>NW_022631085.1:4831998-5369496 GCF_010015895.1 Lontra canadensis | reverse complement strand
AAAAAAAACCTGTTTGTTCTGGACCTTGCTGCCCCTCAGCCTCCACCTCTAGCCCCGACCCTGTCCTCCTGTCTGTTTACCAAACTCACTGATGAGTGATCCTTTTTTTTTTTTTAAAGATTTTATTTATTTATTTGACAGACAGAGATCACGAGTAGGCAGAGAGGCAGGCAGAGAGAGTGAGAGGGAAGCAGGCTCCCCGCTGAGCAGAGAGCCCGATGCGGGACTCGATCCCAGGACCCTGAGATCATGACCTGAGCCGAAGGCAGCGGCTTAACCCACTGAGCCACCCAGGTGCCCTGATGAGTGATCCTTAATCTGGAACCCAGTGTGGTCATGACTGCTTATGTGAGTTTCCTCTTGCTGTTGTCACACGTTAGCACAAATTCAGTGTTTTTAAGCAAGAAGAAATGTATTCTCTTATACTTGTGGAGGCGGAAGTCCAAATTGAATCTTTACAGCCTAAAATCAAGGTGTCAGCAGGCTGGATACCTTCTGGAGGCTCTGGGAGAGAATCCCTTCCTCGATGTTTTTTAGCTTATGAGGCTGGTGGAACCCTTCCTCCATCTTCAAAGAGTGTCAGTCCAACCTCTGCTTCTGCCATCCCGTCTCCTGTTCCTCTTCCCTAGCCAAATGTCCCGCCAGCTCCCTCTCATGAGAACACTCATGATTCTGTTGGCCCGCCCTTGGATAATCCAGGTTAATTTATCTCCAGATCCTTAATTTAATCACAACTACAGAGTCATTTTTGCCAGGAACTCGGTTTGCAGTTCCAGGGATTAGGACTTGGATATCTTTGGGGGCCATTATTCAACCCAATCCCAGGATATATTAAAAATACATTAGGGCCTCCCCTGGTTCCCACAGGATGCTCTACTTTTCTAACCATAGTGTCTATTATATGCATTGCTAATGATCTATCAAGGAAAGAGCTGGTATGTTCTCACGAGTTCTCTTTCTTCCTCTGAGCACACAGGAACACTACATTTCCCAGACTCCCTTCTGCTGAAGTCAGGACCATGTGACCAAGTTCGGCCAATGGAATAGAGTGAGGATGATGTATGCCACTTCCAGACATGGCCATAAATTGCCTCACTCCATCCTTTTGCTCTTCCCTCCATGGCTCCATATGGCCTCCTTTTATGGCTAGAAGTAAATGATTTTGCGACGGCAGAGCTGCACAATGGGAGGGACTTGGATTCCTAAGTCACCGTGTACTGGGTTAAGCCACAGAGATTTTGTGGTTAAATAACATAGCAAATGACCTTCCCTGACCAATAAATTTGTCTTTTGTTTCTTTCCTCTACCAAATGATAGGCTCTATCCAATTTCCTGTTGTATTCCCCCACCATTAGCACAGTGCTTGGCATGAAGTGAACATTCCATAAAGTCTTGCTAAGTGAAAGAACGGCGATCGGATTCAGGATGAGGACATGGGGTGGTGGGAGGGGTAGGCAAACAAGTGGGCCTTATCATTGTCACTGTGAGAGATCCTGAGAGCGGAACTGAAGCAGGTACAATAGGGATAACAGAAAGGAAGGATTTGATGCTCATTCAGGAAGGAAAATTGACAGACCTCGATAACCAATGGGATATACAAGTTGAGACAAAGGATGGCACCAAGGACCTCCCAGTTAACTGGTTTGGACACATGGCGGGCTATTGGTGCACTGATGTTTCAGATGTGGGGGTTGTTCTGAACACATGGGTGAAAACACAGCTTATATAGGTCTGCGTGGCTGTTGCTTCTCTGGCTGTGTAGAAGTTTCTCCTGGAATACTGTGGGTGGGGCAGTCTTGGTGATAGGGAGATTTTCATTTTACTGTGGTTGGTAGGAATGGGATTTGAACCGTGTGGTTAGTCGATGCACATTTGTGTGTATGAATGTTTGTGTCCTCTCAAAATCTGTATCCTGAAATCCTAATGCCTAGTGTATGGTATTAGGAGGTGGAGCCTGTGAGAAGTGGTTAGGTCACGAGGGTAGAGTTCTTGTATTCGGAATCCCTCTTCTTATAAAAGAGACCCCGCAGAGATCCATTACCCCTTCCACTGCGTGAGGACACAATGAAAGGTGCTGACTATGAACGAGGAAGAGGGCTCTCACCAGAATGTGACCATGCTTCTGTCTTTTCTTTATTTTTTAGAGAGAGTGCGAGAGCATGGGGGGTGGTGCAGAGGAAGAGGGAGAGAGAATCTTAAGCAGGCTCCATGCCCAGTGTGGTACCCTACGTGGGGCTCGATCTCATGACCTGAGAGCATGACCTGAGCTGAAATCAAGAGTTGGACGTTTAACCGACTAAGCCACCCAGGTGCCCCTGCCACACTTGTGTCTTGATCTTAAACCTGCCAGCTTCCAGAACTGTTAGAAATAAATTTCTACTATTCACAAAGCACCCAGTGGATGGTGTTTTGTTAGAGCAGCCCAAACGGGCTAAGACAGTTGAAAGGGCTAGTCAATTCCACATCCCTGTATGCATGCCCCCTCTTTTAAAAGACTTTATGATTGACACAGAGAGAGTGAGCACAAGTAGGGGGAGCAGCAGGCAGAGAGAGAGGGAGAAGCAGGCTCCCTGCAGAGCTAGGAGCCTGATGTGGGGCTCGATCTCAGGACACTGGGATCATGACCTGAGCCAAAGGCAGATGCTTAAGGACTGAGCCAGGCAGGCGCTCCTGTATGTCTCTTTTCAATGCAAATTTGCCATTCTTCCAATTAAGAGAAGTCTATTTCCCTCCTGCTTGAATATGACCTGGCTTTATTGCTTGCTTTGTGCCAAGAGAATGTTCTGACCCTGGGTCTCCATAAGCGTTGCATGCTTTATTTTAGTGATTCGGGACCCCTGTTGAGGCATCCTGTGAAAAATTTAGCCTGATGGCTTATGGAGAATCCCATGGAGCAAAGAGGAGCTGTCCTAGCTGAACGCCGTACCTAACCAATCATCACCCCGGTGATCTGGCAGTTAGCAGAAAATGCATGAGTGAGTCCAACTAGAACCAAAGGAACCATCCACCTGATACTCATCTAAGTTGCCAAACAGAACTGTTCCTTAAATAAAAGAGTTGCTATTTTAGGCCACTAAATTTTAGGATGATTTGTTACATGGCAAAAAACTAACTGATACAATGTGTATTTGTAGGCATTGGTGGGAGCACAGAGACATGGTTCTGGGGAGCCATGTGGTTTCCATCTAGCCTTAGCTGATTCCTGGGGATATACCTTGTAATTTTAACCAAAGGAGCTGGCTGGAAAATGCACGACCCTAAAACCTATTCCGGTTTCTCAGTACAGTTGGAGGGACTTAAATTATTCAGATAATTGCTTCAAACTGCCACTTTACTTGTGAACAAAAGCAAGGTTCTTAAATTAGTCATCCAAGGGTCCAGGATTTCATCTATAGTAAAATGACGAAAAATTGGGGAGGATAAGTTTACTAGTTTTTCCTGGTAAGAAATATTTTAAAAATACCACACACACCCACATGATGATACATTTAAGACTAACATAACTTCAGAAAGTGAATTGTTACACAGAGTCTACAACCATTAAAAGAGGGGCTTATTGAATACCTTTTTCATCAACCATAATTTTTCCCGATTTTCTATAGACCAGTGGAAACTTTGCTACTGACACCTTCAGTGTTGTTCTTTGGACTGACATTAGAGGATGACTTTTAAAGAGAATCTACCAAAATTCTTCCTGCTCCATTGCTGAAAATGCTTGCGCACATTTAACTTAGGACTGCTAGAATGTCACCACCTCCTCGAAGCCTTTGTCGGGGAAGGGGGAGCTAAACACCCCCCTCTAAGTCCCCGTAAGCTTGACCACTCTTTCTGCCAGAGTTGCATCCCCTATAGAGAGCACCGGCTACATAACAGGTTGGGCCCCATTTCAGAAATCATTCAGAATTTCAAGACAACTGCAGAGCAGTGGACAAAGCCTGGGGCCCTCCTGAGCATAGGATCTTGTAAGACTGCACAGTAGGCATATTCTTTCTTGCCCTGGAGATTGTGAGATCCTTGAGGGCAAGGATTTTTTCTTAGCCGTCTGTCCGTCCAGCATTCAGGGCAGCACCTGACACCTAGAAGTCCCCTTCAAGATTCTTGTAATAAGAGTGACCCTTTACCAAGTCCTGCCAAGGTTCTGTTCACTGTGCTAAGCACTCGGCACCAGATATGGAGTATCTGTAATATTCCTGCGGAAAGCCACCATTCTTCAGTCCATTTTTTTTTTTAAGATTTTATGTATTTATTTGATAGAGAGAGAGAGTACATGAGAGCGAGGACAAGTAGGCAGAGTGGCAGGCAGAGGGAGAGGAGAAGCAGGCTCCCCACTGAGCAGAGAGCCCCACCTGGGGCTGAACCCCAGGTCCCTGGGATCGTGACTTGAGCGGAAGGCAGATGCTTCACCAACTGAGCCACCCAGGTTCTCCTCTTATCTCCATCTCATATAACCTCTTATCCCCATCTTATAGAAGGGAAAACGGAGGCTTCGAGAAATGATGTGACTCATTTGAGGTTATAGACCTCAGGTGAGAAATGCAGTAGCATTTAAACACCGGCAAGAGTCACTGGTTCTCAGTTGGTTTTGCAACATCTGCTTGTCAAGAGTTTTTGGTTGTCACAACGGGGGAGTTGCCACTGGCATCTAATGGGTAGAGCCCAGGGATGCCATTAAGCCTCCTGCAAAGCAGAGGACAGCCCCCCACCACACAGAAGGTACCACCCTAAAACAGTAGTGCTGAAGTTGAGAAACCCCATCCTGACACCAAAACCCACGTCTCCTAAAAACCAGGCACTTCACATTTTCTTTACTTAACGTTCATTAATAAATACTACAACGTATTTATTATTTTTCTTACATTGATGTACACCTTGAATATTTATGCCCATGAAGCCATATGTTGGATATGCCATTTTTTTTCTGCTACACATTGACATAAATATAAAACTATTAAAAAAACTCTTGGCGGTAAAACCAAAAATCATCTCACATACCTCTTGTCCTCTGGGGAATACTTCAGACCCACTTCACTTCTTCCATAAAAGATCTTTTATCTTTTCAAAATAAGAGAATAAAATATATCAAGTCAGCGTGTTGCTTGAGATGGCCAGGGGCCAGCCGCATTTTGGCTTCTGTTGGAGGAAGTCATTGAGGGGATGTGACCTCTGGCTGACTCCCGGGCTGCACCCCTGCAATCAGAGGCTCCCCCTCATTCCCATCTTTCGCATGTATATTTCACCCACTGTTCTGCCACTAGGAGTCGATTTCAAGATGCAGCCTTGAGAGGGTACAGTACTGTTAAGACCATCTGGACCATATTCTCCTGACCCCCACCGAAGCCTCATTAATAGAAACTTGTAAGATTCCTGCAGGCAGGTGCAGAGATCCACTTGTCTTCCGGGGCCCAGGACAAGCCTTGTAAGTTCCCTTGCCTATTACCCCTGCCACCTACCTTTCTGGAGAGGCCTGCCTCCTTTGTTTGGTCTCTCCTTGGTCTCTGTCTGGGGAGGGCGGGGGTCCAGTTTCAATTTTCACTCAGTTAGCTCCTCAAGTTTCAAACCAACAGCTCATGTGTCATCACTCTCGCTCGCTCTTTTTTTTTTTCCCCCTCAAGGCTAACAGTTGCTAAGAAACCTTTTTGAAATCCAAAAAGCTATCTGATGAGGACTTACTAACAAACAACTCCTTCCAGCAAGGACCATGGGGTACATAATCTAATTTGCTGAGTTGGTTATGGACCCCGGTTGCACTCCGGGTAAGTCAACATTCCGTGCACAGTGGTTCCCTCCCCTAATTGCTGGGGAGTATGGTTCTGGTCTTGTTGCAAGCTGTACTGGAGGCTGACATAATTAAGCCTAGAGCGAATGAGATTCTTCTTTAGATATTAAAAGTGCCTGTGTTGTAAATAATAATATCATCATCTCTTTCATAGAAAGTACTTTCATTAAGAGCTGCCTTTTAATTTCAACACATTTGCATGAATTTATCTGGCTAGTGGTGGGGGGTGGTATTTGATGATTTTTCATCTTTCATGAACTTGCCAGGTGTTTCAATTAGGAAGTTTATAAACTCTCCCTCCCCCAGGAACCCTGAAAGACATACTTTCTCAATCACGTGTTCTGAAAGAGGGCATGTTCTGAATAATCACACATCTATTAGCAAGTAGTGACTCTGTTGATTGAGTTGACATACCCAGAGGAAAGGGACTTTCTTCCAGGGCACCTGGGTGGCTCAGTCGGTTAAATGTCTGCCTTCAGCTCAGGTCATGATCTTGGGGTCCCTGCTCAGTGGGGAGTCTGCCTCTCCCTCTTCCCCTCCCCTTGCTCATGCTCTTTCTCTTTCAAATAAATAAAATCTTTAAAAAAGGGGGGGGGGGACTGTCTACCTTTACAGAGTAAAATGAACCTAGATGGTTCCCCCTTGTAAATGTTTTTCAAAGGCTTGGGAAACAGGTGTGGAGAATATTCCATATTGTAACCACCTTGGCAGGTGGGAGCAATAAGGGAATTTGGTCTGGGTGAAGCTCACGGCAGGGTAGGGGCTGGGAGGATAGTGGACCCAAGGTTTGGTATCTGGCAAATAAGCCACAAGGGGTAGATCAGGTCTGCTGCTTTCCCAAGCAGGATCCCTGCACTCTCCTTGTCACAAACAGGGGGCAGTCTCTGTTAATTAAAGCCGGGAACAGGAGCCAGAGTGAGTCTCCTCTGAGGACCGGACTCAAATGTCCTGGTGACAGGCAATATTTTAAAGAGATTGGAGGCAGATTCTGAAATGGACTTTTCTGTCTAGATTTTGTCTCTTTTCGCTAAGGTTTTCTTTTTTTTTTTCTTTTTTCAAATCAAATTTAGAAGTGTCTGAAAACCCCCAGCTTTTGGGGGAAGGTGTCTGTGACCCATTCTTCTATCAGGCTTTTGCCCTAAGCTCCCAGCCCTAATGCTGGCTGGCAGGTGCCTCGGTGGGGTGCGGTGGGATGGGAAGGCAGGAAACCAGCGATTAGGAATCCAGCGGTCTGCATCTAGCTCCTGCTTTCCCATTTGCTGGCCACTTGACCTTGGAACCTGCATCTAGCCCCTGCTTTCTCATTTGCTGGCCACTTGACCTTGGACAAAGCCTTTAACCTCTGAGACACAGTGTGTCTAGCTTCCTAGACCTTGGCAAGCCTGCTGGAGGAGCCCTCCCCGATTTATTGTGTAGAAATATCCCAAACCCTCTGCACGGTCCCCACAGCAGAAATTCCATCGTCTGTCCCTTTCCTCTCTTGGTTTAACACCAAGGGTCTTGCATCGAAGATCTTAACACGTTAATCAAAGCAGACTGTAAATATATATATATATATATTTTTTAATTTTTTAAAAAGATTTTATTTATTTACTTGACAGAGATCACAAGTAGGCAGAGGCAGGCAGAGAGAGAGAGAGAGGAGGAAGCAGGCTCCCAGCGGAGCAGAGAGCCCGATGCGGGGCTCGATCCCAGGACCCCGGGATCATGACCTGAGCTGAAGGCAGAGGCTTTAACCCACTGAGCCACCCAGGCGCCCCTGTAAATATATTTTTGAGTGCTTTTCACGTCCAGCATTGCTGTAGGTGCTGGGAGACTGTAGAAGTCAAAGCCCCTTTCTGCCCTGGACTTTATCATTTCAGTGTGGGGGACAGACAGAAACCAAACTTACAGCGTCAGGTGCATAGGGAGTCTGGAGGCCTGTTTTACGGAGGCACTACCTGCTGCGGTTGGAACACAGGCCCAGGAGTCAAATTTCTCAGGTCAAAAGCCAACCAAGGGACTTCTGTGGGGGAACCTACTTAATTGCTTTGGGCCTCAGTCTCTCCCTCTGTTGTGTGGGCCCGGTTATATTACCTAGCAGATAGAGTTAAATGAGATCAGTTCCTCAAATGTTTTAGCGAACATTCCCAGATTGTCTGCTAGAAGCTAGGCACTGTTCTAAGCATCTGTGAGGAGGTGATTTTAGAAAAGACAAGCTTAGTGGGCTTGTCGCAGCACTGAATAAATGTCAGCTATCATTAGCTCTCACACACCAATGCTTGTGTTTGTAGAGACTCACACAGTGGTGGTGGGTGTGGGTCGACAGACGCGCCACACTCTCCTATTCTGGGATCCCATTACGGTGGAGCTGATGAATTTAGACTAAACAATCTCATACCTCGTCCAGGTGGGTTTGGGACAAAACACAGCCCGTAATTCATCGAACCTTCTGGGGCTGGTACACTCCGGATATGCTCCATCAGGGCTGGCCTGGGGTTTTTGCTGGAACAGGAAACAACAGGAGCAAACATTGTTTCCGAGTCTTGGGGAAGACACTAGGTGACATTGTTCAAAGAGAAGGCACCCTGAGTTTTCTGAGAAAACTTGCGGTAGAGTCCAACACCCAGCCCCCATGCTTTTTCAATGAAGGGGACACAGTGTGTCATTTTATTTGTGGCCCAACTTTTGGGGGGCTTTGAAAATGCCCCGAGAAGCCCCTGACTGAAGCCTAACGGAGGGGAGGGTGATGGAGACATCCTTTCCCTGCAAATCGCCTAGCCGACTGCAAAGTGTATACTTAGTTAATGCAATTAAAAACAAAACGCAGGGGCGTGTGGAGATCTAAATTCGGTGTAGCAGCTTTGGTGCAAATCCCGTTTTGGGGGCTACTGGAGTCAAATTCAAGCAGAGGGAAGAAGAAGTGGGAGAAAGGGGAGAGGGACGGAGCATGATTGGAAACGGCTGAGTGGAGAAGGCAGATTTGGAAATTCCTGACAGGCAACCGGAGGCTGGACGCTGAGGGCGCGAGGCCGGACGCTGCAGCACGGGTGAGGATGTCTGGGGGGCTCGGTGAGCACAGGGGTCAGTCGGCTCCGGAGACCCACGTGCGGGGTCCAGCTACCCGAGGGTGGCTGAGGCCGGGTGCCCAGGCCTTGCGCTGCACCAGATCTGGGCGCGCAGAGGCGGCGCCGCGGTGTGCCCTCCTGTGGAACGCAGGGAACGCTGCGAGGTCGTAGAGGGACAGAAAGTGGCAGGTCCAGGGACCTGGGAGAGTCCCAAGGAAAGGCATCCGGGACGCGGGACGTGCCACTGCCTCGGCCTTATCTGCTGCCTCCCCCCTACCCCCCCGAGCTTCCTTGACTATAGTCCGTCCCGGGGCCCCCTCCCGGGGGTGCTTACCCCGGGCCCAGTGGCTTGCCACCCCGCCTTCCCAGCTCAGCTTTGGCCCTCGGCTTGTCCCAGGGAGTTGAACCATCCGGGAGGCACGCCTGGCTTGGAGGGCGCAGTCGGGGGAAGGGTGAGGTAGCCCGGTGCACCTGGAAAGGGCGAGCCTGATCAGCCTGTGCCCCCGTCTGCCTTGGAGTGGAAGCCACTTAGTCTGTCCTTATCCCCTCCGAGTCACCCCTTCCCTGGAGGGCAGATTCGAGCCGCAGCTCCTGCGCACGCACGCCTGAAAAAGCCACGGGCGGAGCCGCCTCTGCGCCCAGAACAGGTCTGAGCCGCGCCTCCCGCCCGGAGAGGGCGCGGGAGGTCCCGCAGCGGTCCTCCACCTGCCGGGAAACCCGAGCGGTGCCTCCAGCCCCGGCGGCTGCCGAAGAAGCTCCCTCCTCCCCGCCCGCCAGCCTAGCTCAGCTCTGCACGCCCCCCAACTCGCACCCGCCCGCCCGAGTCACCTCTTCCGCGCCCCCGCCCCTCTCGAGCTCGCGCCCGTTCCACCCCCCCCTTCCCTCCTCTGCCCGCCCTCCTCCCCCTCCCCCTTCCCTCCTGCCCTCCCTTCATTCCACAAGTGTTGCTTCGCTCTCTCCAGCGCACTTGGCGAGCTGGGGAGGTGAGAGGGATCCTGCGAGCGGGCGCGGGGCGGCTGGTCCGAAGCCGCCGGCGGAGGAGAAGCGCGGACAGACCGACTCTCCCCTGCTCTCCGGCCCCCGCTTCTCCCCGTAGCGGGCCGGACCTGCACCCAGCGCTTGCCCCCGCTCATCCTCCCCCCCGCCCGGCCAGGCGCGCTCCTCCCCGGCCGGCCCCTCGGCGCGCGGCGCGCTGGAGGCGAACGCGGGCTGAGCCGCGCGCAGTGGCCGCCGACCACCGAGCGCCCCGCGCCGCTCCCTGCATGTGCGGCCCGCGGCGGCTCGCAGCCCCCGGCAGCAGCCTCGGCAGCTTCGGCCGCGCCTCGAGAGGCGGCTGCAGCGGCTCCAGCGGCGGCCGAGCGGCCGAGCCCGGGCTGGGAGACACGATGCGCCGCGTCCTCCGGCTGCTCCTCGGCTGCTTCCTCACCGAGCTGTGCGCCCGCGTGTGCCGGGCGCAGGAGCGAGCGGGGCACGGGCAGCTGGCGCAGCTGGGCGGCGTGGTAGTGCTGGCGGGGGGCAACCGCTCCGGGGGCGCCTCCGGAGAGGCCGGTGAGGGCGCGGGGGTCTCGGACGCGCCCCCTACCCGGGCGCCCACGCCGGACTTCTGCAGGGGCTACTTCGATGTCATGGGCCAGTGGGACCCGCCGTTCAACTGCAGCTCGGGCGACTTCATCTTCTGCTGCGGGACTTGTGGCTTCCGGTTCTGCTGCACGTTTAAGAAGCGGCGATTAAACCAGAGCACCTGCACCAACTACGACACTCCGCTCTGGCTCAACACCGGCAAGCCCCCCGCGCGCAAGGACGACCCCCTGCACGACCCCACCAAGGACAAGACCAACCTGATCGTTTACATCATCTGCGGGGTGGTGGCCGTCATGGTGCTCGTAGGCATCTTCACCAAGCTGGGGCTGGAGAAAGCGCACCGGCCCCAAAGGGAGCACATGTCCAGGTGGGCTGCCTCCCCCCTCCGCCTCCCCTCCGGGCGCCGCTCTCCCCGCTCTTCCCTCTCCACCTTTCCCCGGGCAATGGCGCTCCCCCCCCGCCCCCAACCGCGTCTCGCCTGGGGGAGGTCGCCCGGGAGAGGTCGCCCGGGAAAGCCAACTTCGTCTGGGAGCGCGGAGAGGGGGCGCTGGGCTCCGCACAGGTGTGGATTTGAGCGTGTGTATGTGTGTGTGTGTCGGGGGTATCTGCCCCCTCCACCCTCACGCCGCCCCCTCCCGCCTAGGATTGAAGCGGACCGGAGACACACAGCCCGGGAGCCCGCGGCCCCCAAGTCTTGGGTTTTGGGGAGGGGTCCTCGGCTAGGATTCCACATCCTAGCCTCTAGGTAAACAGGGCAGGCGAGCCCGAAAGGGAAGGGGGGCGTGTGTGAGCCCGCGCGCGCGTGTGTGAGGGAGGGAGGGAGGAAGGGAGGGAAGGAGTGTGTGCCGCCTGCAACTCGTACGGCTCGAGAAAAAGAGGCGAGGGAGGTGGAAAGAGAGGGGAGGGCGAGAACAAAAGCCTTGCCTGGAGCGGCCGCCTCGCTCTCCCGGAGCTGCCAGGTCCCTGGAATTGGGACCTCGGTTGCCTCCCTCCTCCCCAAACCCTCGCCCCTTTCCCCCCGGTCACCACCTCTCCCTGCTGGGGGCCGTGGCCTCAGCTGCGCGCTGAGCCCCTTGGCGGGGTTGGCGTGAACTCCAAGGGCGGGAGCCCTGCTCACCTCCCCCACCCCCCGCCGCCCCCCAGCACCCTGATTCGTCAACTTTCCCGGTTGCCTTATTCATTATGCAAGTCCCAGCGCGAGCAAGTCGCAGCAGATGGGAGAAGGCATTTGGGGATTAATGGAGCTATTTGCCTTTTGCTTTTTTTAAAAGTGTCTGAATTGATTCGCACAACCCAGTAACTTTGGAGGCGGAGGACACAGGCACGAGGACGCAGCCCCCAGACCCGACAGAGGCCGGGGTTGGCGTGAGGTCTGGGCGGGCGGGGTCGAAGAGCGGCAGGCAGTCTTAGAGCCGCTGGATGGTTGGGCGCAAGCTCGGTCTTCTTTCCGACTGTGGGCAACGGGGTCGCCGTGTGTCGCCCCACTACACGCAGACACACACCCTCCCCACACCTCCGGCGGGGGCCCTTGTGTGCGCGTGTGGCTGCACGCAATCCGTGCGCCTGCCTAAAAAATCTGAACAAAGAGACCCACCAAAAATAGGCGAAGGAACATTACCACCTCACCAGTAATTATTTTCTATTTATACGCGGAGTATCCGATGACTTTCCCCCCCCCCCCCCCCAGTGAGGAGGGATTTGGGGGAAGAGGTGAAGAAGTTGGGCTTGGTTTGGGTCAGCAGAGAGGCGTGGATGGATGTCGGGGTCTTGAGGCACAAACTCAGCTCTAAGGGTATCTAGAAACACTGACCAAGTAAGAGTAACACGCTGGCCCCGCCCACCTCCTGCAACTCCGAAGATGCCCCGTCACCAGCCCCAGCGGCCGGTGCTTCACGTCCCCGCAGTCCCCGCCAATCCCTATAGCTTCCAGGGGTCTGTGTTAAGGTGAGGGAGGAGCGCCGAGGCAGGAGGACTGCGGCAGGCGGCGGGTGTCGCCTTGGTAGGGAGAGAGTCACCCAGGGATAGGTAGGCTGCCTTGCAGATTCGGGTTAATTCTTCTGCCGAAATATCCACTGAGCCTTTTCCTTGCAAACCAGCGCCTAAAGGAGCCCTCCTGGGTGTTTGGGTGGGGGGTGGGGGAGGGTAGGAAGGGTGGGAGAAGGGAGGTGAGAAGGTGGGAGCCTGGCTAAGGGTGGGCGGCTCCCTTTGGACGTCTGGGGGAGAAGGTGATGCTAGCTTCAGGCCCTCTTTGATCTGGATATTTCTGTGGAGACCGCGCTCCAAGGCAGACCTGAGGGCCCATCAGGGACTCAGCTCCCTGTCCTGCCCCCTTGCAGCTCTGTCAGGAGAAAAAGAATCACCCAGCCTAGCTGGTTGCAGCTACTTTCTTCTGCAGGTACCGGGAAAGGGCTGCTTGGGGGCGGAATCCGGGGGCACCCAGCCCTCTAGTACCAGCCTCCACTTGGCTTCTCCTCTGTACACATTTTGGGAATTCCAGAATGCACTGGAAGTGCATTCTCTAAGAGAGAAAGAACAATTGATTCCCTCCGTCCAACACTCCTCCACCCCCCCCCCCCCCCCCCCCCCCGGGGGCGGCCCCCCCGGGGGGTTAGCCCCCCCCCCCCCACCCCCCCCCCCCCCCCCCCCCCCCCCCGCGGTGGTGGGGCCCATCCCGGGGCTTGAACTCTCCACCCTGAGATCAACACCTGAGCTGAGATTAAGAGTTGGAAGCTCCGCCTCCGGAGCCACCCAGGTGCCCCCAGGAATAGCTGATTTTTATTGGCAGTTTCCAGGGTATAATTTTCAACCCTGGCTTCGGATCCACCTGGAATGCTTTTTTAAAAATCCTGTTGCTAGGGGCCCCACCCTCGACAATTTAGATCAGAATCTTCAGGGCTGCGCGAAGCCTGTGTACTTCTGTGAAGCTGTCTAGGCTTTCCAGCGCGGGGCCGATCACTAGTAAGGAAAAGGAACTAACGTTTGCCAGGCACCGTACTAGGGTGTGTGCGTGCACGTGCACGCACACGTGTACCTGTGAATGTACGTGCGTGCGTGAGTGCATATGTGTGTGTGTGTGTGTGTGTGTGTGTAAATCTCAGTGCTCACAGCTGTGAGACAGGGTGCTGTTAATTCACATTTATAGGTGAGAATATCCAGTTTGGGTGGCTGGCCCAAGGTCACACGGGGAAACCTTAATCCCGAGCCCCCTGGTTTCAGCTGTGTTTTCAGTTTCCCTGGGCATTCGGGGCGGGGGAGGGGGGACGCTTCCTAAAAATGCAAAATGCGTATTCTGTTCTGTCCAGGAGGGATTGCTGATCAGTGTAGGTCTGGGATGAGCCCTAGAGATCCGCATTGAACAGCCTCCCTGAATGGTTCATAAAAAGTGCCCTCCGCCTTCAAAAACACTGTTCTTGAGTTTGGGACTATCGCACATAGTTGAGGAGGGAGGAATTAATCCACTCTGACTCTGATTTGCGTACTGTTGTGTGTTGTCTGCATGTATAGGGCTTTCTGTGTAGTTGTGGTGTGGGGGCTGCCCCCCCCCCCCCCCAGGACCCTCCAGATGCGTCTTACTCAGTGGATGCCTTGAAACGTTTGGAGTCTAGGCCCCAGCTGGAGCTCATTAGCTGTTTCCTGTAATGGCTGAGGGGTGAATTAGGTGGGGCCAGCACCCCTGAACTTGGCCTCAGAGAGGTTCTGAGGTGGCTTCCAGGTGAATCCAACGTCTTTTCTGCAGCCCCTTAATTTATTTTGTCTTGGGCCGTGAGGGTTAGTGGGATGAGGGTTTTTTTTTTTCCTTTTGTCTGACCCTTCAAAGACTTACAGCACCTGGCTGTCCCCATGTCACCAACTGTTCTCGTGACCCCTTGTGCTTGTGTGATCCCAGAAGAGGCCTCGGTGATGTCAGTTTTCAGGCTCAGAGTCCTGGGCATGTGACCTGCCTCCTTCTGGGCTGAATGGGCTTGAAAGCAGGAGAAAGTCAGTAATTCCAGGAGCTGTGGGGGTCTTGCTCACGCTGGTGTAAGAACTCCACAGACACTCATTCACCAGCGACAGCAGCGTGACATCCAGCCACTATTTATTGGAAGCAGGGACTGCAAAAGGTGGCCAGTTATGGTTACCAAACCCCACAGACAAATTTTGTTTGATCTGCACTTTATTTCTACTTTACTATTCTTATTTTTAAGTTTCTTTTTTTTTTTTTTTTACTGTGAAACATTTTAAACATACAAAAACAAACAAACCAAAAAACAAAAATAAACTTGAAAGAATAATAAGAAAGAACTCCAGAATAACCTGTGAGGTTTCTTACCCCCAGCACCACCAGTATTTGGGGCCGGCTCATGCTCAGTGTTGGGGGTCTGTCCTGGGCAGTGAAGGGTGTTTGCCAGCCTCCTTGGGATCTACCCACTAGGTGCCAGTAGTACCCACCCCACAACCCAGCTGTGACAGTCAAACGCGCGCGCGCGCGCACACACACACACACACACACACACACACAAACATATCCATAGCCGTAGCCACATGTCATCAAGGAGTAGAATCACTCCCCAGTCAGGAACTACTAATCTAGATGGGACAATCATTAGTATTTTGTCATAATCGCTTTATAGTACTCTCCATATTTTTATTTTCTCTCTTCTTTCTTCCTCTTGTCCTCTCTTTTTCCTTTGTTTTTTGGCTGTAGCTTTCGAAAATCAGTTGCAGACATGACATTTCATCCCTGAATAATTTAGCGTGGATCCCCTAAGAACAGGGACATTCTCCCACGCACCAAAATTCCAGTAGCACACCCAAGAGAAAGGACGGAGTTTCTACCCTGTGTATGATCAGATAGCCGATCATATTAAAATGTTCCCAGTCATGCCAAAAAATGTCTTCCAGAGCTTGGGCTTTCAAACAAGGATCCGGTCAAGGCTCACTCATCTGGCTGTGAAATTTCTTTAGTCTGTATTATATATTGTGTTTTAAAACCAACTTAAAACCAATTGCCAACCTTTAAAGCTTGGCGTTATCACACAGACATCCAGATTTCTGATTTCTCTGGAGAAACTGGCAGGTCCGACAACACTGGACCTGAATTTTTCTGATGGAAACCATTGGTGGCCGCTGAGTGGGAACTTCCCTCTTTAGGAATCTTGCATGCAGGTTCCCCTGGGTCTCCACCCGCCACCCAGTTCACTTAGCGCTGTTACCTGTAGTCCATGGTGATGCTGTCAGGCCTTAGCAGTGGGAGCTCAAGTCAGATGGCCAGAGATTCAGTCCAGCTTGGCCACTTAATAGCTGTGTGACCTTGGGAAAGTGACTTCACCTCTCTGAGTTTTTTTTTTTTAAAGATTTTATTTATTTATTTGACAGAGATCACAAGTAGGCAGAGAGGCAGGCAGAGAGAGAGGGGGAAGCAGGCTCCCTGCTGAGCAGAAAGCCCGATGCGGGGCTCGATCCTAGGACCCTGGGACCATGACCTGAGCTGAAAGCAGAGGCTTTAACCCACTGAGCCACCCAGGTGCCCCTTCACCTCTGAGTTTTAGATTCTTGTCTGTTAGATGAGATCATGATGATCCCTATGTCATAGGCTTCTGCGAGGTTTTACTGAGACCAGGCTTAGGAAGCTCTTAGCCCAGGACCTCCTATGGTCACTGCTCAGGGACTCTAATTCCTACTGCTAGAATTTTCTATCCCATTTCTGCTGAAGAAGTAAATGCTATAGTCTGGAACTCAGCACCTAGCCCTTGTTCTGCTACTTTTTAGCTGTGTGACATGGGTCAGGTGACCCAAGTCCTCTAGGCTTAGCAGGAGTTCAGAATAAGAGAGAAGACCCATGGATGACCACATTAAATGCCTTGCAAAGTGTTGGCCTAGGTGATGTTGCAGAACCCTCAGTGGTGAGCTTGTGTGTCCCTTCTCACATAATTTCCTTCCCCAGTTGAGGCAAGCCTTACCACTAAGTCTGCCTTCTAACAGGCACAGATGGCTCTCCATGAGGATGAACAAGCCCCGGGGGAGTGGAGGAGTCAGACTTCAAACCCAAATAGCACGAGGCCAGAGCACAGGTCCCTGACCACTAGGCTGCACTGCCTTTGAGTGGACACATGCAGGACGCCTGCCGTCTCAAATCACAAAGAAGTGCTTGATGCTGTGCAAATGGCAACACAGGCAGTGGGGCTGGTTCAAGGAGCCACCATAAGATCAAGTCCTGGAATGTTCTCTGCATCTGCCCCTGGCAGGGCCAGCCCTCTTGGAGAAGGCATTGATGAGAAATGACCTTGGGGCCCGGATGCAGGTTTGAAGCTCTGTATCCTTGAAGCCAGTAGGGAACACATGTCATTATTTTGCCCGCCTTCAAACAGAATCAGAAATCCAAGGGGCAAATTACGCAGCCCAGTGTCCTGTGTGTTTTTCAAACACACTTCGGAAGAGCTGGAGTCCCTTGTGAAGAAACAGCGTCAAGTGATAAATGTCCTTCCTTCTCTTGCCTTTTCTTTCTTCCTCCAGCTTCCCCCTCTTTGCCCGTCTGTGGTTATCCTATGGCTTCGACTGGCTCCCCAGGTTAGAGAAGCCCTTGCGTGGGTGACCTGTTGACCACAGGAAAGTCTCTTTCAACTCTTTTTCCTGGCAGGGTACATTTGTTTCTCTTTGGGCACTGAGTCCTGCATTTTATTTTATTTATTTATTTATTTTTTTAGAGATCGAGAGCATGCAGGGAGAGGGGCAGAGGGAAAGAAAGAGAGAGAGAGAGACTTTTAAGCAGATGCCATGCCCAGCATGGAGTCTAACCTGGGGGCCTTGATCTCATGACCCTGAGGTCATAACCTATAACATCACAAGTTGGCTACGCAGGTGCCCGAGGCCTTGCATTTTAGAATGATCTTCATTGGGGTGTAATGTAAACCATAAAATGTGCACATTTGGAGTTGAAGTGAAGTTAGATGAACTCCGTCTACACCCATGCAACCACCCCTCAGAAAGTTACCTCCTACCCATTACCCTTGCATTCTTAAAAAATAAAAGCTGCTTCTGATATGAGAGGAAATGCTCCGGAATCTTATTCAAGTGTTTAAATGTCAGAACACAGTTCAGACCTTGGGACTCCTGGAGGCTTTGAAGCAAGATGCTGGGACTCTGAGCTCTGCTTGGAAATGCTGGGGGCTTTTATTTACTCACTGTAATTGGAAAGTAAAGGGACGCAGCCTTCTCTTTTGTTCCTCAAATATACCAAGCTCACGGCTACCTTGGAGCTGTTGTGTAGGCTTGGCTGAAATTCTCGGTCAGACCTCACATGCTGGCTCTTCCTGTTCAGGTCTTAGCTCAAGTGCCACCTTCTCTGAGAAACCATCCCTGACCACCCAGTCTCAGTTTCCACTGCCCCTGCCCCTCCAACCCATCGCTTGGTGTTACTGGCTTCATTTCACATTATAGCCTAAAATTAACTTACTCATTTACTGGTTTGCTAGTTTATTATCTGTCTTCTTGCATTACTGTCCACAGGAAGGACTGTGGGGACACCAGAGTCTCTTCTGCTGTTGTATCCTCAGTGCCCAGGACGGCAGCTGGCACAGATGAGTTCTGCTTTCTGACCTCCTGGTTTCCACAAGAAAGGATCTCTTTTATTCGTTCACTCTCTCACATATTCATGTAGTAGGTATTTACTGAGTAACCTGTGGCATACTCAGCCCTGTTTTGAGAGCTATGGGACAACAGGGAATCGTCTGACTTCAAAAATGGCAATGTTTTGATGTACTTGTTCTGAACTGGGTGAAGAAATATCAAGGAAGAGATACATTATGTGGCCTTGGCCTTAGGAATCTGAAATCTGCAGGACTGACATCCCAATTTGAAGCTTCTCCAGAAGGAAAATTCACTTTTACTCAGGGGAGCGTCAGCCTTCTGTCTTATCCAGGCCTTCAACTGATTAGACAAGGCCCACCCACATGCTGGTGGATGATCTGCTTTACTCAGTCTCTCTCTCTTTTTTTTTTTAAAGATTATTTATTTATTTGACAGAGAGAGATCACAAGTAGACAGAGAGGCAGGCAGAGAGAGAGGGAGGGAAGCAGGCTCCCTGCTGAGCAGAAAGCCCGATGCGGGACTCGATCCCAGGACCCTGAGTTCATGACCTGAGCCGAAGGCAGCCGCTTAACCCACTGAGCCACTCAGGCCCTCAGTCTCTTGATGTAAATGTAAATCTAATCCAAAAGCACATGCTTAGACACACCCAGAATGATTTTCGACCAAATATTTGGGCATCTTGTGGCTCCGTCAAGGTGACACTTAAAGTTAACCGTCATAGTACTTTTAGGATCTTGTTACTCAGAGTGTGACCTGTGAAACAGCAGCATTTTCATTACCTGGGTGCTTGAGCAGAAAGGTCTCAAGCCCTGCCTCAGACTTGCAAGACCCCGGGATCATGACCCAAGCTGAAGGCAGACGCTTAACTGACAGAGCCACCTAGGTGATCCCCACCCCCAGCTCTGCCCACCGGTCTACATTTTAATAAGAACCCTAGGTAACATGAATGCACTTTGCTTGAGAAGCACCCAAACTATATGCCACAGATAGATGACAGATCCTGGGGAATTTGTTTGGCTTACAGCACATAGTTGGTTCTTTCCCTTGTCTTATTTATTAATTTTTTTGGACGTGAGTTATAACGTGTGTTTATGTCCTCTAATACATGCCCATTTGTTTTACTAGTAAGTTTGTGCTCCTACCTGCCAACAGTTATTAGGTGCATTTTAAGCATATATGAAAACAGAAATTTCAAACAGACCTGAAGGTGCAATAAATCTGATCTCAAAATTGGTTGCAAAGTGTGATGATGTCATGCAATCATCAGTTGGTTTCTCAAAGCTTGACCATTAATAAACAATTCATATTTTGAATCCTTCTCATGAGACTTTGGATTGTTTTGGGCTGGCTTTGCTTTGATCTGAATAGACATCATGTTTAACCTTGCGACGAGCTAGCTGTGGCAGAGGGTGGGGAGAGTCAACTCTGTTGTATTCTTGGGTTTGCTCTGTTAATGTGATCTTCAGGCTGTGGATTTTGGGGGGACATTTTTAAGCCACACGCCTGCTTGATGATGGTTAACCTACTTGCAAGTAGATAGGTAATTTAGCCGCATAGTCCCTTTCGCGGTGCTCAGAGCTGGATGTAGCAGATGAACCCTAATGATGGTGCCGCTGCCAGTCTCCCTCCTGGGCCTGAGGTTCCCAATTCTCACTGTCTGATGTGGGCAATTCAAGGGAGGGCTCCAGCATCCATACACACATGACATTGATTTCTTACTTGAACCCCTAAAGACCACACACAGAAGTTCTCGGATTTCCTTTCCTGATGCTGAATCATTTTATGTGGTCCCTGAAATGAGCGGACCATACCTTGCAGACTGCTTTTCCAGGATATGGAGGCCTTTTAGGAACCCTCATTTCCATTGCACAGTCTGCGAGGGGCTGCCTTAGGAGAAAAGCAACCTTGGCTTCTGGGCTGGATTTTCAAGAATTTCCAGACTCAGGAGAAGCCCAAGGGATCTGTAGAAAGCAGTGCCGACCAAGTTTGTGGTCATTTGTCCCAATGACTTATTTTGCTAACTTCTTGAAAGCCTGAATATTTTGGAATTCTTGCGTGGGGAAACTCCTTAGAGAATCTGGCTGCCTGTTCAAGAGAAATGCACAAAATTTTCATTCAATTCCAGAGGGGCTCCGAGATCCCTTGAAGCTCATGATAACCTGTTTAGAAGGGAAAAAGGCAAATTAGGGTTAGAGGGCATGTACCCTTTGCCTCAGACATTCCTTTCCTGTAGCCCTGTTTAGTTTTAGATGCTGCTTACAGCACAGAGCTGGGAAGGAGGCTGAACTCCAATGTCAGGGACACTCAGGTTTGTATCTTGGTCCCTGCATCGATGAGCTGGGTTAATTTGAGCAGCTTTTTGCTCCATAGAATGGATAGGAGAAGCCTCACCTTGAATGCCCCTCCTTTTGCCCCTTCTTTATTGGCCATCTTCCAGCTTCATTGGCTTTCTTTCTGGTACCTCAAATATTCAATCTCTTTCCTGCCTCAGGGCCTTTGCACTTGCTGTTCCCTCTGCCAGGAAGGTTCTTTCCATCTTTATGGGACCAATTCCTCACCACTCAAGACTCAAGTCAAATGTCTCCTCCTCAGGAAAGCTTTTTCCTGACCACCTTATCTCTCCTTCTCTCTTTATTTAGAATTTTTAAAAAGTGTACAATTCAGTGATTTTTTTTTTTTTTTGCATAGTCACAAAGTTGAACAACCAACACCACTCTGGGATCCCAGAACCTATTCATTATCAAAAGTCTGTATACATGAATGCAGCAGCCCCAGTCCTCCCTCTCTCCAGACCCTGCCACCACCACTCATCTACTTTCTATCTCTATGGATTTGCCTATTCTGAACATTTCATATAAATAGAATCATCTGCTCTGTGGCTTTCTGGGTCTGGCTTCTTTGCAGAGGATCAGGTTTCCAGGTTCCATTCACGTTGTACCCGGCGTCAATACTTCATTGCTTTTCATGGCTAAATCATGCTTTATCCCATATCTCCTGTTTTGTTTGTCCCTCCATTTGTTCCTTTATTTGGGTTGGTTTCCACTCTTGGGCTGTTGGGAATAATGCTGCTATGCACGGGTGTCTCTTGATCCTGTTACACTTTTTTTTTATTTTAAATTTTCGCAGTTCTCGATTTATTTAACATGCATTCTTCTTATCGTGTCCCCTAGAATATAAGCTCCAGGCCGGCAGTGGTCTTCTCCACCTTGCATATTGCTGTATGCCCAGAGTCTTGAACAGTGCCTGGCACAGAGTGGGCGATACATGTCAGTTCCGTGAAGGAATGAAGGAAAGAATGGGACAATTGCTGTTCTCTTGTCTCTTGGAGGACTCAATCTTTCCCTCTAATTCATGTGGGAATCTTGTCATCGTCTCATCACCCTGTGAGCGAGCACTCCGCCACGCCGGGGCCTCTGCTGCCCTAACAGAGTCTCAGACTTGAACGTGCAGCAGAAAACGCAGGTAGCTGGGCCCTGCCTGCCTCTGGAGTTTCAGAGTCAGCGGGTCTGGGTGGATCTGGAAGTTTGCATTTTAACACATGCCAGGGCGAGGATGTTGCTCCTGGTTGGTGGACCACTATCTGAGAGTCGGGGCTCTAGGGGGGTAAATTTCAGCAGGCAGCCTGGGCCTGTCGCGTTCAGAGGTGGTTATGCATGGGCCTCACTCAAAGAGTTCACCTTGCTTCTCTGTCTCCCTTTGTTGTGGACTTGGAGGGTTCTGGTAGGGGAAGAGCGTCAGGATGGGTCTGAAAACATGGCAATATGGCTTGGAGGGGTGGACCCCTGAGAGGAGGCCTGGATGAGTACTGTGTACGGAGGCAGGGGTGGTGCTGACCATCGAGGTGCCCCTAACCAGGGAAGTGGATAGTCAGGGCTGATTCTCTGCCACCCTGAAACCACGGCATGAAGGAAGTTTACATTTCTCAATATGGCTAGCCCCCATGTTGTGCAAAGAGAAAGCAACATGAGGTTTATGGCAAAAACAATGTTCAAGTCATTATTCACACCTGTGCAATTTTATACCTGCAACAGTGTGTACCATTCAAGGGTAATCACATCTAAATAAAGACATGATGGAGAGCAGGTGAAGAGAAGTCAATGTGTTGGTGAGTTCTGACCTTAGGAGAGATGCCCGTTGACAGCTGTCTCTCTTCTGTTCCATGTGCGAACACTGAGCGGCTTGGCTAAGTTTATGTCTAATTCTGAAGGTTCTGGTTGAATTGGGTGCCAGCCCCCTCCCTCGCCCATCACCCCTTAAAAAAAGTCTTTTATAAGGTCCTGATCTTGTGGTCCTGGTAACGTGACCTGATTTAGACATGGGCTTGTTGCGGATGTCGTGATTTAAGATGAGGGTACCCTGGAGCAGGGTGGGCCGCTAACCCAATATGACTGGTGTCCTTGAAAGAGAACGTGGGACACACACCAGGGGAAGATGGAGAATTCCGGCAACTGGGAGAAGCCAGGAGGAATCAAAGCGAGGAGTCCCCTACAGGTTTCCCGAGGGGTGTGGTTCTACCGACCTCTTGATTTTGGATTTCTGGCCCCAGAAGCATGAGACCATAATTTCTGTGGTTCGAAGCCACCTAGTGTGTGTTATATTGTTACAGTAGCCCTGGGAACCCCACACAGCCCCTTAACACCCCTCACCTTGTTGTCTTACTTGTCGGGAAATAGTAAAATATATCAGCCTTTGGCTGAGCGTCCATGAGATTAAACAGGATGATAACTGGGAAGGGCCCAAGACATAGCTGGTGACTCAGGTTGTCTGCTTTTCCCTCCATCCCAGCTCCTGACTGAGAGGGGCACCAACGTGGAGTGGGGCCGGGTCACACCAAATCCTCCCTAGCTGCTGGAAACCCAATGCATGCAGGGTACAGAGCTGTGCCTCGGCTCTGGTTCAGCCCTGGACAACTGGCTGTGTGACCTTTATCAGGTTAATTCACCTCTCTGAGCCTTTCTTTGCTCATCTGCAGAGAAGGAGTAATAAACCTCAGAAGGTGTTCATATGATACTTTGTTGAATTAAGGCATGTGACGCGATTAGGATAGGGGGTCAGCTTATGGTAAGTACTCCAGGGATGTTATTTGTTGCTAATAGTGGGCCATCATGGTACATGATGTGTGGGATCTACCATGAGCTATGGAGGGGGGGGGACTAAGTTTATGGGGCACAGACATATTACATAGATTCTTCATTGGATCTTCTCAATAACTCTTTGAGGTGGTCGATGCTGCTTTCTCATAGCTGTTGTGCGGAGCGTGTGGACTGTTGTGCACAAAATCCATATGTAACCTCTAATTGCAGCGATCTTTTTTACTTCCTCACATCTTTTCCTCCCTCCCTCCCCTAACTAGAATGGTAGGTCTGTGGAGTCGAGGCCTTGTCTTCCTAAGTCCAGTGCCCCGAGCACAGCAGGTGCCAATCATTGTGTTTGGAATGAACAGATTTAAATTCTTTCTTCTTTCAGGGCCCTTGCAGATGTCATGCGGCCCCAGGGCCACTGCAACACTGACCACATGGAGAGGGACCTCAACATTGTGGTTCATGTCCAGCATTATGAAAACATGGATACCAGAACCCCCATAAATAATCTTCGTAAGTACAGTCGTGCGGTCCTTTCCCAGCCCCGCCTGGTGACCCATGCAGGGGTCATGTGTCTAGATTTCGTGGTCTGTGTTTGGGTTCACGAAGAGCTTTTCTGTTTGCTGACTAGCTAGAAGTTTGATTTCATCTGTCTGGGATGAAGCCCTGTTTGGTATTGTCAGATTTCACTTGGTTTGTTTCTCTGTTAAAGAGCGAACCCCTTGGTTAGTTTCTTACGGTTGGTTCTCCTGTTAACGAATGGCTCTCTTGGTTCGTTCATCATGGTTGGGTACCTTGGGTCACCGATGGGTGACTTGGTTGGTTCATCCGAGATAGGTAATCTGTTAGCCATTTTAGTGGTTCCTCTTGATGGGGGATATCGGTGAGATAGGGCCCATTTGCTTATTTGTCTATTTCTTGAGGTGACCTTTATGTTTCATACTATTTTCACTGAACTGATAGTAGTTCAGTAGAATATGATCTCCTTTTCATCAAAAGAGAGTTTGGCAGAAATACATCACAAACTACCCTGTGTGTGTATGCACCATGTTTGTGTGGGGGGCGTTCAGTTGCGGTTATGTTGTTTTGGGATGGGTACGTGTGATTCAACTGTAGCAAATTCCCTTCCATTTTTCTGCTGGGGGAAAAAATGCTACATTTGCTATTATGTTTCAGTAGGAATTCTTGGGCGTCTCTGTATGCTCCCTCAATTTTTCTTTCCTTTCAAAGGTCTTTATATATGACATATGATGTTATGGAACTGATGTACTGACTAATTGGGGGGCGGGGAAGCAAGATTGTTTAGTTTTTGACAATAGTGTACTCCCGTGTTTATTCCTAGCAATTATGTTTTCAAGTAACTCCCACATTAAAGTAACGTGGAGGGCTTGGTTTAAAGTAACAAAAGCCAGACAATGTAAAAGACCCATTTAGTTGTGGCTGCTTTGGCTGAAACTCCGCTACCAGAGTTGCATTGGGGTTTTATTTGCTGAATCATCGTTTTGGACTGTTTGGCTACGAATTTTTACGCTCGATGCGTAGAGGAATGAATCTCTGGTATTCGATAAAGGTGATGCAAAGTCTCTGATTCTGCCTGCTGATAATTTTTCAAAGCCTTGGGGAAATGTTGCGGTATATTTGAAAAGTCAATGTTTACACAGTTTGCCAATGGGCCACTGAATAGAATGTCTGAGTTGTCATTGTATTAAATAATTTGACATTATGTATTTATGAACCGGGTCGTAGAATGGCAGGAGAAATAGCCACATTTTGGAGCAAAATGCATCAGCAGTTGGAAGTTTTATGACCGAATCTCACAGCCCTGAAAGTTACAGTTAATTGCACCAACTGTGACACGGCAGTTGCGGAGCCCAAGTCTGGCTTTGATGGAAATGAGGACATTCTCTGAAAGGTGTCCCTGGGAAATCAGTTGAAGCTAGATGTATGTTGGTTCCAGCCATGGCAGGTGAGCAAATGCCATCATGGAGGAGACAAAGTTGAAATGGTGTTGAGTTCCTGGCTGCTCCAGGTGACTGTCAACACGTTTCTCATGTGACGTTTCAATCTTTACGATGATTTTTGAACCAGCACTCAATTGCAATAAAAGACTCATTGAAGTCACTCACGTTTCATCATGGCATCAGGCAAAAGGACAAGGGACATTAATGAGTCTTGTTTCAATAAGGGACTTTTGTTTGAAGTTGTACTGAAAACAAATTACTGCTCAGAGATGGGTGTCCCAGTCACTGAGTAATTCACAAGTCTCTTGTGACAGACTAACTGGATTTATTTACGATTCTTGCTTTTAGTCTGTGTCTCTCAGTCATCATTGATATTTATACTCATTAGAAGAAATGTGTCTTGTAAAATTCTACTGGGTAGAACTATACCAGAGCATTCGTGGGAGACTATGGAAGAGAGTTCCAGGTGCATGCCAACATTGCACTCTTGCATTAGCAAGATGTTAATTTCACATATTGCTGCTGGGTTGATCCAGTCCTTATTTCCTAGAATTCTTGGGCACATCTGGAAAATAAGAAGCATATAGCCCTTCCACAGATTTATATCAGTCAGTTCACTTTTTGTGAATAATTAAGTGCTTGGTAGTAATGATAGGCTTCCTTGGAATGATTTTGCCTTTTTATTGATTCACAGGAGCTATTTATATATTATAGACACAGAGAAAATTTACATGTTCAGGAGAAGGAATGATTTGGGGAGTTCACTGAGAGGATAAGCCTTGATGACTGGTGTTTATCAGTTATCAGGGGTTCAAGAAGCCATGCAGCTGACCCAGCCCATTTTGACCCACAGAGAACTAGAAGAGAAGGAATCCAATCCAACTGAGAGTTCTTGGTGCAGAGTTAGAATGCATCTATTGAATATAAAAACCTTCTCTGGACATTGTGGAAATGAAGAAGATTTACAATGACAAAAAATTTGTGATATACCAAAAAGGAGCCCATCGTGCCATTGTTGGGGCGTTCTTCATTAAACAGTCAAGTGACCATATTTGACTGAGAATTCGATAGCCCAAACTTGAATGTCACTTTTGTCTTTATTCAGTGACCCACTTGACAGCTTTTAGAGAATCCTCTTCTCCATCTATTTCTCTTTCTTCATCTTAATATTAATGCTAGACCCCTTTCTGGTCTTCCCATTGTGCTTTGGTCCAATGCTAAGAGAATGAAAAGTCAGTGGATAATTCGAAGGAAGGGAGTAGAGAAGGACTAAGGTAGAGGCACGTGGAAGGGGGCAGAAAGCTTCCATGTGGGGCAATTTTGCCAATTTTCCTTTATAAATTTCCTAGGGTTGATTTTTCCTGATAGGCAAGACTTGTCTTTTTATCTGAAGACGGATTTTTCTTCAGCTGATGCCGTTCATGTTCTTTCCAGGCATTCAGTGATATTGCCTAAAAATATTTAGTCTGATAATCAAAAGGGCCTCGACCTCTTTGATGAACAGGATGTAGATTCAGATGAGATAGTGATTTTTTCGCAAACGCTCTTCAGCTTCTGTATAATTATAGTTTGCTTTTGAAGGCACATTTTGTCCTCAAGAGCTATGAACGTGCTGCTGTCTCCCCCACCCCAGCCTCGCAGCCTGCCAGTGACACTCCCCATCCTTTCCGGGAGTGCGGGGTAAATATAGGCTCCCTTTCGTCTTAAGAATGGGCGATGGGAGTGAGGGCCATGGCTACAAGGAGAAAGTCCAGACCAATGTCTCTCAACTCATTTGTGTAAACAGAACACTTTTTTTTTTTTTTAAAGGCAGTTTCAGTTTTGGAATAATTTCATATTTACAGAGAGGTTGCAAAGATAACACCCAGAGTTCTGTATACTCCTCACCCAATGCGAACATCTTACATTGCTGTGTACACCTGTCAAAACAAAGAAATCAACATTAGTATGTTATTTTTAGCTGTGCTGTGTGGATAATGTTTGAATTTCGCGGTGTTTCTTCACGTACGTCCCTTTTCGGTTCCAGGATCCACTCCAGGATATTGCATTGTATTTAGTCCAGCCGACTCGATAGTAGAATTTTGGTTGGCAGTATTGTTTAACGATGTGGTAAAGACTGAAAACAACCCGAAAAATAAGTCAGCAGCAATTACAAAGCCTTTATTGCCATAGTATAAAAAGTGTCTCCCAGTGTCTATAAAAACAGCCACATAAAACTATTCACCTGGTCACTGTTGGAATTGAACCCGTTTGATGTACTGACTATGCTCTCACATAGACATGTGGGACAGAGGACCCTCCCATTCCACGCAAACATGCAGCCCTTCTTTGGAATTGGATGGATGCCCCCCCCCCCCCCCCCCGCATTTATTTAGCAGCATAACGAGCAGGAGAGCTCTCACCCTGAACTGAAGAGAAATGCTAACTTGACGTTTCAGGATATAGAATCCACCAGAAAGACTGGGCTCCCCTTCCAGCCTCACCCCACCCCCTCCTGCCCCAGGACCATTCCCAAGTAGGTTTACAAAGAACTAAGTGCAAAGTAGATTCACTGTTTAGCTTCTGAAGATTCCGCACAGCTCATGTCTAGGGCCAAATGAATTTCCATTCATTTGTCTGTATTTACCAAGGTACCCGGATGTTGCATACTTGACTTTTGGAGGCACTGGCCCGGATATTTCCAAACATCTTTTCAAAATCAGGGGACTTTCCTATTCAGGGCAGGTGTGTAAGATTCACATATATGTAAGATAGTGAAATATTAACAGTAACTTATATAGACAGCATTCTAAACTCCAAACGCATGGAATCTTGAAAACCTTATTAGGTTGGTACTGTTGTTTTGACTTCATAAAGTGAGGAAACTGAGAATCTGAGAGGTTAAATGGCTTATGCATGGTGTGTCCAGCTACTCAGTGATGGAGCTGGGATTTAAACAGGGCCAGGCAGACCCTGAGTGTCCTGGCTCCCAGGGCCTCCACGCTTTTATGTCTTACCCCCAGAGCCTCATTGGAGAGGACTTCCTTGTCTCCCTCTGGCCCCCAAGTCACCTACTGTTCCCCATCTCCCCATTATTTTCTTCATAACTTTTGTTCCCTCTGGAATTGTCTTCCTCATTATTTATGCCTATAGCATAAACTCCATGAGAACAAACACTTTGTACTGTCATAGCGGCCCCACATGCTGTGGGAACCGGGCTGGCTCACAGCAGCAGCCCCATATGTTTTTGTACAATGAATGACAAAGCCCATGGAAGGGGTATTGCAATTCCTGTTTTATGACAGAGAAAACGGGGATTTATGGAAAGGGAGGAACTCACCTAACGTGATGGCTGAGATTTACTTTAAAAATCACCAGGAAAATATAACATTGTGGGGCATGGCAGATGAAACAGGAGAGGGAAAATATTATTGTAGCTGGGTGACCTGATACAGAGGGGTTCATTCTGTCCTTGTGTATATTTGAAAATATCCACAATAAAATTTAAAATGAAAGAACTTGTCCGCAGTGTCCTAGTTAAAAGATGGGGGAAGTAGGATTTATACGCAGGTCCCTCTGACTACATAGCCTGAAATTTGTTGGATATCCGTGGGGATATCTTCTCGTGAATATCCAGGCTCAGGAAGGGTAGGAATCAGGGCCACCTTTGGGATTTCAATTGGTGGAGTGAGTAATAAAGCATCACGGTCTTTTGTCTTTAATGCACATCATCACTGTGTCTTTAATTCATATTATTTAGAGAGAGAAAATGAATAGTTTCTCACCAGTCAGTGACTTGGCTTCCCCTGGATCAAATGTCTGGCTCTGGTTCTATCACTGGGATGCAATGGAGATTATCTTGGCCCCTTTCATGACTATGGTGGGGTGGGTTCTCCAAAGACGGGCAGGCCTGAAAAACGGGGTGGAGATTGCTGTTTGAAGCTTTGTTGCAAGGGGGGGGGGGGAGCATGTCTGTTTCATTTACCCCTGTATCTCCAGTGAGATGATACAGGGCTCAGTAGATGTTTGTTAAAAGAACAAATACATGCATGGAAGGATGAACCCCAAGCCGAATCCCCTTAAGAAGCCCAGTGGAACCTGTTAGCAGGACCCTTGGGATTTTGAATTTTGAGGGAACCCAGCGCATTCCAACTCCTGCGAGGCTTTAACGCTTTTCAACCCAGCCTCGGCTACCAACTCTCTTGTTTCTGAAACGTGAACATTCTCAGAGAGCGCCGTCTGAAGATCTATGGCTATTATGGCTTCGGCACATGGGTCAGAAAATAGAGTTAATAAGAGTTAGGAGTTGGCTCTGTAAATGGATTAGCTAAAAACATTTGTAGTTAAAAACAAGTGCAATGGCTTGAGTCAATTTTGTGTGGCTTTAGACCAAGAGTTCTGGGTTTTTCTTGATGTATTCTGTGTCACAGATGAGTCTCTGACATGGGGATGGTGGTGCTAAGGAAGTCCAGTGTGACTTTGTGATAGTGCAATGAGGGAGTGGGGGATATGGGCATGGCCGGTCTCAGGGGTAACTGAACCGGCTATCTGCTCTGTCACCTATTAGCTATGTAATCTTGGAAAAGTTAAATTAATTTTTTGAACCTCTGCGTCCCAGACTATAAAAGGAGCAAAATACAAGATCGTTAGGAAGATGAAATGCATTAACACATATAATGAACTTAGCGTAATGGCTGGTAACATGTAAATGTTGGTCGTTACCGTTATTATTTGTGGAATGAGTTAACATTAGTGCTAATGTGGTCTATGAAGAAGGGACAGCGATACACACCAGCACGAATTCATTGTGAAGTTGATATTTCAAAGTGAAAATGTTTTCACTCTGTGTGTCCGTTGATAACACAATCTGCGTGTGTGTGTGTGGATGTGTGTGTTTGTTACTACTAATGTTTTTGATGCAAATGAGAACTGAGGAATCTGTCAATTTCTTCCCAAGGAAATGGCTCCGATGGAGCAGCTGTCCCATTCTTAGACATTTGTTCCTGTCTTATGTTTTTCTGCTATTCCTGTTGAACCACACGAGCTTTTGTTCTGTTGGGAATATTGATTTTAATATTTTATTTACAGTGGCAGACCAGACCTTAGGAATGTGTATGGTCTCAAACATGTCTTGTGTTTCCACCCAGAAAATGAGATTGTGTATGCATGAGGGGGTACGTGTGTGTGTGTGACGGTAAGTGTATGTGTGTGTGCAAGCAACAGAGAAACAGAACTCTTAAAAGAAAAAACAACAACAACAACAACAATAAAAAACCAAACCTACCACTTTCTGTAAGCTGCCTCCTGGACTATTTTCAAAAATTGCTACTAATGCTGGCCATAGGGCATTGCCTAATTAGATTCGCATTGTTTTTCTAGAGTGCTTCAAAGCAGCTGTAGGACTATTTGTAAAGAAAGCCTAGGTGCCCATCACAGTGTCCTGTTTAGCTTAAAAGATGCCAAGTTCTCTTCCTTCCATACTAAGGAATAGGCTTCTATTCGTGGACACAGTTTCTTTGGGGCAGCATTTCTATTTATACATTAGGATTAAATGATGCAACATGCCTACTATGTTTTTGATGCTTAGTGTGGATATAAAAGGAGTAAAAAATAAAACAGAAATAGATATTGCACCCCCATGTTATAGAAGAGAAGATTGTGGCTCAGGGAGTTTAAGAAACCTGCCTAAGGCCATAGACATATTCAGTAAGGAGTTCAGATCCTATACATGGGTGCAAACGTGAACCCACCACCTCTCTGTGGCTTTAGGCTTTGTACTGTATTCCTGACCTTTCCTGTGCCCTCCCCAAAGACCTACACAGGTGATGCTCCAGCTAAATCTCTTCTCTTTCTTGTCCTCCTTTATTGATTTCTGCTAAGAATCACTGTATTAGACTATACTAATCTTTGAAAATGGACCAGTTGAGATAAAGTCACTGTTTCTGTTTTGGAGGACTCAGATTTTAGCCAATTTGTCTGATTCGTTGTCATTAAAATTTCCATCAAGTCAGTCAACATTTAACTGATACTTACTAAAATCCTGCCATGAGCTAGGCAGTGTACTAGGAATTGGAGTTACAAGGATGGGAACTATCCTTCTGGAGTTCGTGGTACAGTGGAATAAATAGGTAATTGCAAAGAAGCATGATGGGAGTAAGGTCAGGATGTTATGGGAGCATGCAGGAGACCTCCTCAAAACACCCAGGGCCAAAGGAGAGGGAAGAGATTAGGACATTTCTTTTGAGAAATTGATATTTCATTCTGAACGAGAAATACACCCTAACAACTTTCCAAGAATCATAGTGAAAGAAAGCAGAAAAATTCCATGTGCTGATTTTCCTCACCTTTGGCTGAGGAGAGATCTATCAGGATTAGAATATAGGTCTTTCTGGGTGCCTGGGCAGCTCAGTCGGTTGAATTGCTGACTCTCGCTTTTGGTTCAGGTCGTGATCTCAGGGTCCTGGGATCGAACCCCATGACAGGCTCCATGCTCAGTGTGGGGAGTCTGCATGAAGATTCTCCCTCTCTCCCTCACCCTCTTCCCCTGCTCTTTCTCTCTCTCTCCAACATAAATAAATAAATCTTTAAAAAAAAAGAATATAGGTCTTTCTTGCATGTCTGGTTAGTTTTATACAAACTGTATAAAGGGAGGAGGGGATTTTGTTTGGTTAGGGTCACACTGCTTTTAGTAGGAAAATAAAAAAATGCCCTGACATGGGAAGACCAAAACTTCAGGATTACCTGTCAGGAGTTGAGTATAGATTCTTTTCAGGGTCTTCTTTTCAGTTCAGTCAGCTTGCTGTTCTTCAGGATTAGTGTTGAATTTTTTTCTTCTTTAAAAAAAAAAAAATATCAGGGGTGCCTGGGTGGCTCAGTGGGTTAAGCCTCTGCCGAAGGCTTGGGTCATGATCTCAGGGTCCTGGGATCAAGTCCCGCATCAGGCTCTCTGCTTGGCAGGGAGCCTGCTTCCCCCTCTCTCTCTCTGCCTGCCTCTCTGCCTACTTGTGATCTCTCTGTCAAATAGATAAATAAAATCTTAAAAAAAAAACAAAAACAAAACAACAGCTGATATGAAATGAAGCAATAGAGTTTAATACCATAATACATATATTAAAATAATTTGTAATAAGGTTTTAGGAAGCTGCTTGAAAAACCCCAATAAGAATTCTCAATAAAGTTAATTACAAGTTGAAAAGGAAACCCCATCACATTATTCTGAGAATGCAGTTAATGAAACTAAGTGTAATCATAATCTGAATATTTCATTAAATGGAGACTTAAACTCATTAATTTAGGTATTAGGCTTGGAGTTGTGTGCTCACATGAAGACTGCCATGTTCAAAGCAGAACCTGCATTGTATTCTACTCATTGAAATCCAGCCTTTTGTTCCCCAAGAGGGGCTCGCATTTGGAGATCTGTCCATGGTGCTGAATCACTCCCCGTATGCGTTTATGTGGTTCAAACCACGTGGCAAGAAAAGTTTATCTCTTAGAATTTTGGAGCTTGAGGGCACTTCAGGAATTATCTTGCCTTTGGTTCACCCCACTTTAGGTTTCGAAGATGATTAAAAATTGTAAAGAAATCGAAGAATGGGGGGATCAACATAGTGTACTAACTTCCAATTTTGCCAAGAAAGGAAATTATGGTGAAAATAACTACAAAATAGTATCACCATCATTTCACAAGTGGTATGGGCATTTTAACACCAGACATGTAGGGAAGAAATACTCAAAATAAAATACAGTTCCTAAATCAAATGAAGTGTTAGTTTTATGAAAAACTCATTTCCCCGTCCTTATTTTTCTCTCTTTTCCCCTCCAATCAGATGAAAGTGCAAACAAGGATTTGCAGTTTGGGGAATCATTGATTATTCCTTAAATGGTTTGCTCATTGGCTGAGTATTTATTGAATAAATGCTGGGGGTTGGTGCTAGGGATATGGAGATTGGTTTTGTGTGTGTGTTTATGTGTTTGTGTGTGTGTGTGTAGGTATGTAGGTTTATACATATGTGACTTCACAGAGATTATACAAGGTCCAATCTTTGGATTTTACAAGTAATGAAACTGAGAACCAGGAAAATGTGTGAGCTTTTTTTTCTAAGTTATACAACATTGAAACTTATCAGATAAACGTTGTTTTAAAAATTTTATTGAATATTTAGGATACAACAACTGATCACAAATACATGTTTACTTGCAGGTCTCTGAAATGGACTTAAAGTTATGAAGGGAAGAGATAGACTTTATAGCTATTGGTACAGCACTTGTGTAATTTGATGCCTTAGATGTAATCCAAATGAAACCCTTTGAAATATTCAGATACTCTTGACATTAAAAAAAAAAAAAAGATTTTATTTATTTATTTATTTAGCATGAGTGGATGTGGGGAGGGACAGAGGGGGAGAGAGTATCCCAAGAAGGCTCCATGCTGAGTACAGAACCTGACATGGGGCTTGATTGCATGACCTTGAGATCATGACTTTTGAGACAAAATCAAGAGTCAGATGCCCAACTGACTGAGCCACACAGGCACCCTAGATAGTCGAAATTTTAAAGAAAATATTGACTTGCTTAGAGCCCATGAAAGGGCAGCATGTGGTATCTGACCTCCTTTACTGAGTAGTAATAAGGAATGGAGGAAGTGCCTCATTCTTCAGAAGCATTACTTGAAAATGTTAGTGCATATATTAAAAGTCAAAGGTCATCAATCAAACAATTCCTTGATGACACCTAACAAAAACATTGCATAAACTTGCTTTTGAAAACTGTTCTTTGTGAACATTTTTGTTCCCTAATTAGCCTAGAGGTTCTGACTCTGGCATGTTTCTTAAAACATGTATTTATTGTTATTTTACATACAGGAACATGACATACATATAGTCCTAAAAATGTTCATATAATACAGTACTGAGAATCTTGTTTCTACCTTTAATAACTCCTTTATAGATACAAACATGATCTTAAGTCATATAATATTCGTTCTATGTAAACTAGAATATTTCATTTTATTTCAACATGTATGTACTGTGTATGATTTACATACTTAAATTTCAGCTACCTTGTTCATTGTTCTATCTTCAGTGCCTGTGGTAGTGTCTGCCATATACTATCCACTCAGTGTGTGTTGCTAAATGAGTGAATGAGTTTATAGAATTTTGGCACTAGAAAGAAATTCAGAGATTAGTTAGCTGGTCACCTCAATTTAACTGCAGAACTGAAACATCATCTACAAATTTTACTTGGCTAAAATTGCCTCAATTTTGGGCAACGACACCTTGATATTTCTTTTGGGGAACCATTTCTTATCTAGGTGTTGGTGCAGCCAATCTCATCCTCTTCTGAGTCTGAGTTTTTGACTCAGTCATAAGCCAACAAATGTGTTCTATTTCCACAGTGTAGTCTAAATTTTGGAATAATATAGTGTTTAATCCAACTTTGTTTTTTTTCTTCACAGTTGTTTTGACCACAGTGATGGGTTCAAGACCAGGCAGGTGACCCAGTAAAAACTAGGTCCACAATTTTGTTGCTATGCTTGGGGGAAAATAACTTACTGATAGGGTTGCAAGGAAGAGAGGATGTACTCCTGGAGTTTCTGGAAACCATCTTGTCACCACAAGGTGGAAAACCTCCCATTCAATAAAGCTATTATGCAGAAAGTCAGAATGGAGAGAGTGAGTTTAGTTCTGATGGTACTGGTTGAGTTCCTGGATCCAGCCACACTTGAAGTGAGATTTTTTAGTGACATAAGAGAATCCATTTCTTTCAAACTTAATCAACTGGAGTTGGATTTCTGTCACTTGCAATGGAAAGAGCACTGATTTCTCTAAGCAAAAGCTGCCAAAAGCATATATCTCATTTAGATCTTAAAAAAATCACCTTGTGGGGGGGCACCTGGGTGGCTCATTGGGTTAAGGCCTCTGCCTTCAGCTCAGGTCATGATTTCAGGGTCCTGGGATTGAGCCCCGCATCGGGCTCTCTGCTCAGCGGGGAGCCTGCTTTCCCCCCTCTCTTTGTCTCTCTGCCTACTTGTGATCTACCTCTCTCTCTCTGTCAAATAAATAAATAAAATCTTTTAAAAAAATCACCTGGGACTATTAGCCAGGAGTACCCAAATATATGCATAAATGAGCTAATTCTGTCTTGATTTCATCTTACTAGACTGTGAACTCTTTGAGGTCTGGGATTAGGTCCCAGCATTTACACCTAAACACACAGTAGGCAATTGGTAAATGTTTGGCAGGTAAACTAATGAAGCCCTGCCACTTAACTAGTTATGACTGATCTAAGCTAAGTGACTAGAACCCCAATCTCCAAACTCCAAGTCTAGTACTTTTGCTTCCCCACCTTGCATTTGAGCATTGGGCAATTTGGGGGTAGAGTGCAAACTAGGTCTTCACCTTAACTTAATTACATCGTGAATCACATTACCTGCTTGCTGCTACCCGATTGGGCTTTCCATTGCTCATTCCACTGCATAAATAAATAAATAAATAAAGCTCCTCAAAGGCCTACAAGATCCTACATAACCTGCCTTAGCTCTTGTCCTTCTACTCATTATCTCCCTTGACCTTGACCACAGCAAGTTCTTTTCTCTTCTTTGAACATGCCAGGGTCAATGCCACCTTAGGAGCTTGGCTTTTGCTCTTCCATATGCTGGTGACACTTATCCCCAGACCTTTGCAAGTGCATGCTCCTTCCTACCATTCAGGTCTTGGCTAAACTGTTATCTTTTGGGGGAAACCATCCCTATAGAAAGCAGCCTACCCTATATAAAGAGCCCTACCACCATTCCTCTCTATTAGGACCCCATTTTATTTTAATCATAGCTTACTCCCTAAAGTCATCTCATTCATGTGTTTTCTTTGTGTCTTCTCCACCAACACGTCAGCTTTGTGATCCTGGGGACCTTGTCTGTCTTGCCCCCCACTTGTATCCCCACTGCCTAGCACAGTGCCTGGCACATGATAAGTGCTCTATAAAAATTAGTCAAGTGAATGCTGTCACAGTACAATCCTGGGCACATTTTCAAGGAATTGCCACTGCTGCTTTTTCTTTGTCGATACATCGGGGTTTGATTTCTTGTGGACTCAACCTTCAGTGCTGTTTTCAGAGTTTAGCAGTTGCCAAATTATGTGCTAAGAGAAGTTGCATACATTTAAAAGATCATGAACAGATATTCCGGCATTACCTGGAAATTATGAAATGTCACACAAAGACAATCTTTCAGAGAGACCAGTCCACCAATTTAATCACAATTGAATTTTTTTCAATAGCATTTCCCTCCATTTCTTTCAGCTTCTTTGGCTCTTAGATTGCTTCGTTAATGTCCTATCCATGCTGACTCTCAATTTCATCAGCATGAAAGCAAATTAAGGAAGGAATTGGGTATGTTTAATATTTATGCAATGACTATGGTGTGTTGATATGGAAAATAATAAAAAAAAACCCCTTAACTCTGGTGGGGGGAAGTCACCTTAATAATCTCCTGCTTTGGATCACAATATTGATTTAAATATATTGCCAAGCACAGCATTCTATCTCTAGCAGCTATATTCTACATTGAATTATTATATTTGAAGGGAAGCCTTAACAATCTAGAGGGAGGAGGTGATGGGTACAAGGGAAAAAAACAAACAAACAATAGACCCACAGGTTAATTTCATATCCTGTAATTAGGCAATCATCCAATGGCAAGCTCTAAGCCCTGGCTTATCTGTGGTTAAGATCAAGTATTTACCAACCCTTTGACTCTGAGTCCCCAAATGCCCCAAATATGCCACCAGATCTTATAATCCTCACCTCTTGGAGCAAAATCAGGTCAAGCTAAGAAAAGCACTTAAGAACAAAAGACTCAGTCTTAGGATTTTCAATCACAAACTCTCTGAGCATCTCCTGCTTCCCAGGATGCTTTTTAGTAAAAATATGGGGGGGAAATTGGGATAGATTGTGTTGTAGATAGAAGGGAGAGAGGGGAGAAGTTGTTCTTTGTTACATTTTCTTGGTGTTCCTTCTTTGTGTCCCATTTTGCTTGCTTCAGCGAGGTTTCTGTTCCTGCCAGTCCATTTTGTTAAGCAATGACTGTATATGAAACCCTCTAGGAGGCTTCCTTGGGGGTAAAAGGAAGAGCACGGAGAGCATTTGTTGGATACCTGCTGTGAGGCAGGTTGTTTCCAATGTATTATCTCATTTAATTCTCTTAACGATGAGATGGTGGGTTGGATTATCCATATCTGACAGAGTAAACTGCCACATGGATTCAAACACACTGGGGTCTGACTGCAAAGCTTGGGCTCTTTCTTCCACCCAGAGTAGGCACCTAGGGCTCCTTCTGGGTGCAATCACTCATGACCACTAGCGGCTGCCTGCAGTGGAATGTTGAAAGGGATTTGGCAGCTGTATTCCAGCGCAGTGGGTCTGAGTGGTGAGATTGATCTGCTCTGCCTGCTACTTGTGTGCTCTCTATTCCTATTTCTGCCACACATAGGATACAAGCCCCTCAAAGGACTTAGGGGGCTTCTGGGTGGCTCGGTTGGTTAAGCATCCAACTCTTAATTTCAGCTCAGGTCATGATCTCAGGGTTGTGGGATTGAGCCCCATGTTCGGCCCCATGTCAGGCTCTGTGCTAGGCATGGAACCTGCTTAAGATTCTTTCTCTCCCTTCTTCCCTCTCCCCAGACTGTTTACATATGCATGCTTTCTCTCTCTCTGTCTCTAAAAAAAAAGACTTATGATTTTGTAAATGAAGGAAGATAAATGCAATATAAAATGAGGGAATAGAAGCCAAATTGATGGATTGGGAGGGCCTCAAGTGTATAATGCCTAACCTATTGTGTTTGAATGTATAGTAGGTGATTAGCATACTTTTGTTGAATGAATGAATGAATGAATGAATGAATACGTGAATACACAGTTTGAGGTATATGATAACCTTTTGTTCTTTTAGGTTCCCTAAGCTATTTACATGTATTAAGTCATACTCCCACAAAACTACGTAATGGAACTACATTCCTTTTAGTGTCCTATAGACATGCCCATCCAGGACTGAATCTCAATATTATATCCTGTGTTTGTTTTTGTTTTTTAAACGTGGCTAATGCAACAAAGGGCAACGTGAAGAACGCATATGCATTCTCGTAAATCTGCCATTGAAAATGGGACATATTTTATTGTTCAATATCCTTTATATAGAGGATGAGTTTTGGATTACACATTCATTCCATAGACCTTTGTCTTGCATTATCTAGTTAAGCACTTTGTTAATGGAGCAAAAAAAAAAAAAAAAAAAAAAAAGCAAGCAAGCAAGCCACATCTCTGACTTCTAAGTCTATACATGAGTGGTGGAAAACTGTTCTTATATCCAATAGATTAAGAAAGTAAGAATTATTGTTTGTGATATGCGTAATATGAAACAAGGAAGGTGACAGGATCAAGATTAACAAGGCTAGCATCCCGGAGGAGCTGACAATTAAAATTAAGCCTAAGAATGAATGAGAAGGAACCATCCAAGTGAAACATGGGGGAAAGTGGTTCTAGGCAGAAAAACCCAAATGTGCAAAGGCCCTGAGACAAGAAGATAGTTTATCATGCCCGTGGAAGTAAAGGAAGCCCAATAGGGCTAGAGTCTGATGAAGGAACAGAATGGATTATATAAGTCAATGTAGGGAAGTGCTATTCAGATATGAGAGGGAGCAAAGTGAGATACTAAGTATAGCCTATTGCTACAATTGTTGAGAACCTCCTGTGACTAGGCACTGTGTTTCATGCTTGACATCTATTATATTGTGTCTCGGTGGTTGATTTGTCCTTGTAATAGTGCTTCCCAGTAGGTGTTCCATGGAACACTAGCCCTTTGAGATGTTCTGCAAAATGAGAGTTTCTTGGCCAAATAAATGTGGGAATACCTGCATGTTCTCTTGCCTCTTGGAGATTTTCAGTAACATAGTAACCCATGAGAGACTCAGAATAAATACTATGAAGCCATTCACAATTCTGTTCATTTCCATGTTTTTCACTAAAACATCTACTATATATCTACTAAATATATCTACTAAACATCTTTTTGTATAATAATCATGGATCTAGAGAGGAAATAATATCTGGAGAGCTAACATTGAAGAACACTGCGGGGTAAATGTGAACCTGGCCTTCCTTCATCACTGTCTCCGGTGGTAAATTCATTCTGTCCCAAGGCCATCCATTGTGCTCTCAGGCAGTCCTCGTTGATAGCTGAGTCGGCCTTAGGCCCATTCTGAAGTCAACAGCCATGCCCCTTAGAGTGGCCTAAAAAAAGAAGTGGAGGCCAAAGCTATTAATTTTCTTTCCTCCTTTCTGTGCATGCTAATCTCTGTCCTCCTTCAAGGTTTGGGGTTAGTTGTCTGTATCAGGGTGTTTTGGTTACAAGCAACAGAAATCAGTGCTGTGTGACTCATGCAACAAGGGAGCTCTTTCGAAGAAAATGGGATGGTTCATAAAACTGAGGGAACATCTGAAGAGCAGAGTTTGGGATGGTGGGAACCTGGGCAGCTCAAACGAGGGCTGGTGGCATGAGCTACTGGCATGGTCTTAGCAGAGCTCCCCTGCAGATGTCAATCACTGCAACCTTTTTTTTTCTCCCTTTGTACTCACTCCACTGAAATTTAAAGTCCAAGGGGAGAGTATGGTTGGCTCACGTTGAGTTATATGCTTGACACTTGACAAGGGAGAACAGGTACCTTGAATGACAGTCTTACCAAGACCGCCCATAGTGAGGGAGCGAGGGAGCAATGCTGGGCAGAGTAAGTAGGGGATGGGTGCTGAGTATTCCAAAAGCGAAACAATCAAATCTCCAAAGGTTGAAATAAATCTAGTGTTCTGCTTGATCTCGCCTCTGGATATTTATTTGCCTAGTTATCTCTGCTCACGTCTTCCATCCCACTCACTTTTCCTAACTTCTGGAAGCTGCCTGACCAGCTTTTTCTTGCATTGTTTTCTTTGCCTCTGGCTTAGCCCTTCTGGGATGTGTTTACCTTGCGTCTCTGATTAGGCATAGTAAGGAAACTTACTGAGGGTCTCCAGCAGAAGTTGGCGTCAGTGAGCACCGAGAGATCATTCATGGGCGAGGGAGATCAAGGTAGGAAATGTGGGATGTATTGAGGGAGGAAGACATGGTTGGTGAGGAAGATGTGTGGAAACACAGGTGAATGGAGGGGTCCGTTTGCAGAAGCCTGCTGGGGCAGGTGCCGAGGACCGAGCTTGCTGGGGCAGATGGGCGCGCATTGAGAGTGAGTGGGGGTGAAGCCCACCAATGAACAGAAGGCCCTGAGGTCCAGGTTAAGGAATTTCGAACTCAGCCTCTTGGAGTTCTTGAGCAGAAGCCTGCTGCCTGACATCACTTGTCTAACAGGTGTCTTGTTGGGCTGCTGGGCTGGAGGATGAAAAGAGTTTGAAAAGAGTTTGGGGAAGCTCTCCAGCAATCTTGAAAGCACCAGCCACCACCTCAGCCCTGAAATCCTCCTTCCAATCCTGCACCAAAGCGTTTGGAGGGTTGCTAGGAAACTGGGGATGCTTGAGCAGTTGGGATCTGATTATAACAATTCTCTAAGTTTCCATGGTTGGAGGAGGAGCTGGCCAGTTCAATGCCACGCTTTCTTACCACGGAGCAGAGTCAGGCATAAATGCTTCTAAGCTATGTGGACTCAATTTTGTGATCTCAGGTCAGGGATGGGGAGAAGTGAATGGGAGAGGGGGAGCCAGGGAGAGAGAGAGAGAGAGAGAGAGAGAGAGCGAGCGCGAGAGAGAGCATAAATAAAGTTGGTATTTCTGGTCACCATGCCACACAATGAGCATATGCTGAAGGAAGATGGGAGACATGAGTCTGCTTTTGCTTCAGACAGATTCACTTCCCACGAGCTTCTCCTGAGTGTGATTCTAGCATTTAAAGAGATGCATTTTTCATGTAACTTGGCCCCTAAACATGAGTCAGTTCCTTCATGTGGTGCTCAGAGAAACAGCCATTGCCGGCAATTGTGGCTGAACATGATTTTAGCTGCTCCCTCTGGCCTCGGACCCCTGCCCAAGATGGGCAGACTCCCTGCCTCAACCAGTATATGGTTCTGTGAAACCCCTGCCTGATGCCCACAGCTCATGCCCTGCCAACTTGCCCACTCCTTGACACAGTGTGGACTGGCTGGAAAGTAATGGGGCTTATTTATCTGTTCCAATACCCCCAAAACGTCTCTTCTGAGGTCACTGTTATAACCTGGAGCAGAAAATATGGGCAGGTACCCTCATACAATTAGCCAGTCCTCTCGTGAACCACAGCCCTGCCCCCTGTGCCATGTGAGCCCACCGATGCCCTTGCCTGGCGTGTTCATTGGAGTTTTAGGGATTGATTTTTAGGTGGTTTGTGTAGCTGGAGATTTCCCAGAAGGACAGCTTCTCTAGGTCTCTGGGCAGTGTCTTCTGCCCATTTACATAAAGCGCACATTAAATATTAATGTATTTATCTATATGAATGGGTCAATATGTACCTGGAGGGGAAAAAAAAAAACCCAAGCAGTAAAAATAGGTGTAAAGTAAGCATTAGGTGTCCCCTATCCTCCAGTGCCCTGTCCTCTTCAGAGGCAACCACTGTATCTAGTTTATTGTGTATTCTCCCAAAGATAACTCCATGCATTTATTAACATTTATAAACAGCTTCGCATCCTTGTTTATTTCACTTAATAGTCTGTATCCTCTCAGGCAGCTCAGGCTCCCATAGCAAAATACCACAGACTCTACGGCATAAACAACAGAAAGTTGTTTCTCACAGTTCTGGAGGCTGGGAAGTCCAAGATCAAGGTGCTCGCCTCTTTGGCTCCTAGGGAGCACTCTCATCCCGGCTTGCGGAGAGCTGCCTCTTTGCTGGGTCCTCGCATGGTGGAGGACAGGTAGCTGGTGTTTCTGCTTCTTAAAAGGGGACCAGTGCTCTCAAGCCCCCACACTTGCGGTCCCATTCACCCTTTACTACCTCCTCGCCCACCCTCTCTCCAAATATAGACCCCTTGGCAGGTGGGGCTTTAACATAATGAATTTGAAGACTATGTGGGTAGCCTGCCTCCAGGGAGGTAATTACTTGTCCAAGTGTCGGTGTTGGGACTTGAATCCCTAAATCTGTCTGGCTCATGTTTTGCCCTCTCCGTCAACTTGCTTCAACCTGCCTCCCCCTACTCCGGCCTCCTCCTGCCTTCATAGTGATACTCAGCAAAGGACCACAGAAATTATAGAAATGACAAGTCCTCTAGCATATGCCCAGCATAGAACAGGTTCTCTGCCATGGCTGGTACGTGGAAGGACCATCAGCTGAGCCTCTTCTCTTGGGGGCAGAGATGCTGAGAGAGCACGTCTGGGGGTGGGATTGGGACATACAGCTGTTTAAAAGTCTTCACCCTTCTGCCCGGTGATGCTGACAGAGATGGTCCCGGACCATATTGCAAGAGATACTGTCTTAAGAGTCCTAGTTATCCAGTGAACTAATTTGGACTCTGATATAAGGGGTAGATGGCCAACTAAAGGTTGACTCCTCCCAGATATCATATTTTATTTTTATTTTTTAAAAGATTTATTTATTTGACAGACAGAGATCACAAGTAGGCAGAGAGGCAGGCAGAGAGAGAGGAGGAAGCAGGCTCCCTGCCAAGCAGAGAGCCTGATGCAGGGCTCCATCCCAGGACCCTGGGGTCATGACGTGAGCCAAAGTCAGAGGCTTTAACCCACTGAGCCACCATGAGATACTATATTTTAATGGCGTGACTCACACAAGGCCCCGATGAGAAGAAGGAAGGCATTTTTTGTTGTATAAGCCCCAGGGGCAGGGGGTTCTTCTGCCCACTTTTGGTTCCCACAAGCTGGTGCCCACCTTCCAGGGTCCAAGGCAGAGACCAAAGCACAGGCTTGGGGATCCTTTAGAAGTGAGTTCAATTCATGGGTTCTGCTTCATACTAATGGTGAGACGTTTGGAAAAGTACATATCCTGTCCCTGTGTAGGAAATGGTGGTGTTACTATCCAGTCCTTGGATGGATTGCCATGAAGATGAACGGACATTGCATGTAAAACAGCTGGCCCGCTTCCAAGGGCAGCAAAACCAACCAAACCAAACAAACACACACAGACAAATGAAACCACCACACCTTACCTTCCCTGCGTCGCAGTGATAATACTTGGCTACAAATCTGTCTTTGTCCATGGTACATGGTACATGGTTAGACTGTGTCTCATTATATCATCACTGCTCCCAGACAAGTTGAGGGACATAGCAGCTTTTTTCTTTTATCTGTAAGGATAGGGACTCTGGAACAATCTGTTACTTGGGTTGGAGGCATTGGAAATCCCCAGTGCAGTGACGGCCCGATGGTACCATGATATCCTAACAGCTTACATTAATCATGGAGATAGGAGGTAAGGAAAGGGGAAGCTCTTGAGGCCAGCTCCCCAACATCAGCAGACCCCTCAGTGCAATCTTTCTCAGAAGGACAGGAGATTCTCACTCTCTCGAACTTCCCTTCTTGGAAGGCGAGAGCAGAACCTTTAGAAGTTGGTAGAGGTGAGCTTATTTCTGATCAGAAAAGGGCAAAAACAGGCTGAGAATAATGAGCACCGGAGATGCTCTGGAACCAGTTCCAGGAATGTTGACTCGTCATAAGAACCTTCAGAAACGTGCATTGTTGGAGCACACTGCCTTTCTCCTGATCCCGTAGAAACAGTTTGACCAACCATGTAAGGACGAACCCCGCAGCATCCACAGCAGAGTGTAGAGAGCAGCTTTGCAAATCCGGTTCTTAACATTTGCTGAAGGGGGTCCATCGGAGAGGACATCATCTTCATATCTCAGCATTTCCTTCCATGAAGCCTGTTGTATTTGGAGAAGCCAGTGCTTGGACAAAGCTTTGTTTCTCCTAAGAAGCTTCAATGTTCTCATTGAGGGCAAAGGAAAATGGGGATGCCTGGGTGGCTCAGTGGGTTAAAGCCTTTGCCTTTGGCTCAGGTCATGATCCCAGGGTCCTGGGATCAAGCCCTGCATTGGGCTCTCTGCTCAGCAGGGATCCTGCTTCCCCCCTAGCTCTGCTTGCCTCTCTGCCTACTTGTGATCTCTGTCCAATAAACAAGTAAAAATCTTAAAAAAAAGATAAAAGGAAAATGATGGATGTCATCAGTCTGCCCTTTCCATTTTGCTTACCCACAAGCACACAACCAAATTCAAACTCGTATTGACCCTCATCTCCTGCTTTCTGGTGTCCGTCTTGCTTTCCCCTTGGCCTATTCTCTGTATTAGGTTCCAGTGACAGAAACCTAATGAATGCAAGCAAAAAGGGATTCAGTGAGCCACGTCCCTGGCATACAGACATGGCTAGGTCTCAGTAAGTGTTCTCAGAGCTCTCTCTCTCCATCTCTAGATTCTGTGCGCTTCTCTTGACATCATTTTGAGACAGGCTCTCTCCCTGGGGTGGCAGCCCTAACCCCCAGCATTGTCCTCACCTTCCAGACCCCAGAGAATGGGAGAGCTGTTCTTCCCCCACCAGGTTGGAAAGAATCTTGGGGAAGTCTCTGATTGGTCGCTGGTAGGTCAGATGACCCTCCCTGCACCAATCACCGTGACCAGGAGGGGTGGCGCTCTAATTGGTCATTCTGGGATCATGTGTTCACTGCCTGCGGTGGGAGGAGTCAGCTCCAGCCAAGTCTCAGATGGAGCAGGAGCGTGGTTGAGCGGTGTGGGTTCGTGCACCTGGCATCTTTTTTTTTGGGGGTGGAGGTGGGGGTGGGGCTCTTCAGAGAAGAGATTCCAAACAGACAATAGCCAGACAAAGAGCCCTCCTCGCCCCTGCTTCTGATTCACATTGTTCCTGGTCAGGATGTGTGATTGTTTGTTTATATCTACTTAAGTGCCCCGAACCCTTTGTGAAATGAGGTGGAATAAATAAATGATAAGATGCGTAAAATGACTGAAAAGACCCATCCGGGTGTCTCTCCTTACAAAAGGAGGGTGGGTGGGGTTGACAGAGATAGCAGTCTCGGCAAACCCAGCCCTGGGCTGAGCTGAGGAATGTGCTGGGGGCAGGGGCGGGGGGCGGGGGGGGGGGGAGCTCTTCTCTGACTTCCTTGCTGTGATGGGCACCCTCGGTTAAGAAAGGGGCCTGCCTGGGGCACCTGGGTGGTGCAGCTGGTTGGGTGTCCCACTCCTTGATTTTTGACTCGGGTTGTGATCTTGCCGCTGTTGGGTGGAGCTGTGCCTCTGCTCATGCTTACTGTGGAGTCTGCTAGAGAGTTTCTCTCCCCTTTTGCCCCTATCCACCCCCCCCCCCATAAATAAATCTTGGGGGGGGACCCTGCTTCCATTTGTGGATGCCCACGAGGGGCTCATATAATGCAAATAGCATTTTACAGATTGATAACCAAATCTGAAGGGGGCGCCTGAGTGGCTCAGTGGTTAAGTGTCTGCCTTTGGCTCCGTGGTGACCCCAGGGTCCTGGGATCCTGGGATCGAGTCCCACATCTGGGCTCTCTCCTCAGCAGGGAGACTGCTTCTCCCTCTCCAAGTCCCCCTGCTTGTGCTTGCGCGCGCTCTCTCTCTCTCTCTCTCTCTCTCTCGCTTTGTCACTTTCTGATAACCAAAGCTGAGAGGAAGACGTGTGTTCAGGCTTCACATCTCGAAATTTGTCATTTGGTTTTGTCATCCTCTCTCCTCCTTCCTCTCTTACATGGTCTCCCAAACTGGACACTTTTGACATCGTAGGCCAGGTAATTCTTTATTGTGTGAGCTGTCTGTGCCTTTTAGGGTGTTTTCCAACATCCTTTGGCTCTACCCACGAAGAACATGCCCACTCCCCACTTAAGGACAAAAATGTCTTCAGACAGATGTACCCCCCTCCCCGGAGTGGGGGGCTGTGGACAAAGTCAACCCGATTCAACCCAATGCTCCATTAGAATGTGGCTCCTGAGAGAAGAGGGAACTTGTATGACTTGGTCTCTGTTTAATGTCTCTACCTAGCACATTGTCTTGAACTTAGTAGATGCTCAATAAATACATACTGTTTTCTAATAGATCTTTGTTGGCTGAATGAACTGGCCCACTTTGAATTTATTTCTAGGTGCTCTTGGCCTCCAAACAGCCACTTTTCTTTGCTTTAGGAGAACCACAATAAATAATTTGTGTAAAGTCTTACCTTATTTCCGGGATATGACAAGCACCCAATAAATGTTAGCCATTATTATGACTATTTCCTTCCTGGGCTGGTGTTAAGCCCAAAGCCATGTTATTATTTTGCACTAAAAAACATCACTTTTTCTTGAACCCCAGAGAGGGACTGGACTAAAAGGGCTGGAAAATGGGAGAGCAGCAGGCACAGAGGGTATGCCTGAAGGACTTTGGTGGTGGTGGTGGTGGTGGGATAGTTCTTCGTGAAATGACATGGCCATGAGCTTTTCTTAGAGCCAGAGGTCTTTGACTAGAAAGCAGCCATGGAACTTAACTGTTTTCTTAAGCAGGGAGAGAGCACTTGTACCCTCCAAGCCTGGGTGTTTGGAAGTTGTAGGATCTTTTTCAGTGTTAATGGGTCTGGAGAGCGGCCTTGGCTTGATTTTTGTGGAAGCTGGCCCTGAGACAAGGATCTGAGGACAAGGCACGTTTTTGGGAGGTGGTCCCGAAAACACTGGCAGGTGAGGGTTAGCAAGAAGGGGAAGCCCATAAAGGGTGTGTGTCAGGCCACTTACTGCCTGGGAAGCTGGAATTCAGTCCTGATGGGGACTTTGTGAGAGCAGAATGTGCCTTCAGAGTTACTGCAACTGAGGGGCAGGGAAGGCAGGGGGATGTTGAGCTGCCAAATTCTAGTTCAGTACTGGTGGAGGGCTGCTTCCAGGGGCACTGATGCCTGTGTTGGAACAAAGCGTGTGCTCCAAATAGCGCAGAAGTTACCAGGCAGAGGGTCACAGGTGTTTGCAGCTGGCAGCTCTGGCTGGAGAGGTGAGGGCTGACCATTTGCTGGCAAGGCACTGACAGCATGTGCTATGGGGCATTTGGTGGACAGAGGCAGTGGTGCGAAAATCCTACAGCATCCAAGGGAGACCCTCAGAAAGAAAAATTATCCCACCCTGAGATCCCTTTGAGAAACATGATAAATGAGAATGGATATTTCCTTGCTTCCTTTGGATTCTGCAAGAAAGAACCTATTTTTGTTTGCTTAATTTTGACTTATGAAAACATTAACTTTAAAAAAAAAGATTTTATTTATTTAAAAGAGAAAATGAGAGAGAGAGAGCATGAAAGGGGAATGGTCAGAGGGAAATGCAGACTCCCCACTGAGCAGGCAGCCTGATGTGGGACTCGATCACAGGACTCCAGGATCATGACCTGAGCTGAAGGCAGTTGCTTAACCAACTGAGCCACCCAGGCACCCCACAATAAGTGGTTAGTAATGGAGTGGCTGCTCCTTGTAGAAAATGTAAAGTACAAGAAGGAAATCCTTGAAAAACGTACAATTTGGTGCATCTCCTTTTTATTCTGTCTATAGGCACTAGTAGTGGCTAGAAAAACTGAGTTGAAAGCCAGATTGTCTTGGGTTCTAGTCAAAGTCCACCCCTTACTGTTAGGGTACGGAGTCGACCACCCCTCAATTAGACAGAGAACACTCTGGATAATGCAAGTCACACAGCGAGGTTTATTTCCAGCTAGCTGGGGTCCAAGTATCCGCCTGGCGCAGTGGGTTTCAACAAGGACCCCGAGCACTCAAAGCCAAGGGTTTATATAGCATTTTCAAAGCACTTTCCCATAGCTACCTACATATCTTGCACCCCACTTTGACAGTTTAATTTTGTTTAACCTTTTGCCACCCCGGCATTACCCCGTCGCCATCCTGGCGGTTAAGTGAGATTTCGGTTTAGAAGAAATTTAACTTTATTTACATTTCCTTCTGCCTCAGCCTCCTTCAGTTTTATGGTGGAGAGGGCTAAACCTTAGGGCCTTGAGGAACTGAGTCCTTTGTCTCTGGAAATTGGGCCATTGAAGAGATAGCCCTTTTTGTTGTAAATCGCCAGGACATTTGCAAACCAAGGGAGACTCCTGTCTTGCAGGATTGTGATCTCTGCAAGTTAACTATTTGTTTTTCTTTAACATCTGGTCCCTGTGGCGCCAACGCCTAACCGCCCTGGTGGTATATGATTAAGTTGTTTCCTAGGTCTTATCTCAAGTTATGTGTGGGTGTGGGCTGGTTAGGGACACTCAGTAAAATGGCTTCCTGGCCTTCAGGATGGCCATTCTTATGCTAACCCACTCTTACAGTGCAGGGTGCCAGCTTTTGATTTGCCAAGATGGCTGTACTTATGTCAGGTCTAGACTCGAGGTGGGTACAGCCTTGTTTTTCTTGGCGTTCACACCTGGAGCTGGTTTCTGGGACTTGTTTTTAAGTCCCTTGGGGGAAGGGGAGCAGGGACAGTTTAAGGGTTAAACGACAAAGTTATTGTTTTAACTTCAGTGGAAGCCTCTGGCTAAAATAGAAATATAAAATAGGTCCTTACATTACTAGCTATATAACCTTGAATGAGGTAGTTAACTTCCGTGAGCCTTAGCTTCCCCAAATGAAAAGTGGGAATAATGATATAGGGTTGTTTTGAGAATCAAATGAGATAATACTTGAAGAGTATTTGGCTTATAGTAAGCACTCATCAGAGATGGCATATACAAATTTATCTCCTTTTAGAAATGAGAATAATATTAGCTTGTCCTTATGAATTAAACTTCTTCATATTATCTTTTTATGCGTCCTATTTTCTGTTCTGTTTGGATATCATTGATCTGTTCTTACGGACTTTTCACAAACATTCTTTTTTTAAGCTTTTATTTTTTTAAGCTTTTATTTATTATGAGAGAGAGAGCTGGGGGTGGGGTGTGGGGTGGGGCAGGCAGAGGGAGAGGAAGAAAGAGAATCTCAAAGAGACTCCTTACACCCCATACGGGGCTTGATCTCAAGACCCTGAGATCATGACTTGAGTTGAAATCAAGAGTCAGATGCCTAACCAACTGAGCCACCCAGCGGCTCACATTCTTTTAAATCATTGTGTGATTATTCCACTGAATGCTGTTAATTAGTTACTTAATGCTTAATTAGTTACTTAATGCTGGGTAAAATATTAATTAGTTAATTAAATAATAGTTAATTAAATTAGTTAAGTTAGTTAATTAAGTTAGTTAATTAAATAATTAGTTAATTACTAACTAATAATTAGTTAATTAAATATTAATCCCTTTATTAGTTACTTAATGCTGGGTAAAATATTACCCCACTTGGTGGCGTAAGACAACAAGAATTTATTATCCCACACGGTTTCTCTGGGTCAGGAATTAGGGATTGGCTTAGCTGGGTGGTTCTGGCTCAGAATCTCTCATGAGATCATAATCAGGATGCTAACTAGGGCTGCCATCATTTGATTGGGTCAGAAGGACCCATTTTCAAGATGGCGCACTCCTGGTGATAGTGTAAATCCCAGGATGTGAGAATCACTGAAGCCATCTTGGAGGTGGCAAATGTGTGGGCACTCCCTAACTATCTGTTGAATAATGAAGAGATGTGATGTAGCGCTCCTCCTGTTGCTGCATATTTGGATTTTTTCTGGGGGGCAAGAATCTTTGGTCCACAGGAAGGAGCCCAAGTGGGGAACCCAGACTGTCTTGAAGCTCACGACAAAGCTTGATTTTCTCATTCCTTGAGTTCCTTGTCCCATTAAAAGCGAAAAGCTGAGAGGGGCCTGGGATGAAAATGTGCACATCAAGGTCCTGGGCAAGGATCAAGTCAGGTAACAAGGTCATCTACTGTGTGGATACCAGCCAGTGAAAAACAGGACCTGGTAATAAAGCGAAATATTTTTGGAGCATCCGCTGGTTGCCAGGCACTTTGACGTTTGTGTTAATAATTATAGCAACTCCTCAAGGTGGCCATTGTTGCTCTCATCTGTGAAATGGGTGACGTGGGCACTCTGTGAGCCTAGCTGTCCTCATTTATAAATGGGCTGACAACAGAACCGTCCCCATGTGTCCTGTGCCCTTCCCCATGGGCTGAAGTGCGCTGCTCAAGACGGGCTCCTGCTCTCACCACTGTTCTTGCTCTTTTTTATTGTCATTCTAATTTTTTTTATATTTTATTTATTTATTTGACAGAGAGAGATCACAAATAGGCAGAGAGAGAGAGAGAGAGAGAGAGGAGGAAGAAGCAGGCTCCCTGCTGAGCAGAGAGCCTGATGCGGGACTCGATCTCAGGACCCTGAGATCATGACCTGAGCCGAAGGCAGAGGCTGTCCGTGACAGAGGCAGGATTTTAACCCAGGTCTGTGAGAGTAAAAAGCCTGTGTTCTTTGTCCTCTCCCACTGTGCTGAAGAGACCTCCACCTTGGCATTCCCTGCCCTCCGAGGCTCTCATGACCTTCTTGGGAAAGACAGAACTTGGGAGCGTAAGACAGCAAAGGGGGAAAAAAGTATTGATACCTGCTGGGAGCTAGTTTGGGTTTTAATGTCGTATCTCAGGTTGATTTCTTAGAAGTAAAGCCCAAGACAGACTGGGGAGTGTTTCATTTACTTAGGAAGAGGGAGATGACAAAGTAGGACTGGGCGGAGAAACAAAGGTAAGCAAGCCTGGGGTCTTGATGGGAGACTGGCTTCAGTCTGACCCCACAGGGAACTCTGGTGCTGCCTGGAGGCAGATGGCTGGTAATTTGTACCGTTATGTCCATCAGTCACTCATTGGCTCTGACTGCTCCGCTGGATGGACGCAGAGCAAAGGAACTTTGTAGGGGACCAGGCTCTGGTAGCCAAGGTGGAGAAGCGGGCAACTGTGAGCCATTAACAACCACTAGAGGTGGTCTGAGCAGGGCAAGAGCAGGGGCCCCTACAGGTCTCCGGGGCAGGAGTCCACAAACAACAGCCTGTGGGCAAATCTGTGCTTGCTGCTGTTTTTGCAAATAAGCCTTTATCAGAATATAGCCATGTTCATTCTTTCCCGAATGCTCTCTGGCTGTCTGTGCTCCAGTGGTGAAAATATTTGCTATTCTCAGTGACTGGTCTGGGGGCCCAGGAAAGATTGAAACATTCGACATTATCTGGGGTGGCCTCCCCGTGGAGGTCCCTTTTCCTGGGGACTTGGGGATCGGTGACAAATCAGGGAGACCTGCAAGGACTAGCAGGTTACTGTGGGCACAGGGGAAGGAAATATACCCAGAAAAAGGCGGAGGGCTGCACCGGGGAGCATGGGATGGTACGGGAACTTCTCTCCAAGGACCACGTGGATATCTGGGACAGGAGCTTGTTTAGGTGAAGAAATGCACTTAAGACTCATTTCCAGGGAAGAATTCCATTTAGAAACCCTTCACCAGAAGAGTGCATGGGCTGGGGTGTGCTAAACGCGAATGCATTCAGACGTAATTATTCAGAGCTGCTATAAACAAGTCTGGTCACTTAAGATAAAGATGTAAAGCACACACTCGGCCTTCAGGGGAACAGCAAAAGGAGAAAGGGGTGTCTTAGTCCTTGCTATTGGTGGACGCTTAGCAGGAATTCATTCAGCACCGGCAGACATCACGTGCTGGCTAACAGGGACATCAGGACGGCAGCTCTCGAAACCCACAGACTATTTTTGTCAAAGGAGAATTCAGTTTTAAATATTCGATGCCTTTAGGATAACTCATCTATCACTGGGCCAATTTAAATCTCATTAATCACGTAAAGGAGAAGGGGAAAGAACTCCCTGCTCCTTGAAGGTATTAGTGCACAGCTGGGAAACGGAAGCCTGGTTCCCTGGAGAAATGGGACTCTGGTGGTGTAGATGTGCAAGGATGGGAGTGACAGTGACCCCCCCCCCCCCCATTGAGTGGGGACTGTTCCTTGACTCAAAATTGTCAATCACGGGTTCTGCCGCAGAGCTCGGGTCAACCTCAATTGAGGGGATTTGGAAGACCATCACGGGGATCTAGGGAAACCTGGGGCTTTGGGGTCAATCAGCCTCCACTTACGGGTCTACCATCCAGTGAGACGTACTACGTGTCAGGCACCGCATTAGGCGCTTTATTTTTTTACTTTTTATTTTTTTAAAGATTTTATTTATTTATTTGACACAGAGAGAGAGATCACAAGTAGGCAGAGAGGCAGGCAGAGAGAGAGAAGGAAGCAGGCTCCCCGCAGAACAGAGAGCCGGATGCGGGGCTCTATCCCAGGACCCTGAGATCATGACCTGAGCCGAAGGCAGAGACTTAACCCAGTGAGCCACCCAGGTGCCCCTGCACTAGGTGCTTTAAACACAAACCCTCAATCACAACAGCCCTATGGGATATATATCATTGTGCCCCCCCAACTCCCCACCGTCCCTTTTACGGATGTGAAAGTTGAGGTTTAGGGACATTAACTCATTTGCTCAAAGTCCTAGAGCTTGATAGTGGCTGAGTTGGGGTTTGAAGCCCGGTTTGACTATTTCCAAACCAAAGTAAGGTCTTTAACTGTAACCCTACACCCATGGGAGGCCAGATCTCATCCGAGAGGAGGACTTACACACCTTGGGAAAACTGGAAAGTACCCCATGGTAGGAAATAGAAGAAAAATCAACAGCTGTTAATTCTAATTGCCCAAAGTAAGATGGCTAACACTGTGGCGTATTTGTTTTCAGGCTGTTAAAAAACACTCACGTTTTAAAAACACTTGTATTCACACAGTGCCTTTTTATCTTATTTTTCCAAATCAACATTATGCCATAAGTGTTTAAATATTATCACATGCCATTGTAAGTATAATTTAAAATAATTCCATAATATGTTATTGAATGGCTGAATGTACTCGTCTACATGAGTTCCCTTAACTTTAAAACATGGCCAATATTTCCTTCCTCTGAGCTTTATGGTGAGTTAAGAAAACAGTTATTAAGTGTCTGACATATGATAGGTACTCAATAAATATTTGCGCTCTTCTCTCCTATGTTAGGACAAGTTTGCTAGCATCAGAGACTGAGATGGGGATCCTTGTACCCTTCACTTTTGGGTGGAGGTGTTCTCAGATGATATTTCCATGATGATCCCAAATCCTACCTTGTCACTGGTGCTTCTGAGGAACCAGTTATAAATCAAGCTTCTCACGGCCCCTTCCTTGAGTCTGATAGTTTGCTGGAATGGCTTATAGACCTCAGAGAAACATGTCTATTTACAGGGTCATTATAAAAGGATAGAGGATACTGTTGACCATTGAGATGGAAGAGATCGATAGGACAAATTATGTGGGAAGGAGTGTGGCACTCCCATGACCTTCACATGTCCAGCAACATGTGAATCTCTGCATTTTATGTTTTGGGGGTTTTTATGGTAACATGATCACATAGGCATAACTGGTGCTTGACTCAGTTTCCAGTCCCTCCCCCCTTCCTGGAGGATAGAGAACGAGGCTGAGAATTCCAAGCTTCTAATCATGACTTGGTCTTCCTTGTGACCAGCCTCCATCCAGAAGCCCACCAAGCATTGGCTCATTAGAACAGAAGACACTCCTAACACATTTTCAGGGATTTAGGAACTCTGTGTCAGGACCCCAAGTCAATGACCAAATATTAGAATAAAAGATGCTCCTAGGGCTCACATCATTTAGGAAATGACAAGGATTTCAGGAGTTCAGTGTCAGGACCAGGGGCAGAGACCAATATATGGATTTTTTGTTTTTTCACAGGTGTAGAAGAACCTCTGGGTGAGGCATCTCTTAGTCAACCAAAGGAGACTTTCTAGAATAATCCTTAATATAATAACCCCTAGCCACATGGCCTAGCACTTGGAATGTGGCTAATCTTAACCGTGATGTGTTGTAAGTATAAAATACAGACCGGGCTTTGAAGGCTTATCATGAAAAAACAGATGTCCACATCATAAATAATTTTAAAGTCAATTACATGTTGAAATGATAACACCTCACATATAGTGGGTTAAATAAAAAAATATCATGAAGTTTAATGTCACTGGTTTCCTTTTATTTTTTTATGAGTTAGAAAAAGCTGAAATTACATATATGGCTTGCTTTTGTGGCTCTCATTATATTCCTACTGGATAACATTGCTCTGGGGTAGCCATTGGCAAACTTTTTCTGTAAAAGGCCAGAGTAACTATTTCAGACTTTGTGGGCCACACATTCTGTGCTGCAACTACTCCAACTCTGTGGTCATAGTGGGGAAATGGCCACAGACACAAGTTAAATGATGAACAGGCATGGCTGTGTTCCAATAAAACTTTATTGATAAAAACAGGTAGTGGGCCAGACTTGGCACACCAGCTGTAGTTTTCTGATTCCTGCTTTAGAGAAAAAAAAAGTCAGCGGTGAGGGTACGTGTGTGTGGGGTGTACCAGTCTGTTAAAGAGGATCTGGGTGGAACACCAAGAGTGTGTTCTCCCATTTTGCTCCTGGTTAAGGGAGAATTCTCTGCCCAAATGATTTCCCCTGCCCTCAACACTGACCTCTCTACTATTTCTAAAGGAGCAAGCTTTAGGGGGGAACCTCACTTCAGAGAGTTGGATTGTGAGGCTAAAAATGGAGAAATAGAAGGAAGGAGGGTCAGACCAAACATTTATTTCTGTAAGAATCAGAGGGGGGGACCACATGCTCAGCCACACAGCATTTAAAGATGCTACGGGGTGTTCTGAGGGTCTATGCAACTGGTCTACCCTGGAAGGCAGAGGCAGTGGCATCTTGGGGAGTTCAGTGTTTTTTTTTTATTTCCTCCCCCCCAAGCTTTTGCCAACACAAACATAAACATGGGGTTTTTCAATTGAGAGCAATTAACAGAGAATGCCTTGGGCCAGGAAATAATTAATACAAAATTGTGTGGAAATGGTAGCTCTGCAGCTCCTGCTTTCCCAAGGTAGACTTACTCAATTAAAATGATCCTTCGGCCTCCGGAGAACTTTCTATGACCTGTTTAGGCTGAACCTCAATGCCACCACTGGCTCCGTGCTTCTCTCCTGGCAGCCCTGTGGCCCTGCCCTTTTTATAAATGCTAAGAATCTTCCAGAGGTCCCTTTGGCAGGTTCTTCTTGATGTTTTTATCCATTTATGGGTTAGAATGTCCTCCCCAGTCTCCCATCTCTTTCAGTCAAACACCTATTCCTTCAAGACCCATTGACCTCTTCCTCCTTCCGGTTCTCTCTTCCTTTCACAAATGTTTATTGAACACCTATTATGTGCCAAGCCCATGTTTTAGGCACCATTTATGAAGTCAGGCTTTGTATGCTAGTGGGAAAGATGAATAATAAATATGTAAATAAGTAGGCAAATAGTACAGCTCCAGGAAGTGATGAGTTCTTGGGAACTGAGATGGGGTGGGCTGGAGAGGTCTTCTTGAGAAGATAGCATTTTTTCTTTTTAAGATTTTATTTATTTATTTGACACAGAGAGAGAGATCACAAGTAGGGAGAGAGGCAGGCAGAGAGAGAAGGGGAAGCAGGCTCTCCACTGAGCAGAGAGTCCAATGCGGGATTCGATCCCAGGACCCTGGGATCATGACCTGAGCCGAAGGCAGAGGCTTACCCCACTGAGCCACCCAGGCGCCCTGAAGGTAGCATTCCAAAGGAGGCCTAAAAAAAGAAAATAAGCATAGTCAATGTTTATATAGTGCCTAGCTCTGTGCTAGCACCATTTAGAGTGCTTCACGGGCATGGGTCGATCTCCATGATGATGCGGTGAAATGGATCTATGATGAGCCCCAGCTGGTAGAACTGAAGTAGAGAAGGATGAAGTCATTGGCCTGAGGCTGCCAAGTTCATCAGTGGTGGGATGACGGTGAGCCCCTGGCTTCTTAACTCTCAGGAGGCATTAGGATGTTGATTTATTGAATGTTTTTGATTCATTGGTTTATTCTAATCTCTCACTCAGAGAGGACCCGATGTGGGCCAAGTAGACCCAAGGGAGCCCTCTGTTCCTCACTCATTGCCTTGGGGCTCAGGCTTGACATCTGATCTTTTCTCAGCCAGGGACGGTGGAGGCAGGATCATGGAGACCGTTCAGAGGAAATGACAAGATAAATGGAGGCTTGAAGGATGAGTTTGCAGGAAGACAGTGTGGGAAAGGAGGGGTCAGGAAGGCTGGCAGGCAGAGGGAGCAGCCTGTGCAAGGACTTGGAGTCCTGGCAAGCTCAGGGAAGTCATGGGAGATGGGCACAGAGGGCCTATCGGGAGGTAACAGCTCATGAGATAGGAACCATGGGCAGAATTCAGATTGTTTGAGGAGCTGGGGTTTTATCCACGGGGCAATGGGGAGTCATGGAAGGATTCTAAGTCAGGAGTGACATGGTTCAAATTGTGTTATTAGAGGATCCCATGGGTACCAGTGTATGTGTGCCTGGTAGTTTGATGGGGGGCATGTTATCCTCTCTGTTCTTCTTGACACTTTCCCATCCACCTGATAGACACAGAATTTTCTCCTTAACTCATGTATTTAAACAAATAACCATAGCAGCTCATTCTTACTGGGTACATACTAGGGGCTGAGTAGATTCTGCGCTGAGGACTCTACGTGTTTTATCATATTCAATCCTTAACACACTATAAAATCTATATCACAGTCCTTTCTATTTTGTAGATGAAGAAACTGAGCATTGTAGGTGTTGAACGGGGCCTCTTGAATTACACAGCTGCTAATTGCTGAAGCAGGATGACAACCCCAGGACTGTCAACCCAGAAGCCACCATAGAAAGCCCCATGTTTCTACGCTCGTCCTGTCCTGTGCATGTGTCCTGTTGGCACACCCAGAGGGCAGGGGGTAAATGAATGCACTTACTGAGCACCTACTATGCTCCATGTGTGTGTGGTGGACAGCTAGCTCTGCACACACTGCGTTCTTTGCTCACAGCAGCTGGAGGCTGTGTACCTCCTTTTAACACAGAAAACAGAAACCACGTGTGGGTTGTTGGGTTTTTCTCCCGGCTAGTGTTTCCGGTAGTTTCTCCCCGAGCATTTCATAACCTGCATTCTCAGTCTTCTGCATCTTTGACTACTTCTGCCTCCCATGGGACTTCCCATATTCTCCCTGGCAAGAAGTCTAGACAATGGCCATGTTGGGATTGGTTGTGTTGCTATCAATTCTCGGATACGAGTGCTTTTTCTCCTTCTGGGTTCACTTAATGGCCATTGCTTCCTTGTTTCCTTGCCAGGTGACTTTTTCCATGACCGGTCTTCTCTCCAGGCTGGTGCTCATCACACTTCTGAGGATAACCAGCGCCTCCAGAATTTGTGTGGCTGTGTGTCTCTGACGTGTGTCCCCAGCACCCTAGTGGGAACAGGGAGGAAGGACTTCACTCCTGGAGACTAACTCACGTCCCAATGACCCTGAGTTTGCTTTTCCTCCTGATGGCCTGATTTATTTATTATGGACCCCCAAAAGGTGTATTTGCATATCACTTCTTATTCCAAAAGTAATATATATTCATCACCAAACATTTAGACTATTTGGACAAGCAAAAAGAAGAAATCAGATGTAACCTTTAATCTTACCATCTAGAGATAAACACCGCTACTGTGCTGGAGAACGTTCATCTAGTTCTCTCTCTCTCTCTCTTTACTTTATATTATAAAATGAAATCATACCGTAGATGCTTTTCTGTAATTGTTCATTTCCCTACCACAACTTGACCGAGGCACCTTGACATTCTTCTCCGGTGATGGTTTTCAGACTTGTGTTAGCAGCTTCTGAACCGTTTCTACAAGCCCAGGCACTAGAAATGAAATTTATAAGACAGATTGCCTTCGTCTGCTGGGGCTGCTAGAACAAAACCACAGGCTGGGTGGTTTAAACAACAGACATTTATTTCTCACAGTTCTGGAGCCTGGGAAGCCCTAGGTTAAGGTGCCGACTGATCTGGTCCCTGGGAGAGCTGCTTCTTGGTTTGCAGACCCTCTCTTTCTTGCTGTGTCCTCAGGTGGCAATGAGAGTAGGAGAGAGAGAACGGGCTCAGGTATCTCTTCCTCTTTTTCCTCTTCTCCTTCTCTTCCTTCTCTTTCTTCTTCTCCTCCTTCTCCTCCTCCTCCTTCTTCTTCTTCAAGACTTTATACATTTATTTGTGGGAGAAAGAGAGGGAGAGAGCGCAAGCAGGGGGAGCAGAACAGGGAGAAACAGTCTTCCCGCTGAGCAAGGAGCCCAATGTGGGACTCGATCCCAGGACCCTGGGATCATGCCCTGAGCCAAAGGCAGACACTTAACCTACTGAACCAACCACCCAGGTGCCCCTCTTCTTCTTCTTGTAAGGACACTAATCCCGTCGTGGGGTCCAACCCTCATGACTCTGTCTATACCTAGTCCCCTCCAAAAGGCCCCCCTCTTAGTACCATCCCTTGAGGATTTACGGCTTCCACCAATGAACTGGGGCACACAGACATTCAGGCCATTACCCGGATAAGAGCAGAGCTTCTTCTGCGGAAGTAGAAGAGCCACAATTCTGCCTGGTTGCTTTGATCTCTTGCCCTCACTTGGCCACACCATCAGCTCTGTGGAACTTCCCGTTTCCCAAGGAAAATTCTTTGCCAAAGCAAGGCTTCCTCATCTGATGTTATTTTAAGTAGCTTCATTGTAGGCCAGTGCACACACGTCTCCAGTTCCCTGTCGTCAGACACCTAGCCTGCTGTCTGTTTTCCGCCATCGGGAACGAGATGATAACAGACGTCTTTGTACTTCCAACCTCGGGTGTACCAGTGATCGTGTCCCTCCCATGAGGTCTTAGAAGTAAAATGTCTTTTGATTCCTGGCTTGTGGAAATATCCCTCCGAAGCCCACATCTTTATTTGGCAGGCCAGGAGGGTAATGTAAGCCTTGGTTCAGGGTGTGTATGTGCCGGGCACAATACGTCTTCCTAGGAGATGCCACGGTTGGCCTGCTGAGTCATGCTGTGTCATCGGGACAGCAAAGGACTTACCCCTGGGTCTGGGCCGGCAAGGCTGACATTGAAGATGGGATCTTATCTTTGCAACAGCCTTTGTGGTTTTCAAAGCCCTCTTTCTCTGTTGTCCCACAGTTATTTCATGAGATGATAACAACCCCCCACCGAAAAACAAAAACAAAAACAAAAACCCAAATCTCAAGACTTTACATCAATAACGCTTTTTCTTTTTCTATGACTGCTGAAAATGAGGGTTGGTGGTAGCTTGGCTGATCTCAGTTGGGCGGGTGTAGCGGGGAACAGGGGATAAAGGGAAAATGGGACCAGATCATGTCCTAGAGGAAGATTCTGGAAGGACCCAAGAGGCCATAGTCGGGGGTTTCAATGTTAAATTTATTGCAAAGGGGAGCTATTGAAAGATTTTTAGGAGGTGGGTGGGGGCAGTGTGATCTGATTTATGTCTTAAAGAATTATTTGGACCCTTTAGTTCCATGTTGGATTTTCCTAGTTCATCCTAGATGCTCCAGTAGTATTGTATTAGGTTAATAAAGAACCTGATTCCCAGAGAAAGCCATGGTTGCCGGACCGAAGGCATTGAATGCTGTCCTGTTCTCTGCGAGAGGCTGCTAAGCTGGTTGGTTCTCTGGGTATTAGTTTATTTCTTTATGCCTTCATTTCATTAATTCAGCAAACATATGCTGGGTGCTTCCCCTGGGGTGCCCACACCAGCGGAGGAAAGGCTATGTACCTCTGTGGAACTTTCTGGAAACCTCAGATAAGGCCCTGGCCTTACCTCCTCTGCTGATCTTTTCTTCTGAGGAGGGGAAGCTCAGAGCACCTGGTGGATAAAAGGGGGTTCATCCTCTGGAGAGACAGACTCCTCTCTATTAGAGTCAAATAACCAGGGCAGAGGGAGACAATCCTTGCTCGTACCAGAACACCCTTTCTCCATCATTTCCTTCAGCTCAGTTGTGTGGAAGAGGAAACCAAGTCTCCAGCTGGGGTGCGGTGGTGGGAAGGTGACCTGATGTCTGTAGACAACCCGGCAAGTTAGCACACAGTAGCGCCCCCCCCCCCCCCCCCCCCCCCCCGGCCCTTGTTCTATTCCTGGGGCTCTTAACATCCCCCTTCTCCGCGCTCCCCCTCGCCCGCCCCCACCGCCCCCGCTACATTCACCTTCAAGCCAACAGTTTAAATAAATGCTCCAAATACAATTTTGGGGCAAGAAAAGAATGGTGTTTATTTTGAATTAAAATGCTTTTTTGATGAAGGACCAACCCCATAAAGATAGTTTACATTTAAAATGGAATATTCAAGTGCAAAGGTTGCCTTCAGGAGTTGGAATTACGGTTTCTAATTATATAGTATTTGGGACTACGTATTTATGGAAACTTTGAAGAAATGCTTTTATAAATAGGTCACAACAGGCCTCACAGTCCTTATGTGTTTATTTGCCTGGTGTGCTGATTTGGCATTTGGCCCTGATCTTGTGCAGTCCTGACTCTGGTTACACATTTTTGTGTAAATGAATCATCTCCTGCTAGATTGCAAGCAAGCAGGATTTTTTTTTTCTCTTTATCATTTCTGTCCCTTTATCACAGCGTCTAGCCTCATGGTGCCTGGCATAAGAAGCTTACTTAATAAAAAATCCATTTCATTCCTTTCCCCCATCCGCTCCCCTACCTCTCCTTCTCTCCGCTCTCCTCCTTCCTTCCACAAACATCTCTGGAGGAAAATAGCGCCAAGCACTCTGTAGCCACTGGGGATTCAGTGATGAGTAAGGTGAACGTTTCCTGTGCTCACAGAGCTTTGCGTCTAGCTGGGGAGGGCCAGGTACGGAGCTATAGAAAGTGCGATCCTTTGTAAAAAGACAGCTATAACATGAGCAGTGGTGAGTGGGTGACAGGAGAGCATGGGGGCCTTTGGTCAACGTCAAGGAATGCTTTTCCCCTAGGAATTGCTGTTGGAGCTGAGACCTGGAGGCCTGGGAAAAAGGCCAGCAAGGGAAGGGAGAGGGTGGAGGAGAAATTCAGGCCCAGGGTACTAGATGGGAGGACCTGTGGGCGGGGAGTGGCCTGGGTCTTTGGAGGACAGGACAGGACCCCTGGGTGGTCTCAGCAAAGCGGAGGGGACCCGGAGAGGTGAGCTCGCAGACCTGGAGAGGTCTTAGAGACCGTGGGGGGAGATTTTGGAGTTTTGCTTGAGAGCAGGGGAAATCCACAGAAAGGGTTTAAGTGGGAGAGAAAAAGTCAGAATTTCAGTTTTGGAGGGTCCCTTTAGGTCAGAAGTATACGCCGCTCCATCAGCAGGGAGTGGGTTAAAGAAGCTGGATTGGGTCCGCACCATGGCACTCTCTGCAGGTTTAACAGAGAATAAGGGCCATCTCTGTAGCCCGAGATGGAAATGTCCCTAGAACAACACACTAAATGGGAAGAACCAAGGTATGGGATGGCATCCGAAGTAGAGGGGATAAGACCATAAATGAATTTATGTGTATTTGAATAAGGATGCACCAGAAGGATGTGTGGCTGGATGTTCTATGGAGGGAAGACAGATGGGGACAGGATGGTCACCGTGGACTTCTCCGCATGTGCATTTTGATATTGTCATGCCTTTTGAGCCCCATGGATGGCGTGTGGTCCGAAGACAGCATACCAATGAGTGGAGCTAGGCTCTAGCAGCTACGGAGCTGTGAGTTTAGAGGTGGGGCAAGAAGAGTGCACGGAGGCTGTCGGATCTCCTAGGGGACCGCTCTTAACCTTGACTGTCCTTGCCCATGCTTCCTGGTGTGATGGCAGTGTTCCAATCATTTATTGAACAAACAACCCCTTATCTCCTATTTCCGCCTCTATCGAGACTCTGGCTTTAGTAACAGTAATTCACTGGCATCTGGCCTTTGACAATTGTCATCAGGTTGCCCCAGCTGGAGGGTAACGTGATCTAACTTTTACTGAGCACGTACTATATGCTAGACACAGACTGTCCCACCTGTGTTGTCCCGTTCAATTCTGACAACAACCTGGCACCGCCCTTTTGTGGAGAAGGAAACCAAGACATAGAGAGGGGATGTGAGTTTGTTCCATTCTCACTTAAAGGTTACGCTGTGGAGGGAAAGACATTTACTAAATGGATGGCTATTTGCAGGGAGGCTCCCCTGTGCCAGGTGCTGGGTTAGGTGCTAGAAACATGCAGATGGCTAAGAACTGGGTTTTGCTCTCAGGGTGCCCTAAAGGGCCTGATAGAGATTCCACATATAACTATTATACAGCATGACAGAAGCTTTAAGCCAGATACATGAGAGGCCAAGTAGAGCACAAAGAAATGGGGAAGGGAATCATGGAGGACTTCCTGGAAGAAGAGGAGATGTTTTAACAGAGTCCTGGGATATATAGAGTCTCACAGGCAGATGGAAAGTGGAGAGCATATGTGTGTGCAAAGGCACGCAGGCAGGAAACAGAGACCTGCGATGGTGGATATATAAATGCTCTAAGACTGACGTGGGAGAGGGGCAGGATGGCGTCTTCCTCAGCCAGCCCATTTCTGATGTGCGCCTTTCCCTGCTCTCAGTCTGTCCCTCTGCCTCTATAATATGTCTGTAGTCATCTCCCAAGATTCATTCCTTCCTTAGCTGAGCCGCTGCTGTGTGTCGGTCTCTGAACAGGGTGAAAATAATGCACTGGTGTCTTGGGTGCATCGGGCATGGAAAGGGACAATTTCCACGTGATATGTGACATTATACAAGGAAACTCAGAGAAGGAGCATTAACATTAGCATTAGAAGGAGCATTTGAGACAGAAGGTAGTTTGGGAGGGTTTCTTGGAGGAGGTGGCCCCTGAGCTAAATGTTGGTAGATGAGGGGGAATTGGTTGGGGGGATGAGCTCGTGATGTCTTAGCATAGAGAGGACCGGAGAGACAAAGGCCCAGAGGCACGATGCCATTAAGTATGTCTATAGAACAGTGGAGTGGCCAGAAATAAGGCTACAGGGATCATCGAGGGCCTGGGAACCAAACCCTGAAGGTCAAATAGAGTGCTTTCCAAGTGAGGAGGGAAGGAGGAGGAAGGAGAAAGAAGGAAGAATGGCGACATCCTTATATTTTAAAACAGTCTCAAAACTAGAGCCCATGCTCCCCACCGAGGACAGCCTATAAATCAGTCCCGGGAGCACATGGCGATGGAACGTTCCCCGGCAGACAGCGCGATCCTCACAGTAAGTCAGGTTTCGGCTGAGCCCTGCCCGTCGGGCGGCTGTCAAGTGTGATCACGCATGCCTACCCGGGCTGGCCTATCTCTGCCAGGGAGTTCGGTCTTCCCGCGTGGCTGACACGGGGCACCCAGGCGGCCAGAGCCTCGGGCCTTGTGAGATTAATTAAAATGGGATCAGTGCTCCCGATGGCGACGTGGCCATCAGTGCTCCCAGCATGGAGGCCTCTGGCCACGGCTGGACTTAATTCCTGAGGGCTGGCCCCCTGCCCGCCTTGCCCGCTCTGGCCAGGCTCATGCCAGCCAGACGGGAAGAAAGAGCCCAGCCCTCCCCTCCCCGCCATCGTGTGCAGACACTGTGTGGTTGTCCTTTCATCCTTGTGATCCGAAGGCTCAGGACAACAGCCCCATGAGGCAGGAAGGGGAAACTGAGGCCCAGAGAGACTCAAGGATCTGTCCGCAGACCCTGGGAGCTGGCGTCAGGATGCGACCCCAGGTCTTTGGGCTGCTCTAAGTTCTCAGTTTCGAGCCCTTCCTCACCAGTAGTTTTTGGCATCCCCTCCTCTCCCCTGCCCAGTTCTGAGAATGATGCTGCTTTGGGCAGCATCGTGAACCGAATGTGTGTGTGTCCTCCCCAGGTTCCTGTGTAGAAGCCTTCTGCTCCAAGGCGATGGTGTGTGGAGGGGGTTCTTGGGTAGTGATCAGGACTGGGTGACATGAGGATGGAACCTCCCTGATGACAGTAGGGTCCTTAGGAGAAACAGAAGAGACACCAGAGCTCTGTCTGCCATGTGGGGACACAGTGAGAAGGTGGCAGTCCACCAGCTAGAACGCTCTCCCAGGGACCTGAGTCAGTTAGCCCCTTGACCTTGGACATCCCAGTCTCCAGAACTATGGGAAATCAGTCGATGTGGTCCCCGGTCTGTGGTCTTTCGTTATAGACGGAACAGATTCAGACCACGGCACCTCACCCTGCTTCCTGGCAGCACCCCAATATCCATTTGGAAATTTACTTCCCCTCATTAGTGGCCTCTTAGTGGGCCTGGCCATGGCGCGATCATGTGACTGTCCCAATACCTGGCCTCTGCAGCTGGATGCCCACCGTCCAGCACCTTCCATCCAGCAGCTGCTTAGGGGAGATGGGAAGGGCGTGTGGCTCCCGGTGCCTGCCCCCAGTCCTGCTTCCAACCTGGTTCTCAGCCTCCCATCCACACTGTAAGCTGCCTCGGGTCTTTCTAACCTTGTCCCTTTCTGTCCAGGTCACCGTACCTATTTCTGTGGCTTTCAGGCCAAGCAGCCTGGGTGACCGTGGTAGCTTGATTCTGGGCACTGTTTTGTTTTTCATTTTTTATTTTTTAACTAATTTTTAAAGATTTATTTATTTATTTGAGAGAGAGAGAGAAAGAGAGAGAGATAGTGTGCGCACGGGAGGGGCAGAGGGAGAGACAATCTCAAGCAGACTGTGCGCTGAGTGCGGAGCCCAACGTGGGACTCGATCCAATGACCCCGCAATCACGACCTTGAGCTGAAACCAGGAGTCGGATGCTTTACCTTGTTACCCAGATGCCCCTGTTCAGTTTTTTTAAACAGCTTTACCAATATATAACTTATAGACCATAAAATTCACCCATGTAAAGTGTACAACTCATTGGTTTTAGTGAATTCACAAAGCGGTACAATGTGCGGGCACCACGTGTTAGAACATTTTTGTCAGAAACCGGGACCCATGAGCACTTCCTCCCATCTCCTCCCACCCTCAGCCCTGGCTGTTACAAAGGCACTTTCGCTCCTCTGGATTTGCCTACTATGGGCATTTCATAGAAAAGAAGTCACACTCTATGTGGCCTTTTGGGTCTGGCTTGGTAGACTTACCGTGTTTTCCAAGGCTCATCTAACTTGTGTCAGTAAACCATTGCTTTTTAAAAAAATGTGGTTTAAAAAAACCAGAATGTAAGTTCTGCCCTCTGGACAAATGTCCAGCACAGCGTTGTCTAACTATAGATGTGCTGTTGCCATGTAGATCTCCAGAATTTTCTCATCCTGCAAAACAGAAACTCGACACACAACAAAAGCCATTTGTTTTTGTTTTTTGAAGATTTTCTTTAAAAACATTTTTTAAGTTGTTGTTGTTGTTGTTGTTGTTTAATTTGAGAGAGAAAGAGGGAGGAAGAGCAGGCGGAGAGGGACAAGCAGACTCAGCCCTGAGCACAGAGACCAACGTGGGGCTTGATCCCAGGATCCCAAGATCATGATGAGAGCCAGAACCAAGAGTCAGATGCATAACCAACTGAGCCACTCAGGTGCCCCTAATAACACTTTTTTAAGTCAACTCTCTGATCTACGTGGGGCTTAGGACCCCAAGATCATGACTCAGAGGCTCTACAGACTGAGCCAGCCAGGCACCCCCAATGCCATTTGTTTTTATTTTTATTTTTTTTAAAGATTTTATTTATTTATTTGACAGACAGAGACCACAAGTAGGCAGAGAGGCAGGCAGAGAGAGAGGGAGAAGCAGGCTCCCCCCTGAGCAGAGAGCCGGATGCGGGGCTCGATCCCAGGACCCTGAGATCATGACCTGAGCCGAAGGCAGAGGCTTTAACCCACTGAGCCACCCAGGCGCCCCTGCCATTTGTTTTTGTCAGCTGAAAGTGTGCATCCTTAAGAGGAGGTGCAGGTGTCATGAACATGACTGGCAGAAAGGCGATGAGCATGGAGACTTTCTTTGCAGCATGCAGCACCAGGGGACAAAGGGTCCCTAAGCAAGGTGACCGTTGGAGCCACTCCTCCAGCTCGAGCAGGGTGAGCGGGGGCTCAAAGATGCAAGCAACACAGGCCTTGGACTTTGGGGACTCACGGTGGCAGGAAGTAATGCGACAGGGCAGAAATAACCACTTCATGGTGAAAGTAATAAGGACAGGAGGGAGATGAGGGGTGCTGGGGATTCAGAGGACAGAGCTCATTCGGCGTGTGGGATAATTAATCATGCTAACAGGAACGATGACGATCGGGCATTTATTGAACCTTTGTTGTGTACCGGGTGCTTGGCCTCATGTCTTGAATTTTTATTTCATTTGATCTTCATGGTAGCCCAAGGAAGCGGCTACTGTTCCTTCTCATATATTCCAGATGGGGAGACTGAGGCACAAAGAGGTTGTTAAAGTGGCTCCAGGTTACAGGGTCAGAGCTGCATTGAAACCCTCCCCTTTCTGGCTCCGCAGACCTCGGTTTCACCAGGATGGTGGTTTGGGAGTTGAGCTGTGAAGGCAGGATGAGAACATTTAGCCCAGAGTCAGATAATACTCACCTCAGGCGGAAGGCATTAAAACGAGCTTTTTACATGTTCTGGGTGTTGTAGTTGAGAGAAAATCATTCATGTAATCCCTTCCCTCCTGTCCTCACCGAGGGGGCTTCTGTCACCCCTCAAGTCACAGCCTTGTAATTAACTAAATGAAAAGCTCCCTGCAAACAGGGAATCTTCAAAGGGCTGCTGCTTGCAGACTAATAACACTGACAGATCATGGTTTTCATTAGAACAAATTGCTGCGAAGTCAGGCCAGGCCCCAGGTCTGCTGGGGATATGTTGAGAAGCGGTCCATTTTCAGATCGGGTCCGAGGTATTGAGTTTGAAAAGAAGTTGGAGCCAGGAAACAGACCTGGCTGGCCTGGAATGAAGCAAAGATGCGTCTCCTGTCTGGTGGACCAAGACCGTGGCACACAGTGGGTGCTTAATAAATATCTGATGGCTGAACAAATAAAAATAGTTCAAAAGTAATTGTATGGAGGGCCACACGGGTAAGCTCCGAAGGGGTGATGGTGTATCAGTCAAACCTTTGGGGTTTTCTGCTTTTGGATGCAATAGAAACTCAAACAATATTTAAATAATATAGAGAATTTATTGACTATATAACTAAAATGTCCGAAGGTATAGTGAACTTCAGGAAAGGTTGGATCCAGCACTGTCAATGTCACCAAATTATTGTTTTTATTGTGAGAGCTCAGTCCCTGGGAAATTCAAGACTGGGTATATTTATCCTATAGCCCTGTTTGAAGTCTGATGTTATGGCTTGGTCAGGGATAATATTTTACAGATGCACAATCTTGCCTAAGATGGAAAGAAATCACCAGATTGCAGGGCTTTTGTGAAGTAGAGAGGAGTGGATCAACAGAATTCAAGAACACGACAGAGAATGGAGGGAGTTTCCTGTTGTATTAATCTCAGAAAAGTTGCCCCCAAGTCCCCAAAACATGTTTCCCTGCAATAAAAATGAATAGTCATTTTTTTTTTATGCTGTTTAACTCTTGGGGTTATCAAAAGGCTCAATTCAGAAAATATATCTCTTTGAATTCTACACAAATGAGCAACTATAATTAGTGATCATGGGAATTAACTGATTATTGATAACAATGATTTCTTCTAGTAGGTGCTTAGGCTGATTCATTCATTTATCTATGCGTTTGTTTATATATATCGTCCTCAGGAAAGGTTTGATCCAGCAGTGTCACCAAATTACCGTTTTTGTCTTGAAAGCTCAGGCCCTAGGAAATATGAAGTGATGTACTTGAACTACAGCCCTGTTTTAAGTCTGTTTGAAATAAACATGTGTGTGTGTATTTGAGATATAATTCACACACTATACAATTTCAGCCTTTTAAGGTTTACAACCCAGTGGTTTCTAGTATATTCATCAGGTTGTGCAACAGTCACCGCTAATTCCAGAACGTCTTCATCGCCTCAAAAAGCAACTCCATATTCATTAGCAGTCATTCCCCTTTCCTTCTCACCCCTGGCAAACAGTAATCTCCGTTCTGTCTCTCTCATTGAGCACCTACTGTGTGCAAGGCACTCTACCAGGTGCTACACAGATGATAATAAGATAATTTCCCCAACTGATTTGGAATCAGATGAACAAACCTTGAGGTTTATAGGCAATAAAACAAACAAACAAATAAACAAACAAAAAAAACCAACCAACCAAACGAACAACAACAAAAAAGACCGAGCCTGGCTGATGGCCAGTGTCACTTAGGAGGGGGGACTTCTTTTCCAGGGAAGAGCAGTATAAGTGGGCAGAGTTTACTCCCTCAGCCAGGATTTGGCAGTCGGGTGGCCTTGGTATCATGAAGCCTGTTTTCTTGTCCTTAAATGTCACCTACTTTCCAGGGTTGCTCTGAGGACAGAATGAGATGATGCATGTTGGGTGCATAGCACATCTCACATCGTAAAGTAAGTGGTCAGTAAATGGTAACGGGGGGCTTCTGGGTGGCTCAGTCAGTTAAGCGTCTGCCTTCAACTCAGGTCCTGTTCTAGGGCCCCAGCCCTGGACCCCAGCCACTGCGTGCCGTTTGCATTTTTCAACCACGATTGTCTCCCGACATTGCCAGATGTCCCCTGGAGGGCAGAATAGGGGCCACACAGGTCAAAGCTAAATTCTCGAGTACTTTTTGAAGAACGCTTGGCTTTCCGGCCTGGGTGATCTTGCTCACTTTGGGAACTTTTCACTTTCCCTGCGCCACTGTGTCCGGAGCTCACCATTGGCTTTCCAGGCCAAGCTTCAGTGCTGCTTCCTTCATGTATGTTCCCTGGTGAAAGACCTTCCCCCCATCTCAAATCCCTAAAGCACTTTGTTTCTACCTCTTGTCTGATGAGTATGAACTACGTAGGTCTGTGCCCTACAGTTGTCACGGTCGTTCCACGAGGAAGGCGTCATTCCCTTCATTGACAGATAGGGAAGCCAAGGCTGGGAAAAGCTGTGTAACTTGCTCAAGGTCACAGAGCTGGAAAGTGGCAGAGCCAGGACCTCTTTGGACAATTCAGAGTTAATGTTTCCTCTCCCAGCCCACACGGTCTTTGTGAAAATCCCTTTCTTCTCTGTGCTGCCATGATCCGTGTGCAGGACTGTGTTCCTCTGAAGATGGAGAAGCTCTTTTGCATTCATTTCCAGAACGGTGCCTGGCACCTAGCAGATGCTACACAATATTTGTCCAGTGAATAAATGACCAGTAGAGAAAGTCTCAGAGGAGGCTGCCAGGTACGGTCACCGAGATTTTGAACGTGGGAAAGACTCATGTATCCGGGATGGTTAAATATTTATCTTCTGGGAGGAAGGTTGTCATCTTGGTTATCTTTTGAATTCTTGCCACTCTATAGTTTCCCGAGTGTCTCTGTCATGCCAGGACTTGTGATAACCTCTAGGGGTCTAGAAATGAGTAAGACACGGTCTTCTTGGTGGAAATATTTTGGAAACCAATGTGGACACTTCTTGGAAAGTTGAAGATGCTTATACCTTCCAAATGAACAACTTCTCTCCTAGGTATAGATGCTAAAAAACTCTGTCATGGGCACAGGGAGACAGGCAAAGAATTGTTATTGCACAAAGAAGAGTTAATAGTGAAAAAATTGCAAACAACCCAATTCATCAGTTCCCAAATTCGTCTGCATGTTAGAATCATCTGGAGATCTTTTTAAAAATTTTTGAAACTCAGGCTCTAACTCACATCAAGTACATCATAATCTCTGGGGGTGGGAAAGAGCTGTCATTATGTTTTGAATCTTCCAGGTAATTCCAGTGTGCAGACTGGTTTGGAACTACTGATCTAAATATCCCCTGTCAGGTGAATGAATGAATAAATTATGGTATATTTCTATAATGGATTACCTTGCTGTAATTACAATGAATGAACTACACTAAAAGACGTGTATGGGGATGTTTATAGCTGCACTCTTCATAATAACCCTAGACTGGAAACAACCCAAACATCCATCAACAGTAAAATGGATAAACAGATCATGGTGTGATCATAAAATGGAATATCACACATTGGGGAGAACGAACAAAGTACAATTACATGTGTGAGTCTCGTAGACTGTTGAGGAAAAGAAGCCAGACCCAAAGACGTGTAGACCGTGGGATTCCATGTACGTGATGTTCTAGAACAGGGGATCTTCTATAAAGGGGTGACAGGCAATGTTTTAGGCTTGTGGGCAGTATGGACTCCATTGCTGATAAGCTTGGCCATTCTAGTGCAAAAGCAGTCATGCCTGAGACATAAATGAGCGTGGCTGTGTTCCAATAAAACTTTATTTATAAAAACAGGTGGCAGAATGGATTTGGCTCGCCATGCGTAATTTGCCATAGTTCGCTGATGCCTGTTTTATAGCAAGCTACATTAATTTATGGTGAAACTCTCATGATATTTGTTACCCTAGGTGGAGACTGGTGAATGGAAAGGCAGCTGCTGGGACTTTTTTCTTTTTATTTGGCTGCTGATCATGCTGCTATGCTCACTTTGTGGAAATTCGTCATTCTGTGCACTTACGATGTGTACACTTTTCTGGGTGATATTATTCTTCACTGTTAAGTTTGCATTAGAAGCAGCAAATAAACAAATGAACTGAAACAATATGCATTAAATCATAGTGTGGAACACAGCAAGTTTTGGAAGATATATACGGAATGTAAAATAGGCAAAACAATGTAATACACTGTTTAGGGACTATGCACTAGATTAAGATTAAGAAGACATCCGTGGAATGGTAACCACCACAGTCGGGATAGCAGATGTGTTGGGATGGAGGGAGAGGGAGGGAGGAAATGGGGTGGGCAGGGGTACAGAGGGGCCTTTCTGTGTGATGCTAATTTTGTATTTCTTGATCTGAGTGGTGAATAAATCATGTTATCCTTTATTTCCTTCTATGTATCTAAATATACAATCATAAAAGCAACAGATAATATATCTATTTTTCAGGGGCATATATATATTTTTAAAGATTTTATTTATCTTTAAGAACACAAGTAGGCAGAGAGGCAGGCAGAGAGAGAGAGAGGAAGAAGCAAGCTCCCCGCTGAGCAGAGAGCCCGATGCGGGGCTCGATCCCAGGACCCTGGGATCATGACCTGAGCCGAAGGCAGAGGCTTCAACCCACTGAGCCACCCAGGTGCCCCATGGGGCATATATTTTAAAGTGGGTGCTGAAGAATGTGAACCCAGGAGGGCAATGGTTTTTATTTACTTTTTTAATTAAAGATTTTTATTTATTTATTTGACAGAGAGAGAGAGATTACAAGTAGGCAGAGAGGTAGACGGAGAGAGAGAGGGAAGCAGGTTCCCCACTGAGCAGAGAGCCTGATGTGGGGCTTGATCCCAGGAACCCGATATCATGACCTGAGTCGAAGGCAGAGGCTTAACCCACTGAGCCACCCAGGCGCCCCGGGGCAATGGTTTTTAATCTACTTAATTCATTTCATTCTCTCAGGATGCCTACCTGAGACATAGTAAGCACATGGAGCATTCATTCATTGAATGAATGAATGAGTGAATGATTGAAATGCTCATCACATAGGACAGAGATTGATGAATATGGTTTGAAAGTGTTTTGGGAATTTGGAGAGAAGGGGAACCAGAGACTCCCTGAAGACCTGCACCTGGGACTGGCTGGGACTCCCCATCTGCCTAGTCTTTGAAGATGCTAATTTTCCAGCCCAAATGGGAAGATCAAAGTGTTGAGGGCAAACGTTTATTTATTTATTCCACCCCCCCTTTTTAAAGATTTATTTATTTATTTGAGAGAGAGAGAGGGAGAGAGTGAATGTGAGCAGAGGGGAGGGGCAGAAGGAGAGGAAGAGAGAATTCCAAGTAGACCCAATGCCCAGCACGGAGCCTGACATGGGGCTCTGTCTCAGCGACCCCGAGATCATGACCTGAGCTGAAAGCAAGAGTCGGAGGCTGAACTAACTGTGCTACCTGGCTGCCCCGGGGCAAACATGTAAAGATGACACCTGCTGACCTTGTTCCCCTTCCAGATCCTGAATTAGTGCAGGGAAGATGTTAGGACCCCTTAGCTTGCCTGCTTTGCGGGCTGTCTAGTAAATTCTGAAGCCTTTGTCGGGAGCCAGGAAGCTCAGATCACCAGGGCACGCTGATGGGGAAGGAGGAGGTGGGGGAGAGGCAGGCTGTGTCTGGCCGCGTTGGAGAGGCAGGCAGAAGCCCGCTTGTCTCTTGGCTGGCTGCCCGGTCTTGAATGGGAAAAAGGTCTTCCCATGAAGCATGAGTCAGCCTCTGAAGCTTGGGGAGGGGTGGGGGGAACTGTGGCCTAATTTGGTGCATAATTGGGGACGCAAGCATCCTCCCTGTGCTCTGGGGATGCTGTCGTTTAAAAAATTCATGAATCTCCTTACTCACTCTGTGCTGTTGTGTGGATCATCTCTCTTTAGGAGGTTGAGCCTAAGAGCCGTCTGCTGTACCCGATTATTTCTATGATCACCATTATTATTAATGCCATCATCGTTGTTCTTGGGGTGGATCTGCAAGGCAATTAATCAAAGCAGCCGGAGTAAAGAAAATCCTGTAAAAATGGAGAAAGCCGGCATTTGGCAGACTTTCCCAGCTCGTTTTCAGCTCAGTGTTCAGCTCAAGTTTAGTGGTACCCATGGGATTACTCATATTAGTTTTCCCTTTAGAGGATTGCCCCCATGGATTCTGGCCTGTCTTTGCATTATATGTAGTCTGTTCACTCTGTGGAAATTTCTCTTGAGCCCTTACTCCAGGCCAGGCACCTGCTAGACTCTGGAGATGTAGCTGTAAATAAATTAGTAAATAAAATCCCTACTGTCCTGGAGTTTATGTTCTAGTGTGTGTGGGGGGTTGGGGTGGGAGGAGTGGGCAGGCATGAGGACAAAATGAATAAACATGTAAATAAGTATTTCCAGTAGTGGTAAGGACTAATATTAAAATGGTAGTGGGATACATTAGTTAGGGTCAGGGAAGGTTGCTTGGAAAGGAAAGGGCTGAATTAGGGCCTGAATGATAAGAGGACATTGTAGTGCCCAATGGAAGACTGTTTCAGCCAAAGAGAACCATAGGTGCAAAGGTCCTGAGGTAGGAAAAAGGTTGGCAAGGTCTAGAACCAAACAAGAGCTCAGTGTGGTTGGAACCAAGTGAGCAAGGTCAACAGGGGCACTTGATGGTGTGAGAGATATTGGAAGGAGTGAAGTCATATAGACTCTTACAGACCCTGGTAAGGAATTGAGACCTCCTTCTAAGATAGCACTGTCCGATAAATCTTTCTGTGATGATGATGATCTGCTCTGTTCAATGTGGTAGCCACTAACCATATGTGACTATTGGGCACTTAACATGTGGCTCATGCAACTGAGAAAGTCAATTCTTAATTTATCTAAAATGATCTAATTTGAATTAGTTCCTGGTTAAATTGGACTAGCTACATGTAACTATCAGCTAACATATTGGACCATGCAATTGTAAGTGACCCATATACCAGTGAGTGGTTTGGACCAATGGAATGGTATGCTTGGATAGTATTTTTTTCTTGATAATGGATTTTTTGGGCAAGACATCCTATTCAGTTTTCTTGGCAGCTGAGTTCAATAGAAAGTTTTCGTCTCTTTCCTTCTTCTTTTCCTTTTCAGATGTCATCAGCTCTTCTGGGATGGTATGGGAACATGCCTAGGCAGATTCTTTAGGAAAATAGCTAGTCAGGGGAGTAGCCTTTGTGTTCTGATGGGCAGCTGCATGCCGGTTGCACTCAGGAAGAGTTTCTTGACTCCCATAAAGATATGGGCTATAGACCAAGTTAGTTAATGCCATTTGGACAATCACTGGGCAAATGGAACATCTTGAATTTGGAGCAGAGAGCTCTCGGGAAGTCGGGCAAGAGAAGGCCAGTTTCACATTGAGGACTCCCCTCTCCTTCTGCAAAGTGCATATAATAAAACCTGCAGATCTTAATAGTAGTTGCCTTTTTAAAATTTTTTTGAGTACATATGAATGATGCCACTTATGTTTATATAACACATTGAGTTTTGACCATTGCTCCCCCATTAATGATAGATCCCTAAGAAATGCCAGGATATCAGTGTTTGTATGGAGACTCCTTGAGGTAAGGAGGGCATCATTGACTTGGGTACAGTGAAAAGAAGAGAGTACTGGTGCTCCAGAGACCTTGTCTGGCCTCGGTTTTACTGTGGATTGGCTATGTGGCCTTGGGAAAGGTTCTTCTTGTGTCCACATGTTATTTGGAAGGGATTAATGAAGTATTCTCCAAGAGCATTTCTGGATCCTGCAGCCTGGGGCATAAAAGTGTGTTTGCTTTTCTGGTCACACACAAGTGGCATTATTGAGAGTGGAGCTTGGGGAGGGATATAGACATGGCAGAGGGTCTCCAGCACTGGCACCATCAGGATTCTTGGCTGGCAAGCAACAGAAACCAATTCTGGCCATCCCGGAAAGCTGAAGTCTGAAGACTCAGAAGGACAGGAACCAGGGAGTTCTGGGGTATCTAGAGAATGTCAGTGAAGACCTCTCTGGGTTGATGCTTTGTGTTCACATGCTCAGGATTCAAATTATGGGGAGAAGGTGTATTATTTGGACAAGTCTGGACCACTCCTTGGCCAGGAGAGGGCAGGCCGTCTTTACTGATAATTTCTCAAAAATTGAATCCAATGGGAAAGAGGCAGTTCCCGGAAAGAAAATTGACACACTCTTGCTGACAGAAGGGGGTGGGGGGAAGGAAGCCAGGTTGGCAAAAATGACCAACATCTCCTAAAAACACAGATTATGTTTTTGAAAATTAAGCATGTAATTGAACTGCCATCTACACATAGACTGTGCCAGCCTTAATTCTAAGGGAAATGTGTCTATTAATCAGAATCCTCAATTCCCTGTTTTTTTTTTTTTTTTTTTTATGTTACTCAGTGAAAAATATTCTGATCCTGGAACTCCTTCTATCTACATCTGCATTATCTACATTTCTGTCCATTTCTCTATAGAATATTTTGGGGTTAGTACATGATCAGCTGAGATTTAAACTCTTGGACATTATTAACCTTCATGCATCGTCCATCCGTCCATCCATCCGTCCGTCCATCCATCCATCCATCCATCCAATAGATATTTTCTGAGTATCTGCTGCGGCCAAGCACTGTTTTTAGGTGCTGTGAACACAAAATTGTATAAGATACAATTCCAACTCCTACTAGGGCCTTGGGGAGTTTTTGGTTAGGTGTGGGTTGTCCATGAGTGGGTTGGGAGACATTTAAGCTCACAAATGAATTGCCATGTCTACTATGGTCAAAGCTGTTCTGATCACATGATCTAAGTGGTGTGTGTTTGTGTGTGTGTGTGTGTGTATGTATGTATGTATGGGGATCAGAGATTAGAGCTCTTAGCTCTGCCAGAGTAGTTGGGATTTATGGAAGTAGGGTGCTTAGGGATGATTAGAAATGTTTAGGTCACAGTGTCCACGGTAGGGCATTCAGGGAGTGATAACTGAGGCACACAGGCATGACATTATGAATAGACCTGGCCTAATAGACCTGGACTTGTTTCTATTTTAGATAAAATCTGTGGGTAAGGGGTGTGGCAGAGATGGGTGATGCCACAGATGTTTGACGAGATCCTTGGTCATCTTCGCTGGACTTGAAGTCATCTTCTGTGGCCCGGCTTATTAAGAAGGATAATAGATTCATTTGTTTGAGCAGCGTTTTTGGCAGTGAACATTAAACCAATAGAAATTTCTAGTTAAACATTAATTCATCAGAAAATCTCATGACCCAGAGCATCCTGACTAATCAAAATTTTACTGCGATTCTCAATTAGTCTCACTTGGCAATATGTTTGAGCCAATCATGAGTTGCCTTTCCCGCTGACGGCTCTAGGAAAAGAAACACATTAATTTTTGAAGAGGGCGGCCCTCTGGATTGTCGCCTGTCCTTTGGTGGTCATTGCCATGTGTGTATCATCACTTGGCTTGAAAGCTTTGAGATTCTGCCTCTCCTGCTGATCATTTGCATTCTGCTATGGTACCACTGAATCACAGAGATCTGAATAGATGCTCTACTTCCTCCCAAATTCAGTTATCCTGTATGTGTGGACCAAAGATGTCTTCTCCTAGTCTCAGGATCTTTGAATCATTCTAAATGCGCCCAAGTGTGGCAGTGGCTTTCCACAGCAAGGTGACTCACAGGGGTCAAGTGACAAGTGGTCTGTAGGCAGGTGTTAACAGCGGGGGACAGTGAAACCCTGGGGATGAGTTGGACAGCCCTGGTTCTGGGCACCTGGCTTTGTCTGGAATGTCACCCTCAGCTGAGAAATTGAAATAGCCTGGCAGAAATAGGGAGATGTATCAGGGACCACAGAGGAAGATGGCTGAAGGTAAGCCAGTGAGGACTTCAAGAAAAAAGTAGAATCAAAAGAACAGGTAAGGTCGCCGAGTTTCACTGGAGGAGGGGAACCTTAGGAGCATGAATGATGTGGGAAAGAAGGAATAGTGTGACTGGAGGCTATGTTGAATATTTTCGTGGGGATAAGGGCTTGGTGGGATGATTCCGTATTAGTCATGATGGTTTGGGTTTTGCCGCAGTAATAAGCAATCCCAACATTGAATTGGCTTAACACAAAAAAGTGTATTGCTCCTGTTTCAAGTCTGGGGCAGGTGGGCTCTGCTCCAACTTGTACTCCCTTCAGGTACCCTGCTTTTTGGGGCTTCCGTTCTCTGGGATGTTGCCAGTCTCCACATCAAGGGTGGAGGAGAGGGTACAGCAAGCCATGCGGTGGCCCCTACAGACTTCCACTCATGTGTCACTGGCCCAAGCAAGCCACGTGTCTCTGCCTGACTTCAGGGGGTTGTAAGGTGCAGTCCTACCCCGGAGGGAGCTATCGGTGTACAGGAGGGAGATACCAGTGTACAGAAGGAATGACTGCTAATGGACTTACCAGATCGGTTTGGAATCATTTAATTTCCTTTATGTGAGGAGAAGATATTAACAATTCAACGATTCTCGGTGGGGGATTACAGCCACAGACCTTTGCACACATACTATCTACTAGGCACTACTTGTTTTACATGCATTACAAATCAAGTCTTCACAACCTACCCTATAAGCTAGATTTTTATTATGCCATTTTAATTTAATTTATTTTAATTTTTTTTCAGTGATCCAAGATTCGTTGTTTATGCACCACACCCAGTGGTCCATGCAATCTGTGCCCTCCTTAATACTCACCACCAGGCTCACCCATCACCCAACCCCTCCCCTCCAAAACCCCCAGTTTGTTTCTCAGAGTCTGCGGTCTCTCATGCTTTGTCTCCCCCTCCAGTTTCCCCCAACTTACTTTTCCTTTCCTTCTCCTAATGTCCTCCATGTTATTTCTTATGCTCCGCAAGTAAGGGAAACCGTATGATAACTGACTCTCCCTGCTTATTTCACTCAGCATAATCTCCTCCAGCCCCGTCCATGTTGATATAAAAGTTGGGTATTCATCCTTTCTGATGGAGGCATAATATTCTCTTATATATATTATACCCATTTAATGTAGGAACAAACTGAGGTGCTGAAAGGTTAATCTAAGTTTGCCCAAAGCTACCCATGTGGTGAGTTTTAGATTCATGACTCCAACCCAGTTTCCTCTTGTATCCAAGCTCAGTTTCGGGGCACCTGGGTGGCTCAGTTAAGCACCCAACTCTTGGTTTTGGCTCAGGTCATGATCTTGGGGTCCTGAGATAGATCCCTGAGTTGGGCTCTGTGCTCCGTGGGGTTGAACTTGAGGATTGCTTGAGGATTCTCTCTCTTCTTCTGTTCCCTGCCCCCAAAAAGTAAATCTTAAAGAAAAGCTCAGTCTCTTTCCAGTCGAAAAGGAGATGGAACCCATAGAGGAACACAGCAGTGCACATCCTGGGTGTGTGTGTGTGTGTGTTTGTGTTTTGTTCCCACTGGAATATGAGTTCTAGTAGAGGACATTTCTTGTCTCATTGACTATTGTGCTCCAGGTGCCTAGAGGAGTTTCTAATACTGGCTCAATGAGTATCTGATGAATGAATGAGAAGGGGAAGACGGTGGTGGGTTCTTCTATAGCAGACACCACGCCTGGACATGAAAGAAACAGCTCCTCCCCTTAGGGAACTCACTGTAGGGGAGGGAAGCATGAGGTACTGTGGGGAACACAGTCCAGCCTGGAGGATTCAACTTCCTGAGATCCCTGAGCATAGTTGTAAAGAATGAGAGGGTGTTATTCCCCTTATGAGAATAACGGGGGGAGGGGAGGCAACTTGCAGTGGGATTAGCTGTACAGAGAGGGTACAGAGAGGGGAGAGAGAGAAAGAGAGAGAGAGATAGAGAAAGAGAGGGAGAGCACAAGCATGGATATGAGACAATGACATATGGGATGGAATGCTGTTCTCCAGGTAATAAAACAGAAGCCTGATTTTGTCCCGCATCTAGATCATTCATTCATTAACTAAAATGGCACCACTGACTTGGTATAGGTCATAATCAGACTGCTAACTGTTTATTCTGGAGGGAACAAGCCTGACTTCTATTCCCCCTTGGGGAAGAATTTTCATAAATGCAGCTCTGTTTCATCAAATTATGATTGCTGATTTATATAAAGAAGGAGGAGCACTGTGTAACCGAAGGAGTCAATTTTGATTGTAACTGACGTTTCAGTATGATTTGAAGCACTCAGAATTTAATTATGCTCCATGTAGATGGTAAATAATTTGAAATGTTAGGCAGTGAGTGTGTTTTCAAACCCCAGACCAAATGCCAAGGATGCAAATTGCCACCTCCATAAAACTCTCATAAAGAACAATTAAGAACAACAGTATTTGTTTCCAGGGTAATCTGTTTAATATCTAATGGGAATGATGTTATAAATAGCCCCAAAGGAGTGTAGCTCCCTTGGGTGGGGTAGGGGCAATTTGAGATCATTGTACACACGGTTTGGTTTCTATGCGTCAGGAGGTGAGATATTTCCTTTCAACTCCATTTTCTTCCCATTGCAATGTGACAGAATCAGTAGGAGAACCCTCCCCTTAGAAAAATAAATGATGGTAGAAGAAGGTGGGTAGAGGGTTGGTTGGAGAATGGATAGAATGATAGATTGTGTGAAAGAAAATATGTCCAAGTATTACTTGTAGGATCTAGGTGGTGAGTATGTAGGTCTCCACCATACCATTCTTTCCAATTTTCTGTGTCGTGGAAAGTTTCCATACTGAAACATCGGGGGAATCAGAGAGCCAGACAGAGTGTCTTCAAATGAGGGGATGGTTTCTGATCTGTTTTGGGGCTTTCAGGACCTGGTTGCCAACCTTGATTCCTCCCCGCTCTTGGGGTCTCCATATGTCATCAGCCACCAGAATCCTTTGGATTCTGCATTGCATTAAATCAGAGAGGAGAGGCGTCCCCCTCTCCTCCCCTGTCGCCGAGTCTCCTCTCTCCATCTGTCCCCACCTGTGTTACACAGCCACACCCTCTTCGGTCTCCCTCTGATCCCTCTCCAGTTTGCATAGTACTGCCAACATAATTCTCTATTTATCCATTAAGCCCCCTTTGAGTGTCTGCTCGATGCAAGACACATGGGCTTACGTGCCAGGCACACAACACTGGACAGATCACACTCGTTGGGGGATAACACACTCTCTTTGTTCCAAGCAGTTCTTGCTTTTGTGTAGCTAATCATGTCTAATGGTTACAGCTGATTATCTTTGATACTGTAATAAGCACCTGTGAACTCAAGACCCAGATGAAAGTAGAAAATGGACAATACTGTGCGTCTAACCAAACCGCTCCCTACCAGCCCACTCCCCTGTTTTGCTCCCTCCAAGTCTACCTCTGTTCTTTGTCCTCGTCTGTTACTGGTTTGCTTTCCTTCTGATACATTTATTGCTTCCGTTTACATCCCCAAACGTCTGTATTTTTATTCTGGCTGCTATTGATTCGTAAAATGCCTATCTTTTGGATCTTCCCTTTCCTACCCTTCTGAATGAAGTTCTCATCCGTAACGTTGCATGGTGCTGTAGCTCACTGGTTTTGACTGCTGTTCATCTGTTTTAATTTATTTCAGTCTTTCTCACTTTAAAGGTTTTAATCCTTATTTTCTTTTCAAAAATGGATATGTCTGTCTCCCCTTCTTCTATGAGAACTTTATACACATTCCATTCCCATCCCTTTGTCTCTTTCCTCTACCCCTACATGTACTACTGATAGTGATACTGATACTGATGTGGTCTAGATGGATGCCTCTCACATTTTAATATGTGTTGAAATCACGTGGGGACCTTATTCAAATGCAGAGTCTGTTTCAGTAGGGTCGTGGGTATGGCCTCAGTCCCTGCATTTTTTAACAAGCCCGAGGGATGTTGTTGCCTGCTGGTCCAGGGACCACACTTTGAGTAGGATCTGGAGGGTCTTAATTCTGTTTTTTTAATGGATATAATTTCTCTTTTTATCTGGTCTTATCTATTCTTTAAAGACCACATCAAGGCATTTGATCAGCTAGCTCTGCGTATCTGGTACCATGTCCTGGATATGTCTTCCCTCTTATTTGGTAATCTGTCCCCAGTTGTTTTCAGTGTGGGGCTTTGTGTGACAGATCTTTGAGGTCTTCTGTGCCTGACAATATTTTTATCATGCTGTCATATTCAGATGACAGCTTAATTGGCTATAACATTTTAATTTCAATGTTTCTTTTTCCCCATTTAATTTCTTGAAAATACTGCTTTGTGTATTCTTATATATGGTTTGCTGATGAAAAAATCCTGGTGTCAGTCTGATTGTTTTTTTTTATAGAAATGTGATCTCTTTCTCCGCGGAAGCTTTTAGTATTTCCTCTTTGATTTTGATCATCTTAGCTTGTACTAGAATGTGTCTACAGACACGTTTTCCCTCATTTCTCCTCTTTGGACCTTTGTTAAGAAAAACTGTGAGAACGTTGTAAGCAATATTTCTTCAGATACTTACTCTTCTCGACTTTTTTTCCCTCTATCTGAGAATCTCACTTTGATGTCCACGAATCTTCTCTATCCTCCGTATCTCTTGACTTTAGAAGTGTTGTCTTCTTTCTAGAAGATTTCCTCGAGCTTGTCCTCTGGAGGATTAACTCATTCTTCAGCTCTGTGTTCCATGTCCACTTAGCCATCCACCGTGTTCTTGATCTCAACCGTGACATTTTTCATGTCTGACATTTCAATGTGGTTCTTTCCCATATTTTCCTGTTCCTATTTTATATCGCTAACATTTTCTTTGATCTCTTTAATACGTTTTTGTGAAAGTCTAATTTCAGTTCTGACTGCTCTAATATTGTTGCTTCTGTTCAAACCTGTAACCAGGGTGTTGCTTTTCTTTTGAAATGGTTGTACCCCTCAAATGTCCTGTAATTTGGGGTTGTGGGCTCGCCTTACTCAAAAGGTATTGGGTTACTGTGATGAGCGGTGTGGATGGGCAAAGGTCAGATCCCAGTGTCAGCTCCATTGAGCTCAGAGGGTAGAGAGGTGGGTTCCCTAGGATGGAGAGCCCCGGATGCCAGGAACCAACAGCCGATCACTGCTCGCCATTCAAAACAGCATGACAAGGATGTCCACTCTCACCACTTTTGTTCAACATAGTATTAGAAGTCAAAACAGCCTTTCAGGCATCACTTTGCCCCCAAGGGCAGCAACATAGGAGACACTTTTGGGGGTGTGAAGGAGAGGTCCCCACCTCTCTGTGAGGTCCAATTCTCATAGGTTACCTCATCTCCTTATGCTTTCTCAGCACATCACAAGCACACAGTCCTCTTGCCCTGATTTTACCCCAACAGCATCAGGACCTGAGGTCTGAGTTGGGCAATAGGGCAGGGACTGTTTGCCCTAGAGCGGTGGCTGGGAAACACCAAAGGCTAACTTCCTATAGCTCCCCCCTTCTGTTTTATCCTCTTACAGCCATACTGGGCAGCTTTTTCCTCACATCCCAGGCATTCCCCACTCACCCCCATCCGAAATGTCCCCTAGCCACTCCAGCAGCTCTAGAGTGGATTGGATCTGGAGTGGAGTGGATTGGAGTGGAGTTGGATCCTCCAGCAGAGGATCCGACAGGATCCTCTCTGGTTCCTCCAGGGTGGACCATGGGGGGAGAATCTAGCAGCCAGGCTTGTTCACTAGATCGATCAGAATGGAATTGCCAATCTTGATTTCCAGTCTGCTGTATCTTTGATATGACATAAATTGTCTCTCCCCCTCCCAGCCCCCATTCTGGACTCCCAGTACCTCACAGTGTGACTGTATTTGGGAATAGGGTCCTTAGAGGGCTAATTGTGTTAAAATGCATCATATGGATGGGCTCTGATCTAGTGTGACTGGCATCCTTATACAAAGAGGAGATTAGGACCCAGTCAGAAAGAGGGAATGCCAGATGGGGACACTGGGAGAAGACAGCCATCTGCAAGTCAAAGAGAGAGACCTCAGAAGAAACCAACCCTACTGACACCTTGATCTTGGACTTCCAGCCTCCAGGATGGAGAGAGAATAAATTTCTGTTGTGTAAGCTGCCCAGCCTGTGGTACTTTCTTGTGGTGGCGTCTGCCAATGGTCTGTTGCTAATGGAACTCTACACAGACCATACCCCTCAACATCTCTCAGAATTTCTCTCCACCTTCTGAACCACACTGAATGCTTGTTGATTGATAACTACACGCCGGGCACTGTTCTAACTTCTTCACATCAACTCACTTCATCGTCGCGGCGCTCTGAGAGATTGTTACGATTATTCCCATTTTGCAGATGGGAAAACCGAGGCACAGAGAGGTCCTGGAACTCTGCTCAGAGTCACACAGCCAGTCTGAGTCGGAACTGGGATTAAGTTTTCCTCTAGAACCCACTGTGTAACCCTTAGATTCGTCTGTCTAATAGGGTGGCCGCTAGCCGTTTACTTTTAAATTAATTCAAATAAAGTAAACATTAAAATTAAGTTAAAATAACGTTGAGAAGTTTCCTTGACCTCTTGGAGCCTCAGGTTCTCCATCTGAAAAATGGGGATGTGTGTCCTGCAGAGCATGACTGTGTGGGTTACCTGTGAGATAATGCAGAAAAAAACGTTCAGCACTGGGCCTGAGCCATGGTAGGGCCTCAGTAAACATTGTTTGTTTTTATGTGGCATCAGAGAGGAGAAAAGTGCTTTCAATTTTTAATTTTCAGGATATTTACCTTGTTGAGCTCTGTTCTCTACCCCCAATTCTTCTAATTAAAATCCCCTATAGCAAAAGCTAGTCTGAGTGGGCTTGTGTTTCTTGTAACCAAATGGTACATGATTAAGATAGACGAGGGCTTGTTGGCTCCCAGCATTGGCTCCTGCTCATGACTCCCATATTGGCACCCATTCTCCGCAGCTCTTGGTGTTGTTTATTTGAATACTTGCTAGGTGACATTAATTTTGAAGCTCGAGACCATCCCGGACTCCCCGTATGGGATCTGGCATTCATGGAGTCCCAGGGCTCCCAGCCTAAAGCCTCTGGCCTTCTTACCATTTTGCCCTTGTCACTGAATCTCCAATACACTGATTCTTATCGCTTCAAGCTTCCTCAATATCGAAGCCTCAAGCATCAAGGAAATGAGCAGAGGTACCGAGCAGCAGAAAGATATGAAAGGCACATTCAATATCTACCATGGTGAAAATTGGAGCCCCTGTAATGTATTCAATCATTTTCCTTATAGGAGGATTTCATATTAAATCTTAGAGGCCTTTTATTTTGCCCCCAAATATGAGCTCAATTTGCTGGAGTTCTGCGAACAGTCAAATTCGCTCTTACTTACTGATACATGTATGAATAAAGCCGAGGATCCAGAGGCAAGTTACTCAATTATGTCTCTCTCTCTCTCTCTCTCTCTAGAGGGGTATAAAATGGGATGCTTTCCTTAGAACAGAGTCATGCTTAGGTAATCGGGCTCTTGGAAATGGTCTTTGAGGTGATCTTTAGAATATCCGGAATGGGGACTTTTTTTTTTTATTCCATTGGACTGTAGACGAATTGGTACTTGGGGTTTAAAGCCTAGGGTTCAGGGAAGTGCTGTTGGGCTTGGATAAGAATGGTGGTGGCCAGGGTGTTGTCCACATCTCCTGCCATTCCTTGGGCGTGCTTCTGTGGGCTCTGCTTCTCATGGTCTGCTCCTGTGACTCTCTCTGAAGGACTCCTTTAGGTAACTGGAGCCCTTCTCTCTGAGAATCTACATGTCCTAGTTCCTAGTGGTGCAGGCATATGAGCCCAGTTCTCTTGCCTTGTGTTGGGACTCAGAGGTCTCATGTTCACATCAGAGCTATGAACAGGATCAGGCTAAGGCTGGCACATTCCCTGAAATTGCCTCTTGCTCAGTCTCTTCCCCTTCCCTGTTCTGCTTCCCCTACCCCCTTCCCAGTGTTTCTTGGGAGCGTTTTCTAGATAACATGTTGCACCTTGATTTGCACCTGAATCCTCATCTCAGGGTCTGCTTCTGGACCATGTTTGCACCAAAAGGAGGCAGTGTTGGGCGGGGATGGGAGTTAGAAAGAGCCTAAGGTCTTGAGTCTGGTGGGCTTGAGATGCAGGTATCTCTCTGTTACCTTCTCCAAGGCTCTTCACCTTTCCCAGCCTCTGTGTGCTCACCTGTAAAATGGAAAGAATATGACCACCTTGCAAAGTGTCATGAGGCTGGACGCATCATCTGCATGGTCCCTGGCCCATGGCGGGCGTTCTGTAATTTTAGCTCTAATTGCTTTTGCGATTAAAGCGAGTGAGACTGGAGGCCAGGAGTTCATTGAGAAATGAATGACTTGAGAGGGGAAATGGCAAGCACCTGAGCTACCAAATGTACCCTATCAATATATAGCCTCGCCATCACTTGTATGTGTTCCCTCCCCATCTAACGGCTTGGGCTGACGTTCAGCTGGTGTCATGGACAATTTTTCTTTTGACACTTTAAATACTGGATTTTATGAAAACATGTTTTTGTATTACTATTATTATTTTTAAATTTGTTATTGTTATTATTATTTTACCATTTTCATGGTCTCCAGCCTTCGATTTTCCTGTACTTTTACATCCAACACCCAGTACCCATGGTTCTTGTACAGAGGACTTTCTGGGCTGTTCCTGGAGCTGCTTTGCCTGGATGCAAAGAGCCAAAAATGCCTGACAGTTTGCATCCTCCTCCCAGGACAGCCCTTAACTAATGACGGCCGCATGCAGGAATTGAAAGCCCAGCTCTCTTGCCCTGGATCGGGCCATCAGTGGGGCTGATTTTGACTCCAGACACCCTCCCCCCTTCCTTTCTTTACTCTGCTTCAATTGCTTCCTTATTGGTTTGTTGTTGTGGTTGTCATGTGTTCGTTCATTTTTGTCTTTCCCTGGAAGCAGTTTCTTAATAAGTCACCATGGTGCAAATCCTCATTTCAGACTCTACTTTTAGGGAACCCCATCAAGGACAGCTGGCACACACTAGTGTGCCCATAGTGGGTATTAAAATATTGAAATACTTCCCTGCCAATTGGGAAATAGCCATTGTCCTGGTGATCCCTGAGTGTCCAACTGCCACCCTGACCCTTGGGAAGGTTTATAATATAAAGGGTAACAGCAGGGACTTCCAGAACCTTCTCCAGCGCTATGGTCAGTATCCATTCTGATTGTTCAGTAGATGCACTGTCAGGGTTATTAAATATTTTGTCTATCCTGGCATCAAGGAGGCACACATGGGGCTACTCAGAAGTGTGTGTGCGTGTGTGTGTGTGTGAGATTGAGAGTGGCAAGCCGGCTAGCCCAAATTTATCATTTTGTGGTGGCATTTGTCCCAGACATCACAATGCCTCCCTTGTTTAACAAAACCCTCAAGCACTTCTGTCTGCCCAAATGTCGAGACTCATGCCAGGGAAAGGAAGAATTGACTTCTGTTGGAAGTCGGCAAGAGACCATGGGTCCATTCAGCTTCAGGCTCACCCAGAGTGACCCGAGGGGGCTTTGGGGCGAGCAGGTGTGCTGGTGGTATAGTCACAGGGAAGGCACCTGTCACCTGTCTGCTCTGTCTGGGGAGGCCAGCAGAGAGTGTGCTCAGGTGTGCAGTCCCTCTTCATCCTCACACAGTCCTGCCCTGCCCATAGTTCTTTCCTCACCGCCCTGTCCCGGTCATGTCAAGGGGCCAGCTTTCTCCCTTCCTTCCTCCCTATCCCCTCCCTCTCTCCTTCATTCCCTTCCCTCTTTCCTTTCCTTCCTCCCCCCTTCCTTCCTTCCTTCCTTCCTTCCTCGTTCTTTTGTATGTGTGTGTGAGGGAGGTGGGGAGAGTGGGGTATCATTTTTAGAAGTGATTTAGAGTCTCCTTTCCATGTAGTAAATGGATGAGTTACTCTTTACAACCGTAAGTCTTTTATGTTTGGGGGAGGTGGTAGAAATGATGAAAGCGTATCTCATGATTCTTGAGCAAGTTTGCTCTAAATCTGTGTGGTAATGGGGAGGGGGCTTTCAGATACGGTAAGATCATGAGCCCTGAGATCCACCCAGACTGGATATTGGAGGGGACACCTGACTCCCATTGGGAGGATCTCACTCCTCCGCAGGTCAGGAAATCAGCCTGTCTTCCCAGGATCCCTACATCTAGTCACCCAGATTTTAACAGTGGTAGCATCTCACATTTACGAAACACTAACTGTGTGTCGGCGCAGTTCTAAGAGTTTCCCCTTATTTTGTTCTGCCAAGAGTCCCATGAGGGAGAAGCACAACTGTTATTATCCCCATGTTCCAGCCTTTAGAGAAGTGATATCACGGGCCCATGTTTTCGCATGGCTGACAAGATCTGGAGTTAAAGCCAGGGAATGTGGTTCCAGGACCTGAGAGCTAACCATGATCCAATATGGCTTCCTCCGCTCAAGAGATGATCTCATGCTCGACTGAGGTGTATCTGTGTCTTCCATATCTGTGTTCTCCAAAGGACTTTGAGCCATCTGAGGCCAAGGGACTGCTTGTTGACCATCTCCGTATCCCTAGCATGTCCTCAGGATCCAACACAGGTCAATGAGTGATGAAGGCAAGGGAGAACTGTGGGCAGAAGCAGTGTGATCATGAGCTCCAGAGCATTCGATGGGGCTGTAAGAGTTGCTGCCTCTCATTCTTTGTGCACCTGCTCTCTGACCTGCCCCACGTCAGAAGTTTCAAAAGGACTCATTCCACTTGAGAAAGGTTCTAGTTTTGTGTTTGGAGTAACTTAAAAAGAATAGAGGGGCCATTTCAGTGAATACTTGCTTCATGCTAATGCTAAACAGTTTACCCAGCATAGATTTTGTCGTCTGCCTATTGTAGATGCACAATGGAAGGGTTGTCAGATCCACAAAGTCAGTGACTTGCTAAGAGTTAAAGAAGTTAGTACAGAGTGGGCCCAGGATTCATCTCTAGGTGGTGGGGTTCCGACTGTCCTATTCTTAGGCACGAAGCTATCCTGCTTGTCTAAATACATCGATAGTCAGAGACCCAGAGAGGAAAAGGAACTTGCAGGACAAGGCGGCAAGATCTTGAAGCCAAGTGTCCGGATCCTTTCAGGATATTCCCCATGGCAATGGCCACAGTCCTCTTAGATTTCCCTCCAATCACCTGGGACTCCTGCCTCTCCAGGCTCTTGTTTCAAAGGACCACCAAGTGTACAGTAACATCTACAGACCCGACTCCCATGTGTCTTTGGAAGGCCTTTGCTTGGCAGTTTAAACGGTCAGGTCAACTTTTCGTGTCTGTTGATCTCTCCATACTCTTGCCTTAAAGACCACTCACCATCCTGTCCGCTTGAAATAACGTCTTCCCCCAGACTGGGTGTATCTTTCATCCCTGTCTTCATTCTACCACTGAGAATTCTGCTCCAGGCCAGATTCCCCCAACCACCAGTGACCACTCATCGTCAGACAGCATCTCTCCCTGGGAAAATCCAATGAGCTCTCCTTGACTTGGGCCTGTGTATTTGTTTTCCTTTGAAGAAAAACATTTTCATTAAAAGGTAGTTGCTGTTCATGAGAACAAACCTTTTGCTGGATGCTTAGGACCTGCCAGGCGCCTTGCTAGGCATTTAGATCCATGATCTCATTCGCTTTTTGCAGTAAGCACGCGATTATCCCGTGTTGTAGATGAAGTCACAGCTACTCGGAGCTCAAGGAGTGAGCAAGTGGGAGAGCTAGAAAGGGGCAGTGCTGGGATTTTAAAGCCAGCCTTTTCGCACTAGAAAGCCATTCTTAGAGCTTATAGAGCCTAGAGCTGTTTTGAAAAAAAGACGTGAAAACTGCTTTTTCATCCCACTACCTGGAGATCATTGTGACAGGCATTTGTGTTACCTCTACTTAGTCTTAGTTTTTCTAAGAATACATGGCTAATTCATTTTCTTTTTTTTTCTTTTCACTTCCCCCCCCACCTTCCATTTTTATTATGATTCAGTTTCCATGTCATTCAATACTTGTTAAAAACAACATTAAATGTCTATATCATATCCCAGTATATGAAGAGAGCATGAAGTATTTGACCCTTTTGTTATACTTGGACAGGCAGGTGGTTTAAAAGTGGTTATTCTTTTTTTTTTTTTTTTTTCCCCGTAAGTAGACTCCATGCCCAGTGTGGAGCCCAGTGTGGGGCCTGAATTCACAACCCTGGGATCAAGACCTGAACTGAGATCAAGAGTTGGATGCTTAATTGACTGAGCCACCAAGTTGTCCCTAAAAGTGGTTATTCTTAAGTTGGTGGTTCTTAATGGGGATTTTGCAGCCCAGGGAGCATTTAGCAGTGTCCTGAAACAATTTTGATTGCTATAACTGGGGGTGGGTAGGTGGGTGGGCATGCCCTTGACCTCTACTAGGTAGAGGCTAAGAATGTTGCTAAGCATCCCACGATGCACAGGACAGCCGAGCGGCAGAGAATTATTTGACCCCAAATGTCAATAAGCGTTGTGCATGACTCACCTTGATCTTGATGTTATGACGGACATCCTGTCTATTAGACCAAGCATGTTTGACAGACAGGGCTTCCATGGCCAAGTTCCAGAAAGGGAATTGCTGAGTCAGAGATTATCACCTCTTTGAAGGCTCTTAAAATACAATATCAAATTGCTATCCAGAAATGCAAAATATCATTCTTCCAACACCCGTACCTATTCCACCACGCTCCAGCTAGCATGGAAAATTATGATGTTATAACCCTTTGTTAATTTGAAACAAAAAAAAAAATGCTCCCCCGTTGTTTTAATTTGCATTTTCTTTGATTATTAAGGAGTTGAGTACCTTTTCATATGCTTCTTAGTTGTTCATATTTCTTCCATGAATTATCAGCTTGTGTCCTTTGCCCATTTTTTTTTTTTCCTACTGAAGTTTTAGGGGTTTTTAATTGAATGGTGGGGAAGTGTTCCTTTTCAAAACCTTTTTTGGGATTTCAAAGGCAACTCAGAACATACATTTTTGACTCATTATGCATAACTTATTAAATATTGTTTAGTCTAGTAGGATGATTATGGGTTTTGTGGAGCCCTTCCCCATGTCGGATAGAGAGAAGTCATTGAAATTTGACAGTATTCTTTGAAGATGAAAACATCTTTGCTTGGGTGTAAACTAACGTCCTTTTGAACTGAAGAGAAGAGATGAAAGTACCTGAAGTTTCAAGTGTGAATTGAAAACAGAACCAGGACATTTAAACATTCTCAGACTGACAGAGCCCTAGTCTCGGGCTCAGAAGAGAATTTCTTGTAATTGTGGAATAACGACTCAATTAACATCACTCTGTTCCTCGCTCTGTCAGACTGGGCTGGAATAGAGGAAGGTAAGCTGTGTCTGTCTTCTCCTCAGAGGTGTTCAGAACAGCACCCATCTCCTATTCCTGGGGGCACCTGAGATTACATAGGTGGTCGTTGATGGACCCTTTTCATAGTTACATATTTCTTTGAGTGCACTCTAGAAAAAAATATCTCTCATTAGCTCGTTGAACCCATGAGTGCATGGATATCCTTGCTCAGGATAGGGGTAAAGTAGTATAAAAAAGTAAAAAATAAAAGTCCTCTAGAACGGTGTCTCAGCACCTAGAGGGGTGTCTGACACATATTAAGTGCTCAACAAATATTAGTTGGGTAAATAAAAAATATTAAGTGGCTAGGGACACCTGGGTGGCTCAGTTGGTTAAGTGTCTGACTCTTGGTTTTGGCTCAGGTCATGATCTCATGGGTAGTGAGATCAAGCCCCGCATTGGGTTCTGCACTCATTGTGGAGTCTGCTTGAGGATTCTGTCCCTCTGCCAATCCCTCCTTGTTAAAATAAATAAATCTTTAAAAATATTAACTGGGTAATATTATGGACAATATGTAGATGCTTTATAGTTAATACTGTGAAGGTGTCGTAGAAGCATGGAAAGCTTGAGAAATGGTAATACTAACATCCTTGACTTCAGACAAGAAAACCAAGCATCACAGAAGGGAAAATGTTGTCCAAGGGAAAAAGTAACCTGGTCTTGTATTCTGTCTCAGAGACCAGTGCGATTTTAGCCATGATAAAAGGTTGTTGCTAACAGTGTTAACATGACATTTGCTTCTTCCCTTTTGTAACTGTAGTATCAACAGATGTTACTGTGCCATTTTTTGCTCTGGGACATGACAGGTGGTGTCTTGATGTCTTGCATTTTGCGAAGGGCATGCTTTCCAGGGGGCAGTAAACATTTACTGAATGCGTACCATGTATGAGACAAAGCTGAGCATTTGACACGCTCAATCTCTGCTTTCCCCACACTCCCTATGACGTAGCTGGTATCACCTTCCCATTTCACAACCGGGGAAACTGAAGAACAGAAAGCTTACCTCACACTTGGGTCTGTGTCATCCACGTGGTCCAGATGCACACACCTCCAATGGCCTTTTCCTTGTGTTAGATTGTTCAAGAACTCATTTTCTGTGTGTATTTCCACCTCTACAAGACATTATGTGTCTTATGTGGGGATTGGGTGGAAGAGAGAATGGGCTAGCCTCTGTCCCTCCATGAGCAGCCCCCTGTGCCTACCCACAGGTGTGTTTTTTGCAGGAGAAAGGAGTTGACTCTCTCCTTATCTTTGAGGCTGAGTTAGTTAGCAAAGAACCAGGGGCACGACAGGGCATCTCTGGTCTCGAGAAGTCACTTTGGGTTTCCTCTAGAGGAAGCAACAAACAAAGCACAGTAGTTAATTGTGTAGACTCTGGAAATAGACAGAAATTAAGATACCAAGATCAGACTTGGTGATGAGATGAAACAACATGCCCAATAAGAGATAGTTTGATATTCATTCAACAACTACCTATCAAGCATCTACTATGTGCACTGTGTCCAACATTACTGACTTGGTGGTGGGAGACCTAGATACAACCTCTGCCCTCATGGAGTTGACCATGTAGCAGAGGCGTGGACATCAAGCTGATAATTAACCCCACTTTTAATTTTTCAACTTGCAGTAATTCCAAGTGGTAACAAATGTAGGGTTATTCAAGGAACTAGTATGAAGAGTCTATTTAGTCCAGGCATTCTCTTGCCTTTCTGAGCAAGGGATGTTATGCTGAGATCTGCAAGGTGAATAATAGGAGGAAGCTCAGAATACAAGGAGAATGGGACGGGGGTTCTAGGTGGAAGGAATGACATCTGGAATGGCATCCAGGTATAAGAAATGACTGGGACACAGAAAAGAGGTTGGTGAGGTAGGGGGAGCCTGAAGGAAGACCAGTGTGGCTATAGCATGAGTGAGGGTGGAAGGGGGAGGAGGTGATGCCATGTACCCCAGGCTAAAAATATCACTGGGCTAGAGAGGTAGTGGGGACCCTAGAGGTCAGGATAGAGAATTTGGACTTCTCCTGAATGCAATGGGAAGCCTTTGGAGCACTCCACATGAGATGATCCTCCCTATAAACAGAACATGTTGGTTTCTTATGGAAAACAGATTGGAGGAACCATGGAAGGCAGGGAGATTGTTGAAAGACTGTGTGATACCCAGTTGAGAGATGACAGTGATTTGGACCAGATGGTGGCAATGGTCTTGGAAAGAAGTAGATGGATTCAGGATAGATTTTTGGAGGTCATGGAAAACTGTATCACTATTTGGCAAGTTTTCACTTTTCCCCCTGCTGTTGGAAGAAGGTAGTTCCTCACTCCACTGATGGTGGGCTTGGCTGGGTGACATGCTTTGGTGAATGGAATATGGGCAGAACTGACACTATGGTCTGAGAAGGGGCTCTACGAGGACTTATATGTGTCTACCAGGCTCTTGTGTTCTCTTGACTTGCTATGAGATTGTCAAGCCTGATTGGTGGTGGTGGTGCTTAATTAATCACCCTGGTTCTGGAATGAGGGGATGGACATGTGGTATAAACTTACACTTGACCTGCATCTTGAGAACAAGCCCAGCAGAGTAAGGCAGAATTCTGTTTGACTCACTGTGGTCAACCACTAAGATTGTGGAGTTGTTTGTTACTGACCCTTACAGAGGTAGAATGGATATGATCATTAGACCATGGTCAAGGATGTGAGGTCATGGGTGAGGAAAACAAAGGTGTCAAGGGTGATGCCCACATTTTTGGTATAAGCAGATGGCTGGATGATGGTGCTATTTATGATGAAGATTAAGGGTTCAGTTTTGTTACTGTTAACTTGAGATAACTGTAAGGTGCCAAGTAGAGATACCAAGTCTACAGATGGACCTACAGGTCTTGGGCTCATGAGAGAGTTCTGGGTTAGACATAAACTTTCTTCTTCTTCTTCTTTTTTTTTTTTTTTTTTTTTTTTTGGTCTTTTCCTACCAGCATCTAAATAAGGCTCAAAGTCATAGGAGTGGATAAGATCATTTGGGCCAGTGTTTCTTGAACCTTGGGGTATGCCCAAATTTCTTGAGGATGCTTGCTGAGAAAGCAGGTGTCTTGGTTGCGCACAGGAAATTCCAACTCATTAGGCATTGGATAGGATCCAGGTTATTGAATTTTAAAGAAATCTCTCCAGGTGATTCTATAGCAGGGGTTCTGTGGCCCATACTTTGAGAAACACTGGCTCAAGGAGGGATATCTCCAATCTAAACAGGAGTGTCTTTCAAATGCTCATCTGGCATTCGGCCCAACAAAACCAAAGTGCTTGGTTTCTGAATTTAATCCCACTCTTCACGACTCCTTCACTTGCCTTCCACTTTCCCACCATCATAGCTCCCAAGCCTCAGAGGATTTCTTAAGAGTAATCATATGGAAGAAGGGGTTAAAGAGAAGATGTTTGCATTCATTTCTGTTTATTTATTTATAGAGAAAAGTCTACCATTAGATGATCTAATAAGCATTTTAATTAGGCAGGTATATCATGTTTATTCATTTAAATGATGCCTTTGCTGAGCTGCTTGAGGTTGGGACCTGCATCCCACAGTCTTGTAATTCCTGCCTTGCCCATGGCTGTCCGACGGCAGGTGCATCACCGGCCAAGGGATAGGTAAACAAGCAGGAAGCAGTACCCACAGCACTCATGGTGCTTCTTGATTTGAGTTTGGTGTTCATGTCCCTGGTAATGCCAATTGCATAATTCCCTGGAAATTGCAGGAATGTGTAAGTAAAATCTCCCGACTCTCAGAAGGCAGATGGCTACAATTCCTAAATGTACTCAGGACACAAAGGGATAATGGGTACCTGCCTCTTCTTATGTGTTGCCAAGAACATGGAGAAATTTTGATTAAAGTCTGAAACCATGAGTTGCAAACTGGTGACCTAGAAGGCTGGATTTGTCTGGCAGATATATATTTGATTTGGGCCACACTGTGGTTTTTAAATCAATTTAGTTCCCAGCATTGAAAAACTGGGAAGCTGCATATAAAATCCAGATTTTTGGCTCTCTCAAAAAAATTCAGATCTGGCAGTGCTGAGCACGTTTTCCCACATAGCAACCATCAGTTGGAGGTGAGTAGCAGCTGTCCCCTTTGAAGGGGGCTGTGTTCACCAGTTTGCCACAAGCCCCACCACACCCTCTTGAGCTCAATACTCTGAGGGCTAGTTGGCATTTGTCATCTCTTTCAGGCCTATTTGACTTGCTTCTGTTATCTGCATGATACCCAGGGCTGCTGTATTCCACACCTCCTGGGATACTATTCCCATCATAGTCTGGACTTGTGCAGTGTGCACTGTGCAACCGACCTCAGCAACCCTGCTAATTCCCTTGGCTCAGTGGTTCTCTCCCTGGGATCCATGAGTCCTAAGGGTCTTCTGATGTGTCTCAGGGTAGAAGGAGAGGCCCTGAGGGTGGGGCCTTCAACGGACCTTGATTCTTATCTCCACCTCAAACAGAAAAGCTTCCTTTGGGTCTGTTATTTTGGAATGCTGAATAATATTTTCATTTTGAAAAAAAAAAGTTTCGTGGCTAAGAAAATTTGAAAAAGATGACTGCCAAAATTAGCTTTATGTAAGGCACCCAGTACTGAGTTCTCTGGGGATAATACCACTCAGCATGCATGTAATTGGTTTCTGCAGCCCCCCACCTGCCAAATCCTTAGCCTTGAATTTGTTTTAATCAGTATAATTTACATACAGTGAGCTGCACATAGCTTAAGTGAATAATTCAATGAGTTCTGACAGATGAATTTACTCATGCAACCAACTCCCCAATCAAGATGAAGAACCTGTCCATCACCCTGCCAAACTTCCCTCATGCCCCTTCTCAGTCAGTCTACCCATCCCCTAGAGGAAACCACATTTCTCATTCCTTTCACCATAGACTAGTTTGGTATGCTCCTGAATATCTAGTAAATGGAAGCATAGCTTCTGCCGTCCTTCATGTTTTCTTCTCCACCTGGCCAATCCTTGAGGCCAAGTGTCTGCTAATCCTTGAGTTTCCTCCTCATTCCTGAGATCACCAGTGTGGATATATTTACCTAAGCCTTTGGTTCTGCCTCTTGACTATACAAAGAATCTCCTCTAGAGTATTTAAAATTGCAATGCCCCAACATAAAAGAGAAATCAGAACATTGGTTGATTCTGGGGAGAAGAGGTGTGGATTGACTGAGGAGTGGAATGAAGGATCTTTCTGGGCAGATGGTAATGTTCTATCTTTTGACAGAAATTGGGAATATGCATTGGAATAGGCAGTGTTAAACTCATAAAATGGTATACTTCAGATTTGTGTGTTACATTCTAAATAGACCTTATCTCAGAAGATAAAAATATAAACAGATATTGAACTTCAGTTAATAACATGTTAGGCATGCTGAAGTATTTAGGGGGAAAAATACTGATGTCTTCAATTTACTGTGAAAAGCATAAACGACTAGTGTCATTGATGGGTAGCTATAGGGATGGATGGTTGGATGGTGGATGGATGGATGGTGGATGGATGGATGGATGGGTGGTGAATGGATGGATCGATGGTGGAAGGATGGATAAATATACAAGAAAGCAAGAATAGTAAAATGGTAAATGTAGAAGTTAAGTTATGGGTAATGAGGATCCACTGTAAAACTCTTTCAACTATTGTGTATGATTTTATTGTGTATGATTTAATAAAAATTTTTTATTATAAGAATTTTGGGCAAAGTGTCAATGCCCAGGACCCTCCCCCAGATAAATGAGTTTAAATTGGCCACCACTTGTGCCAGTTGTCAGTACTTTCTAAGTCTCCCAGTGGTGGAAGACCGCTGACCTGACATAGGGTGTAGCATTTCTGCTTTATAAAGTACTTATTATACACCAGGTCCTCTACACTTGAGATTTCACTTAATCCTCCAATAGTGCTGGGTGATCAGAGAGATGACATGTGTCCGTTGTCACACAGCCGCCAGTTGGAACAACGAGGTTTGGAAACACCATGCTCCACATTCCTAACGTGTGACCTTTTATGACAGTTGTGATCTGTGCTGCAGAAATCCAGTTAGGGGGCATATGAGTCTATCTAAGAGGGATGCTGGACTGAGCCTTGGGCATGAAGGGCCCATCAAGAAAGCAGCCATAAGAGAATAATATTGAGCTGAAATCTGAAGAAATAGTTGGTCTTGGCAAGGGGAGAGCACATTCCAGGTGGAAGGAGCAGCATGTGCAAACCCTTGGAAGTGGGAAAAAGCAAGAAGGAGCAAGAAGGTCAGGTTGGTTGAGGCAGAGTGAGAGACAGAGGGGCTGGTGCAAGTGAGGGTAGGGCCATAGCCAGTGCCCAGCTCCTACAGAGTCTCCTACACAAAGAGGGTGAACACTGGGGATCCAAGGAGAGGTTTCAGACCTGAGAAGAATGTAACCCATCTTCCTCCAGGTTCCATAAGTTGGCAATATGCATAAATGGCCAAATGCAGATTTAGACTGGCCTCTCTCTGCCCTCCCAGTCTTGGTTCTTCTCCCCTCCCCTGTCATTCATTCTAACCTTGATGGGATTCTGAATTTTGCAAACGCTGGGGTGTTTCCAAGAATTAGTTGTGTTGGCCATGTATGAAAACCCAGTCTGCTGGAATGGTGAGGAAAATTCCATTCTAAGGCAGAGGGCATGCAAGCAACCTGCAAACACCACTAACAACAACAAATGATAATCAGAAGTTACAATATCCATAAGACCCTGTGTGGCAGGACTTGTGAATGGATGTTGGATAGGCAGCGCGTATCATGCATTCTTTAAGACTTCTATTACAGAGGTGTCCTGGGAGAACAATGTGTTGGGCTCTGGTGAGAAGTAAAACAGGGAGGAGAGGACAAGTTGGAAGTGTTTTGCATGTTTTGGGCATTCTGCTTAATAAGTACTCAGAAGTTGTCTGATAAGAGGACTGTGACTCTCTTCCTTAAGCCTCCCTCCAAGGGACTATAGGAAAAGGCCCAGCTTTTGACAGATCTGAAAGGATTCCTAGGGCCTGACTTGTCCATTTTAAAGAGAAACCAGAGGGGAGATATTATGCAGTCAAGGCTCAACAGGGAGCCTGTGGTAGTTTAGGAGCTGGAAACCAGGTTCCTTGATGAACAGGTCAGTGTGTTAAATACCTCCAAAATCAGGGCCAAAGACATAGTCAACGGTGAGGCTGGAGGGCAGGGCTGGACCAGTTTGTGCCCTTTTTTTGGAGGGAGTGCTAAGGTGAGGATTTTGATTTTATTCTAAGAGCCATCGGAAGGCTTGACCTAGTTTATATTTTACAGAGCTATCTCTGGATGCTTGCTCTAGGGTGGATAAGTGCGGTCATCTGGGAGGCCAGTGATGGTGATTGAGCCTAGAGTGGGATGGGGGAGATGCTGAAAGGGGATAGATTCTAGAAATATACAGAAGATACAATCAGATGAGATTGCTGATGGTTTAGGTGTGAATGTGGGAGAGAACGGTGTCAAGGATGCCTCCTAGATTTCTGGGTTGGGCCAAGAAGACCAACGGAGGTGCCACACCCGAGGCAAAGTTGACTGGTTTGTGGAGTTGGTGGGGGAAGGGTGGCTTACTCACTGGATTTGAGGCACTAAGTTTGGGATGCTTGTGAGACATCCAGACAGAGATGCCAAGTCAGCTGTTGGATAAATGAATCTGGAGTTCAGAAGAGAGATCAGTGCTGGAGATTTAAATTTGGGAGTTTTGGAAGGGATGCAAGACAGATGAGCTCAGCTGCTAAGGAAGCGTAGAGGGAGAGGAAGCTGGGGCTGTGGGCTAAGGACAACTAGCATTTATGAAGCACCTACTATGTACTAGGTCCTCTTGCACTGTGCAAGCGCTGTGGGGGTGGATGCCCGTTTTGCCAAGGAAGAAAATGAAGCTAGGAGAAGTGAAGTCATTTTCCCAAGATCACACAGCTAGTAAGTGGTGGCAGAGGTGGGATTAAACCAGGGTCTTTCCTTCTTTTAGGAAGAAAGCTCCTCCTGCTCAGGGGATCTCAAGAGGGTTCTGGGGCTGGCCCTTGCTGGATCCATATGATGATACATTCTCATGCCTGCATCCATCATTTAGGCCAGTAGGACCTCTTGATCAGCCTGTCCTGAGACAATGCCAAGCCCTGAGACTGGACACTGACCACCTGGCTGAGGAGCCATTCCCTGCGGAAAGGGGGAGGACGCTAGCAGGGACAAAGAGCAGGTGCTCACTGCAAACAGACCCTTGGCCCCATGGGCACCAGCATCCCAGGGACTGGTGCCTGTTTGGAAAAGCATTGCTGCCACATGGTGGCTCTTGGGTGACCTCAGCTTGTGAGCAGGGGAAGGTCTGAAGCAGTGGGAGGCTCTTATTTCAGAGAGTTGAGCACAGAATGTTGGAGTCCTTTTCGATTGCAAAGTCACCCACAAAGGCATATGTCTCTCTGCAGCTCAGGCTACATATGGGCAGTGAAGCCACACACACACACACACACACACACACACACACACACACACACTCTGAGAGACTGATTTCAGACGAGCTTTTATTAGCTAGCATATCATCTGTGCAAAGAAGAGACTCACATTTGAGCATTTGCATCATTGGAAGGAAAGAAAAATAAGCCTGCCAGACTCTTTCCTTCCTCCCCCAAAGGAAGGGGCAACAGTGACCCCAGCAGCCTGGGCAGGGTGTGTGTGTGTGTGTGTGTGTGTGTGTGTGTGTGTGTGTGTGTGTGTCTGCCTGCTCTGAGTACCTGTCCTTTGGCTTGTTTTCTTAGGCTTGAATGGGAGAGGACAAACCACAAGTCCTCAGCAGTGACATAGAGTCTGGGGCGGGGAGGGAGGAGAAGGGTGTCCCATTCCCCGATACCCATCAACAAAACAGCCAGCCCATGACACTGGGTCAATATTTATTGAGCACTTTCTGTGTCTTTCCAACTTGTGGCTGAGGGCAAAGATGATGCCAGTGAAGCGTGACTCAGAGTTCTGTCCCCAAGGACTTTGCAAGTCACTTGGGATTTCATTCATTCATTCATTCATTCACTCATCAGACATTTCTGTCTTCTCCATTATTGCATTGCCAGTACATTGTACATTGCCTGGTTCAGAAGAGGTGCTCAATGATTATTTGTGGGGTACACAAATGAGGGAAGAAATGAGGAACTCTAGGAGACCCATGATGAAGGGACCGGGAACCTGCCTTCGTTAGAGGGACACAGGCCCCCATTGCCACACCCGAGGTACCTCTTCCAGCCTGCTCACCTGTACTTCATGTTTGACTCCATTGGCCCCTCTCTGATCTTTGAAACTCACCATCCCTTGCTTTCACGCTCTACTTCCTCCTCTTCTTCCCTTCCTTCCACCTCTTCCCCCAACCAACTCAGGCTGCTCTTTTCCCACCCACCTCTACCTATAGGAGACTTTGGTTCTCTTTCTATCACCTTCCATAACTTCTGCACACCTGCTGTCTCAGGGCCATGTCCATGCTGAGGAGCGTTACCCTCTTCCCCTGATTCCATCTTTCAATCAACAGAGATCTGTGGGGGACTATTCATGCACCAAGCTCTTCTGGATGCTGGAGATAATATGATAATCAATACAGACCAAATTCTCGCCCTTGGAGAGTATCTGTCTTCCACTCTGAGCTCTCTCTTGAACTCCAGACTCATGGAGCCAGATGTGTACTTGACATTCACTTAAACATCTCGTCCATAGTCCAGCCCATCTTCCTGTGTGATGGATCTCGGCAGATGGCTCTTCCCACCACCTAGTTCCCCAAACTAGAGAAGAGGGGCTCACCCTGGATTCTGTCCTCCTCCCATACCCCCTACACCCAACAGGTCCTCAGTCCAGTGGTACCCACATCTGGCACATCTTCTGTGTCAGCATCTTGGCCTCCACCCTTCCCACATGCTCTCTGTAGCTCTGGCCTCTGTTTAGTGTTGCGGCTGCCATATTGGTCTCACTGTCTTTGTTCTTGTCTCCTTCCAGCTTACATCCCCACTGCTTTCAGGGGGATCTAAGATCCTAATCACATCGCATGTTCCCATTGCTCAAAACCTTGAAGCCTTACAGAGCCCTAGGGTGAGAACCCAAGCTTTTAAACATGGCTTTGGGGGCCCATCAAGGCCCATCATGACTTGCCCCTTCTGGATGCTTCCCTCAGTTCTCCCCACCTCAGGCAGATCTGCCCCACAGTTTCTTAAGCCTGAACCTCCAACTCTTTGCTCAGGCCTGTCTTCTCTGTTGCCATTTCTTATACCCCTGCCTAGACCTGGCCTCTCCTTCCCTCAAACACTTCCTGTGCCCTGCGAGCTACCTCTTCTGCAATTCCTACTACACATGATTGTTTCCGCATCTTTCTTTTTAGATCCCACAATGGAAGGAGCAATATCTTAGTTTAGTCAGGGCTTGGCACTCGTAGGCGACCATGCCGACATTATTGGAGACCTGCCCCTGTTCCTCCTACTTTCCCCTTTCCCATACAAGTTGCCGTCTTCTTATTTGTGAACGCCTGGGACTCTGCCTGAGGATGCTTTTGCTGGAGCATGCTGGGGGTGTGAATGGGACTGGATGGAAGTTAATGCAGTAGGGGAGCATTGGTTGGTAAATGATAATTTAAAATGTATGTTAGGGGTACCTGGGTGGCTCAGTGGGTCAAAGCCTCTGCCTTTGGCTCCGGTCATGATCCCAGGGTCCTGGAATGGAGCCCCGCATTGAGCTCTCTGCTCAGCAGGGAGCCTGCTTCCCTTCCTCTCTCTTTGCCTGCCTCTCTGCCTCCTTGTGATCTCTGTCTGTCAAATAAATAAATCTTTTAAAAAATATTTTTAGGGCACCTGAGTGGCTCAGTGGGTTAAGCCTCTGCCTTCAGCTCAGGTCATGATCTCAGGGTCCTGGGATTGAGTCCCGCATCGGGCTCTCTGCTTGGCAGGGAGCCTGCTTCCCCCTCTCTGCCTGCGTCTCTGTCTACTTGTGATTGCTTTCTCTCTCTGTCAAATAAATAAATAAAATCTTAAAAAATATTTTTTAAAAAAGGTATGTTAAATGAAGATTGACATTGGAGGAGTAATAGCCCAGCTTCCTTACTCCTTGGGTGCAGCGGCCACAAGATGATCTTTATACCCTCTCCCAGAGGTCCCCATTGTGAATGTGGCCCAGTTATGTCACTGCTAACCTGCTCATTAACACACCCTTTCCCCTATCACAGCCTCATTCCTCTGTCCGGGACTTTCTGGGATGATCATCTCAAAGAAGCTTCTGGACCCATGAGCTTTGTCTCAATGATGTTCGCTTCTGCAGAACCCCACTAAGAGAGTGCTTTACGAAATATGTTTGAGGGGCGCATGGGTGGCTCAGTGGGTTAAAGCCTCTGCCTTCGGCTCAGATCATGATCTCGGGGTCCTGGGATTGAGCCCCGCATCAGGCTTTCTGCTCAGCGGGGACCCTGCTTCCCCTCTCACTCTACCTGCCTCTGACTACTTGTGATCTCTCTCTCTCTCATCCTCTCTCTGTCAAATAAATAAATAAAACCTTAAAAAAAAAATGTTTGATGACTGCCTAAACACGTGTAATACAGGGACGATAAAATATCCCCCAAACAGCAAGCGAGCTGTGCAAGACAGCTCATAAGCAACAATGAACAGTTCCAAAGCTTTTTTAGCCAGGGAAGAAGGACCCCAGCAAGGACGGGGAGTGATAAAAAGCTAAACTGAATGGGCATTTACTATGTTCCAGGCTCTGTTCTAAGGCTGTGTGTCTGTGTGTATTTTTTTTTCCCTCATTTAAATGTCACAACAAGTCATGGTAGGTGCTATTTTAACCCTGCTGTACACATGCGGAAAACTGGGACACGGAAGGGTTGGGCCCAAGGCTTCCCAGCTGTGGGTGGAGGAGCTGGGAGTCTGCTCTGAACAGTCTGGTTTCCAGCTGGATGCCAAACCGCCGTGCCTTGAAGAGGTGGTGAGATCTGATCTGGGTCTCAAACGGCTGGCAGGCACTGGGGAGGCCATCTAGGAGGGCAGGTCAGCAGGAGCCCAGGCAAGACGAGAACACACATGCCTCACTCGGGGTCATGTGCCGTGGGAGAGTCTTGGTTTGCAGGAAGGTCTGCATTTTGCAACTCTCTCGTTTCCTCCTCCGTTTTCCCTGTCCCCCAGATTATTTTCGGCACCGGAGGATATAGGGAAGGCTGAACGGCCAAAAGCTGGAATCAGAAATCTCTGAGGAGCCTGGCTGTAGACACAGCTTTACTCATTTGTAGTCAGGGTTTGCAAGAGTCTCAAACACACACGGGAACTTATACACAAAACCCAGGATCCCAGAGCGGCACATCCAAGGTCACAAACTCAAATGCCTGTAAGGGCCAGGCCGTCATGGCAGTGGAACGCCCTGATGTCAGTTGGTAAATGCCGCCTAGGTCTTGCCCGGAGGAGGCAGGCGACACCCCAGGACAAACTGTCATTGCCTGGTGGGAGTGGGGACTCAGCATACTTGGTTGGTTTTCCCCTTTGGTAAAAAAAGAGAAGCTGGAAATCCAATTTTTAAAAGGTGAAACCTCTCAGGGCGCCTGTGTGGCTCAGTGGGTTAAGCCTCTGCCTTCGGCTCAGGTCATGATCTCAGGGTCCTGGGATCGAGCCCCGCATCGGGCTCTCTGCTCAGCGGAGAGCCTGCGTCCCCCATCCCCCTCCTGCCTCTCTGCCTATTTGTGATCTCTGTCAAATAAATAACATCTTAAAAAAAAAAAAAGGTGAAACCTCTCAAATGCTAAACAGTAAATTAGTTTGAAAAAACACTTCTCAGGCTGATAATGAGGAGGTCCAACAAAATGGGTTCATGGGTTAGGTTCAGCCTACCAGCTGCTGTGTGAGGACCTCCTACTGTAGGGGCGCCTGGGTGGCTCAGTCGCTTAGGCTTCTGACTCTTGATTTTGGCCCAGGGCATGATTTCAGGGTCTTGAGATCAAGCCCCGCGTTGGGCTCATGCTGGGCATGGAGCCTGCTTGGGATTCTTTCCCCCTCTCCCTCTGCTCCGCCCTCCCCCCCACCAGCACTCTTTCCCTTTCTCTCTCTCTCTCTCTCTCAAAAAAAAAAAAAAAAGACCTTCTCCTGTAGACAACAGAATATTATAATCAAATCAACAATATCCTGGATTTAGAAATTCTTAGCTTCAGAATCATTAGTGTTATAGATCTTGGACTTAAAACTCTTCTAGATACTTGGCGCCTTGAATCATGAGAATAACAGACATAGAATTTTAGCTGAGACCTTGGGTACGTAGACTCACAACCATAAAATCAGAATCATTCACATGTTAGGTTTTCTGAATTTGAACCTTTATTCGTTCACCTTTAAAATCTCACCACCGAGCATCATTGGGATCTGATGCCTTCTACATTCAGCATCTGGCCTTTGATATGTTTAAAGTTATTAAAGATGTTTAGTTAGTTTTACAAATCTCTGCCTGAATGAATCTCCCCCCACCCCAAATATTCTCATTCATGTCTTCCAAAAATATTTCTCTTGAGCACCTAATACAGGCATCAGTCAACCAAGAGAGACAAAGTGTCTATGGTAATAGAACTTGAATCCTTGTGTTGGTGGGCGGGCAGGAATTCATACACAAGATCATTTTAGACAATGATCATTGTTAAGGAGAAATGAAACAGAATATTATAGAAAGGGACATGGAGAGCGAAAACATGGGTGCCCAGGTTGGCCTTCTCTGAGAAGGTGATCTTTAAGAGGAGACTTGAATGATGAAGAGGAGTGAGCCATGGGAGGATAGGGGGAAGAGAGTTCCAAGTAGAGGGAACAGCAAGTGCAAAGGCCCTGAGGTAGGGACGAGGTTTTGTAACAGGGGTATAGGAAGAATACCAGTGTGGCCGCAGCAGTGAGTAGGAGGGAGAATGGGCGCAGGTGAGGCCAGATCGCTGAGCAGGAGTGCACCCTCTTTTCAATTCAAATAAATAATGAGAAGCTTTCAGCACACCTGTGTTTAACCCACTGTCCGCTCTACATCACACATAAGCGCTTGCTAGGGGTTTTGGGAGGCAGAATCCAGGTCACGGAGAACGAGGTGGGGGTTAACGCTCCTCTTGGCCACAGTGTCATACAAGGGTCCTCACTCATCCTCCCTTAATGCCTTTGCAAGCCTCTCCTTGCCCATCAGCACGGCTTTGTGGTATCCCCTCTTCCCTGGTCCTGTAGAGCTGGGGTCCTGTGTCTTTATCAGCAATGACCAGACAGGGACGAGAGACAAGTTTCAGAAGGGTGTGTGAGAGCTGTCACAGCCTCTGTGCCTGCTATCTCCATGGTACCCAGGCAGGGGGACAATCTAATTAGGCTATTTTCAGCATCTCGGAGGGAGGGGGAGTGGAGGGAGACAGGGAGAAGGGGACCTGCCTTTCCTACTGCCTGTCTCTCCCCGCCTCCCTCTCTGAAGTTATCATTGATTCAACAGTCAGGGGCCAGGGAGACAGGAACTTTGCACGCTCTGTGCTGGGATCAGAGGAGGCTTTCTGGCAATGGGGTGGGACTTGTAAACCACATCAGGGACGCCAGGGCTGGCAGGCTCCCAAGTCCCCGTTACTGATGAGCTCTGAAGCTTACGGCTTTGACCAGAAACACGTCCCCTGCAGGCTGTGTGTCCTCTGCTGGGGCCGGCTGCCACCAGCTTCCTCTGGAATGATGGGCCCAGAGATAAGGATGCTGGCAACCCTTTGTTTCTTAGCCCGGGGCCTGTGTCGGCCTTCAAGGCTTTTTGCCTGTGATATTCAGAGCCTTGGAAGGGAGCCGGGCTTTCATCTGCGTGGAACACATAGCCAGTGGCTTCTGGAAGTGACTCATGGGCTATAGCCTCAGTGGAAACCTACTGGACTCTTAAGTTGCGAGCAGATAGGGATCCCATCCAAGTCATTCCCTCAGGTCCCAGCATCTAGCACTTAGAGGTGCGAAACATTGATTCACCAAATATCCTACTACGGACCTCTAAGAAGGCTGCCTCTAAAGGGTTTTCTTGAACCCAAAAGACACTACTTTCCACCTCTGCCCATTTCCTCCTACTCTGTTCAAAGTGTGCCCAAGTCTGCTGCATGTGGATGTTAATATGGTCAAATTGGGTGGCGGAATAAAGCCATTACTGTATGTGGGAAACTGTACCAGGCGAGCCCTGTGAATCATCTTGAACACCCCAGGGAAGTAGTAGATATTATTATCAGCCCCATTCCACGGATGAGAAAACAGAGGCACAGAGCGGGTAAAGGAAGATACCCCAGATAACACAGCTGGTGTTAGATTCGAGATTAAAACCCCGGTTTGCTGGACTCCAGAGCCAGCTTTCCAAGCACACAGATTTAAATAGGATCCGTGGGGTGCCTGGGTGGCTCAGTGGGTTAAAGCCTCTGCCTTCGGATCAGGTCATGATCTCAGGGTCCTGGAATCGAGCCCCGCATCGGGCTCTCTGCTCTGTGGAGAGCCTGCTTCCTCCTCTCTCTCTGCCTGCCTCTCTGCCTACTTGTGATCTGTCTGTGTCAAATAAATAAATAAAATCTTTAAAAAAAATAAATGGGATCCGTGGCTTCAGGAGTCTTAAAAGAGCCTTTGACAGGTTAATATGATTTGTGAATCTCAAAGAGGGGAACATTTCCTGAAATCATTTGACCCTTTTCCGTTTTACGTTCTGGGCATACTTGTTAACAGTGTCTGATGGCAGTTTGGGGAGGGCTGCTAGGAGGTAATTAAACAGAGCGAGTGATACTGTCCTTAATTAATGCAATTCACTCTGTTTTGTTTGTGCTTATTTCCTTATATTGGCAATAGCTCCAATAGGAGGTCTTGAACAATCCAATCCCTGGTTATTCCTTGGGACTCCAGAAAGAGCGCAAACACCAGAAAGGGCATTTTCAGAGGGAATCTCTGCTTGCACAGCTGCTTTGCACCAGTTTGAGATGTGATGCTGTGTGTCACAGCGCAGGGCCAGCGTGGATTCTGAATCATGGTTAAAGCTGTCACACACATACACACACGCACACACTTTTACACATTCACACACACACACCCTGATGAATCAGAGCTTACCTCGGTACTTTGCCCTTTTATTATGGAGTCACAAGGCTACGAAGACATCCGTTGGATCATTTTTCATTGATATATTCCTTTTTATGCATTATGAACGTCTTTGGTCTATAACAGCGGCCCGATGGTGGGGGTCTCCCTCCTCTGCCTTCTGCTTCTCCCCTTCGGGGTCTAGCAGAGGGTTGGACATGCAGAAGCCCTCAACACATGCCTGGCTGGTGATCTTCCTTACTCAGCAAACCTACCACTAATTGCTTGTCTTCTGTGAATGGACATTGGGCTTCATCTTTGTAGCACAGAGTCAGTCTACTGCAGCCCATCGACTGAACTCAGCTGTCTGCCTGTTTTTTGTTTTGTTTTGTTTTTAAAGATTTTATTTCTTTATTTGACAGACAGAGATCACAAGTAGGCAGAGAGACAGGCAGAGAGAGAGGAGAAAGCAGGCTCCCTGCTGAGCTGAGAGCCTGACATGGGACTCGATCCCGGGACCCTGGGATCATGACCTGAGCTGATGGCAGAGTCTTTAACCCACTGAGCCACCCAGGTGCCCCAAAGCTGCCTGTTTTTTGTAAGTGAGTTGTTACTGGAACACAGCCATGTATCCACATAGGTGTTATCTGGGGCTGCTTTTGTGCCACAGTGGCCAAGGTGAGTAGGTTAGGCAAAGCATTGGCTTTGGAGACACAGACCTGAGTCCAAACCCTGGAGTCTACCGCTTAACATCCGAGCACACCGTTTAATCTTCTTGCACCTCAATCTTCTCATCTGTGAAATGGGAACACTTCCTTTCAAGGTTGTCACGAGAATTAAAAGAGATCGTGTGTGTGTCTGAAGCGGGGCTCAGCAAACATCTTGTGCAAAGGGCCCTTTGCGCTTTACATTGACCTGTGCTGCCCGATCCTCAGCACCCCCAGAGAATTGAGAACAGTCTGAGCTCTTCCACCTTTAGTTTTGAATCAGGTTTTCCGAGCATCCGGGGTTGGTTCTATTGGGGGCGGAGAGGGGCAGGACCAACCTGAAATCACCCAAGAAGGCAGGCAGGATGCCTGGGAAGTTTGAGCCGGCGGAGACGGTTACCCTCTGCTTAGATACACAGATTCTCTCCTGGACATCAAAGATGTCTAGAACAGCAGATTCAACAATGCGTTTGAAGTCTCGTGCTAATTTCACAAAGACAAATTAATTTCTTTAGCTTCCCAACCTCGGATGGCTTCAACACTTGCGGTGTTTTCTTCTGGAAAGTCTTCCAGTATTTCTCCACGCCGTGGGTTCCTAGAACTGTCTGAATCTTTGGTGACTTACCCACGCAGGAGGGGAGGGCTGGGTAGTAAGGCTCAGTTGGCAAGCGTGAGTCCCAGGGGTCCACTGTGTATGGGTGGTGGCGAGGGCAGAGAATTTTCGTGTCTCTGGAAAGAATTCTCATCTCCTAGTTGTTGGTGAAGTTTTTACCACTGACATTTGTGTTAGGCAAATCCTGCAAGCCTGAACCCCCCACCCAAACTTGGCACACTTTGTTTTGCTTATCTCACTTGGACCTATGGCCATGTTTATGTGAAGGCATGACAAATGCATTACATCATGTGGGAAAGAAATGGGCTTCGTGGAAAGCATGAAGTGACAGAAAGTCAAGACATCTTGCAAAGGCAAGGGCGTGATGTCTCTGTACTTTGTAGGCACTTTTCAGGGACGTTGAAAAACACAGTCCCCAAGAAAGTCCGTCTTGACCTAGTGAGTTTTCTCTGAGACTGGGAATTTCCAAGTACACATAAGGGGAACAGCAGGTGCCTTTGAATGTGCATACGTGTTCTGGGGGCCCAGATCCACCAGAGTCTTCGCTTTTCTGCAGGGATGGGTTTGGGGATTCTTTGTAAGGCACTATGCCGTACATTAACTTTACATAATAGCTACATAAACGGCCTTCCATGTTGGATCATTATCCCCATTTTGTTAAAAAAGAGAAAGAGAAAGAAAAGAAAAGAAAAAAAAGAAAGAAAGAAAAGAGAGACTGAAACTCAAAATTGTTAAGCAAGTTGCTATAAGTCTCACAGCTACTGGCCAAGTGGGGATTCCCATTTTGTTCCGTCTTCTTGAAAGTCTTTGAAAATAGTGGTATTGGCATCATCATCAACAGCAAGCATCCTAGCTAATGGTAATTGCCGGCCAACCAGATACGGAGCATCATGATAAGTGCTGTCCATGAATTATCTCGTTTCATCCTCATGGTGGTAACCTCATGAGGTAGCTTTTACATTGTCCCCATGATACAGATAAGAGAAACTGAGGTTCAGGCCAGTTAAATAACTGGGTCAAGGCTTCTCAGCTTGTAAATACCAGAGAGAGCGCTTGAGTGCTTCCAAGTGAGACCAGTGCTTCAGGGACATGAACTCTGCTGCCTTCCATTCAAGTCACACCAGTTCATGTGGGATATCTTTCCTTAGGGGCCAACTCATCCAGACCCCACCCAAGAGAGGACTCCCTGGGATCCCCTGGGGATTCAGGAATCCCCTTCATGCCTCTCTTCCCTTCTCAGAGGAGATTTTCAGCCAGAAGTATGGTTTAGATTCCCACCGTCTTCCATATGCCAACCAAGACCATTCACTCTCCCACAATCCTATGCTGTCCTCCACTGAGGGTCTAGCTCAGAGCCCCAGTCCTCTCCTGGACAGAAGCAGCCATAGCTGGACCCTCATTGCAGCCCACCCTTAGTGCCCATTGTGGAAACATTTACCATAGGAAGATGTTGACGTGGGTGGGTTATTTTTTAAATTTTTAAAAATTAATATATAATGTATTATCAGCCCCAGGGGTACAGGTCTGTGAAGCACCAGGTTTACACACTTCACAGCACTCACCATAACCCAACACCCTTTCCCTCCCCTCCTCCCCCCAGCAATGCTCAGTTAGTTTTGTGAGATTAAGAGTCTCTTATGGTTTGTCTCCCTCCCGATCCCATCTTGTTTCATTTTTTCCTTCCCTACCCCCCAAGCCCCCCATGTTGCCTCTCAAATTCCTCATATCAGTGAGATCATATGATATTTGTCTTTCTCTGATGGATTTATTTCGCTCAGCATGATACCCTCTAGTTCCATCCACGTCATTGCAAATGGCAAGATTTCATTTCTTTTGATGGCTGCATAGTATTCCATTGTATATATACCAGATCTTTTTTATCCATTCGATGTGGGTGGGTTATTGAGGTACTGCTGGTCTGGCTTCCCCTTATCATTCATGCACCCAAAGCCTTGGTCCTGAATCTGGCAAGAGGGGTCTGGTCTAGAATTTGAATTTAGTCTCTTGCTTGTTGGCCCCATTCTCTGGGGAAGACATTGACAATGGTCAGTGAAGACTAGTTTCTTGGCATTTCCCTTTTCTCCTTGCTGTTTTCTTTTCTCTTCTCCAGTCCTCACTTTGCCTGCCCATCCTCCTAGTGTTTGCCTGGCACCCACATCTTCCTCCTCCTGGGTCATCCTTTATAAGCTGTACCTTTGAAGCATGGGGAGAAGAGTGGGTTCCATGGGGATAAAGGCAATTTTCAGTCCAGGAGAGGCACTGTAGCTGGTATTTCCAAAATAGAAATCTGCTTAAAATCCATTACCGATTCCTAGTTACCTGTCAGCTTTGGTTATATAATTTAAATGTGTATAAAGATCGCTCTTTGAGTTGGTAAAAATACAGAGTCCCAGGCCCTGCTGTCAGAGGTCCTGATTCAGTAGATGTGGGCTATCTGTATTTGCAAGAGCCTCTGGGGGGTTCTGTGCCCATGGTCCAGGAACTGAACATTGGAAAGCTTTGACCTACAGGACAAAGTCCAAACTCCTTGGTATGTGTCATAGTCTGCTCGGGCTACGGTTACCAGATGGTATAGACCATAGGCTTAAACAACAGAAATTTATTTTCTCATAGTTTTGGAGACTGGAAGTCCAAGATCACGGATCTGGCTGACCCAGTTTTTGGTGAAATCTCTCTTCCTGGCTTGCAGATGGTGCCTTCTTGCTGTGTTTTCTCTTGGCCTTTCCTTGGTGTGTATGCAAGGAGAGAAAAAGAGAGAACTAGTGCCTCTTCTTATAAAGACACTAATGTATCGGATCAAAGTCCCACCTGTATGACCTCACTTAACCTTGATTACTTTCTTTAAAGGTCCCATTTCTAAACACAGTCACACCAGGTAGTTAGGGCTTCAGAATAGGAGTTTTATTTTTGCGGGGGGATACAAATATTTAAGACTCTTCTTTAAAAAATTAATTTATTTTTTAAATTATTTTTATTTTTGTGAGAGAGTGAAAAGAGTGCATATGTGAAAGAGAATTTTTAAAAAATTTTATTTATTTATTGACAGAGAGAGAGAGAGATCACAAGTAGGCAGAGAGGCAGGTAGAGAGAGAAAGAAGCAGGCTCCCCGCTGAGCGAGAACTGGATCCCAGGAGGGTTCATGACCTGAGCCGAAGGTAGAGCCACCTAGGTGCCCCTGTGAAAGAGAAACTTAAGCCAGCTCCACACCCAGCACAGAGCCCGATGTGGGACTTGATCTCATGACCCCAAGACCATGATCTGAGCTGAAATCAAGAGCCAGATGCTTAACCAACTGAGCCACGCAGGTTCTTTGAGACCCGATCCTAAACAGCCTCTGTGTCTCTATCAGCCCTTCCCCTTTGCATGACATGGTCCAAATGTACCAAACTATATGAGGCCTCTGATATTTTGGAGGAATAGGTTCCCAGACCTTTGTAGCTATAAGACATTCAGTGTGAATCTCACACATATTCCTCTTTGAAAGAATTATCTACAAGGACCAAAGTCTTTATCTTATTCCCAATTGCAAATATCTGTTATCTCTCCAATTCCAAGGTTCTGTGGTGATTGGTGTTAGGGTAAGAAGCTTAGACCCAGAAACCTAAATTAGAATTGCAGTCTTGGTTCTCTTGACTCTGGAAGAGCTGGGTATGCCAAGCTGAACTGCTTTGTTCAGACTCCTGGACAAGGATGGTGGGATGTTCCTACTTTCCCCATGACAAGGTACACGTGCACTAGAGCCCCTTCTAGAGCAGAGGTGAATCAACCAGGGATCATTTTGCCTCTCCCCCTTCCCCTCAGGGGTGTTTGGCAACCTCTGGAGACATTCTTGATCACCACCAGTGGGGGCGGGCTGTGGCTTTTGGCATTTAGTGAGTGAAAGCCAGGGATCCTGCTCCAATCCTACAATACCCAGGACCCTCTTCCCTCCATACACACATAATGAAGAATTTTCCGATCCAAATGGTAGCGACGAGGTTGTGAAATTCAGTTCTAGAGGTCCTGCTAAGGGTATGTTTGCAGAGGGCATGTTTGCAAAATGGTCTTCCGTGTTTGGAGGCAGGAAGTGAAATAGGAGAGGGGCTGCTCATCTGATCCTGCCGACTAGTAAAATGTGACTCTATCAATGTCGCTAATTCCAAACTTTCAGATGAGCAGCTGCTCTGCCCATGGGATACAGGGAGACTGGGAGCTGGGAGATGGAGAAGGGGATGGAGAACAGAACATCCTTTTGTCTCTATGTGGACGTGGCAATGGCGGGGATCAGGAGGAGGGAAGGAGGTGCGTTATAGTGCCCTGTGGCTTCTGTAACAAATTACCACAAGATACATGGCTTTAATGCAGCAGAAACTTATTTTCTTACAGTTTGGGAGGACAGAAGTCTGAAATCAAAGTGTTGGTAGGGACACACTGTCCCCAAAGTCTTGAAGGAGGGTCCTTCCTTGAGTCTTCCTGCTTCTGGTGGCTCTAGCGGGTTCCTTGGCTTGTGGCTCATGGCCAACCTCTGCCTCCGTCTTCATGTGACCTTTTCTCTCCCTCACAAATTTCCCTCTGCTTTTCCCTTCAGAGGACACCTCTCACTGGATTTAGGGCCCACCTGGATAATCCAGGATGATCTCATCTCCAGATCCTTAATTGGATTACATCTGCAAAGGCCGTTTTTTTCTAAATCAGGTCACATTCACAGTTCTGAGGATTAGGACTTAGACAATCTTTTGGAGGGTTTGCTGTCCAACCCATCACAGGATGGGACACAACACAAGGATGGAAGAGGTTAAAAACACTCTACAGGATGTCATTTGCCACCTGGAATGCAGGGAAAGAGGCTGAGGAAGGAGAAAGGAGCAGGAACAGGGCATCCACCGTGGGCCAGGAACCGGGCCAAAGCTCTCCGTTTCTCAGATCCATTAATCCTCCCTGATACTTGGTGGATCGGTTTTCTCCATCTGAAAGATGGAAATAGAAGCTCAGAGAAAGTAAAGAAGTAGCTCAAGCACATACAGAAATTGAATACAGGTCTGCTGTTTCCAGAGCCTGAGCTCTTTCTAGGATAAAGGAAACATTCTCAAGCCTCTTACCAGCAGCTGCGGGGAGAGGCCAACTCCAGAACATCTATTTTGCGACAGAGAAGCTGTCATTGCTCAGCCCGGGCCTCCCCCAGCCTGGCGTTCACCTGCTTCCTTTGGCAGCCGGAACCCAGGTGCTGGACAGCCCAGCTGGCCCGGAGCCTCCTGAGGCAGGGGTACGGAGGCAGATTTTGGCTGGTTCAGAGGCAACGCCCCTTTTGGCACCCTTGCTCACTTTGCACTGTAGAGGAGCCGGTCTCACAGAGAAATATTAGAGGGTTCGGATTCCCTACTCCCACTGGTGCTGGGATTAGAGCAACCCAGGCGGACTTTTCAAAGGGAGGTTGTGCAGTGTGATAGAAAGGGAATGTTGGAGCAAGCCTGACCTGGTTTCAAATCTCCCCTTTACCACTAAAAGGCTGTGTGACCACAGGCAAGTTCTTTCAGTCTTCTGAGCCTCGGCTGGCTCAGCATGAAACTAAGGTTGGTAATAGCCTCCGCTTCCCTATACGAGGTTAGCAACTGTCCGTAGGGCTAGGTCTCAGCTTAACCCCACAGTTGTAAAGCTGGGACCTCCTTGTCAGGTACCTTCCGTCAAATGCCAATTGTGGTGTGCATCATTGCTGGCAGACCCAAAGAGGTTGTTAAAACTCTGCCTTTTGTATCTCATAAAGGGAAACTAAGACTTCACCACGGAGCCTGCAACCCAGAAATCCCATTCCTAGGGGTTTACTCGCAAGAACTGAAAATTACATCCACACAAAGGAACCTACACTAATAGTCACAGAAGCTGTATTCAGAATGGCCCCAGACTGGAGACAACCTGAACGTCCAAAAGGAGAATGAATCAACCAGCTGTGGTACATCCACACGATGGAAAAATTCTCAGCCATAAAAAGGAATGAATATTGATACATGCAAAAAACACGGTTGGATCTCAAGAGCATTCTGTGGAGGGAGAGAAGAAGCAGTCCCCGTCATTCTATGGATGAGATTCTAAAAAGGTAACACTATAGTGATGGCAAGTGGACCCGTGGTTGCGTGGGGTGGGGATGGAAGTAACTGACTTCAAGCAGGTGTGAGAGACCTGCCTGAGGTCTCGCTCTTGACTGTGACAGTGTTTACCTGACGGTACATATGTCAGGATTGATGGAACTGTACTACATTTAATATGGGTGCGTTTTCTTACATGTCAATGATACCTCAGTAGGGTTTATTTATTTATTTTTTTAAAATCTGCATCTACTTCTAGGCGCTGCTTCTCTCTATGCGCCTTCATTGTCAGGCTGCCTCTCTCCAGGTGGTCTCAGGGACTGTGCTTACTGGTCATTGCCCCTATATTCATAGCAATCCCAAGGGAAGAGAGCTTCTTGCTATTTAAGATTTTTTAAAAATTTTATTTATTTGATAGACAGAGATCACACGTAGGCAGAGAGGAGGCAGGTAGAGAGAGGAAGAAGCAGGCTCCCTGCTGAGCAGAGAGCCCAATGCGGGGCTCGATTCCAGGACCCTGAGATCAAGGCTGAGCCAAAGGCAGAGGTTTCAACCCACTGAGCCACCCAGGAGCCCCAGCTTCTTGCTATTTAAAATAAGAGCATGGATTGTTACTGGGCTGGCTGGGTCATGTGACCTTCCCCGAACCAATCACTGTGGGGGGGGGGTTAGTAGGATTCTCTGATTGGTCAGGCCTGGGTCATATGCTAGATCCCGGAAGTGGAGTCAGCCCTCCATAAGTAAGGAGAGTGAATGGGGGAGAGGCGAGTAGAGGTCGTCCCAGAACGTGGATGAATGGATGGGCTGCGTAGACCTTGCAGAGATATGACCTTCCTGGGTACCCGGCTCTGTTTCAGACCCCTCATCCTCCAGAATTAGAGAGATCTGCCTCTGTTTCACCTCTCACGTGGCTTCTGCCAGCAAGAGGTAGTAGACAGGAGTGTTGGTGTCAGACACGCGCAGGTTCGAGGCTCAGCTCAGCTACTTCTTAGCCTCCTGACCCCGTGCCGTTTACCGAAGTTCTCTAAGAATCCGTTTTCTTACCTCCGAAATGAGCGTTAAGTGGACGTCCTGGCCCGCAACCCTGCTGTGAGTATTAAGTGAGATAATTCATATCGAGTGTTTGCATAACACCTGGTACACCGTGAGCCCTTAATGTCATCTATTGTCACTGTTTCTACTGTTTCAGATTTAAGAACTGATTATTTTTGTTCGTGACCGGCGGTGGCAGAGGTGTGGGTGCCCTGCCACGCGTCCTGGGCACTCTCATTCCCATCTACATGGATAGCATCCTTCCTTCTACAGGCACATCCCACTCATTCTGCCTGGGCGCCTTCTCTGGAATGTTCTTCCTGGCGTGAGGTGGGATGGAAGTGCTGAGTGTTGGCGCCCCTGGGAGGAGCCCTCCGCCGGTGACCCGCACCCAACTTATCTCTTGGATGAGACAATGCTGGGGCACATTCTACAGCACCTTGCAGGGCTTTGCCCTCCCCCTTCTATCTACAGCGCTGAACCTCAATTGCTCGTGGTAGTCCTATACCCTTCAACAGGGGATTGGCGTATGCCCCATTCTTGGCTAACTTCCCTGCTTTTTCCTACCTACTAAACAATTTGCATCCAAACTTTATTTCAGGGCCTGCATCTGAGGGAACGCAACCTGAGATCCAGACCCTATGAGTGGGTTGAAAGGTCATTTTTTTTTTTTTTTTCTCTTGGCTAGAATTGACCATTCATCTAGTGTTCCAGTGTAGGGGGCTTACCTCCTGCAGGCCAGAGGGATGGACTGGCAGCCCTTGAAGGTTTTGATGAATCAAATATGGCAGAAAAGAATTAATTATTCCTTAATAAATGCAGTTTGCTGGGTAGGCAAACCCTATAAAAACATTTATAGAGAGGAATGGCGGAAGGTGGTGGGGGAAGGTGAATCCCCAAAGGCCCTTTCATGGCAAAAAGACGGAGTCACTGACAGGGGAGTTCTCAGTAAATACTGGTTTGAGTGATTGATTAGCCTGGCTCCTTGCGTTGGGGTATTACTGAGTGTCAGAATAACGAGCTGTGGGTTTGCGCGCAGCCAAGTGACTTTGCAGAACTGCAAGGTTTGGAAGGCTGAGCACACGCTTCCAGGCCACTCCTGTGGTTGGGTTGTAGTATCAGAGAGGGTCTAGTTTGAGAAAACAGGGGCTAAATCAGGTGCCCCCAGGCACCGTGGTTACATTGGGTCTTATTCCAGGCATACTGGAAATGGCTTTGCCTCGGGGTCCCCAGTCTCAGATTTTAATCCCTCTCTTGCCACTGTCTTCCTGTGTGACCTTGATGAATCCCCAACTCTCTCTGGCCCTCAGTATCTTCCTCTATCAAATGGAATGATCTGGATGAAGAGGCCCCTGTGTGCTTTGTGAGCTGTATGAATGCTCTTGCCTTGCCAACGTTATATTCAGCCACTGCACATTTTCTGTGACGTGGGTGGGTAGTCACATTTGCGTATGTGCAGTTTCATCAACGAGACACAGTAGGTGAGTGAAGACAACTGCACTCAGGTGAACTGAGCCACGTGGGGCGGCACAAAACGCACCCACGCACACACCTCAGACACCCACCAGATGAACTGGGAGCCATACCCATCCACACTTGGTGTTGAAACTTTCCATCTGGTTTTGGACAATCGGTATCAGTCCCGCCACATCCCGACTCACACTGCAGCCCTTCCAGCACGTACCTGCACAAGCCAGCTTCAGGTCTTTCCCAAGGTCCATGGGCATGTTTTTGTCGCATGCATGTATTTTAGAATCATTCATGATACATAAAATAATGCTGCCATTTTTATTAGGTTCCTCTTGTTGTTGTTGTTTTTTAACGCATCAGTGGTAAAGTTTTTGAGTGTTGTCCCCCAGCCTCACGTTCCCATAAACTCTGTGATTTTCATCGTACGATTTTGCATTGTGCAGTGACTTTCAGGTACGCACGCGTTGTTCTAGAGCAGAACTATATGCAGTGACGTGGCTGGGGTAGCGCATAGCACGGTGTCCTCATCTTCCCACTTTCTATCCTCAGGTGATAGAAGGTAGAAAGACATGGATTGTGACTCCTGGTTGTTAGTAAGAGAAGCTGCTCAAACTTTATAGGTAGAAAACCATTTATTAGGATTCTGTTGGGATCTTTCAGGGTCAGGAATGGAATTGGCTTCGGGCAAGTCATAGTTATGACCTTTGGTTGTAAGAAACAGAAAACCCAACTCATCCTTGCTAAGACACAAAAAGCTTATTGGCTTGTATCTAAAAGGTTCGCAGAAGATTTGCTTCAGTCACAGCTGGATCAGGGAACTCAAGCCACACTATGTCGCTGGGACGTCGTTTCTATCTCTCAGTCGTGCCTTCTGCCGTGTTGGCTCTATTTTCAGGCAGGCTTTATCCTAGTGGTGGCAAGATGGTGGCCAGCAATTCCAGACTCACATCCATACAGCTTCAAGTCTAGTGGGGAAGAGAAGGCTCTCTTTATTCTAGTTTCATCTGCCTAAATCCTGAAATTTACTGGTTCTAGCTGGGTCACATTATTGCCCTTGAAATGATAACTGTGGGCAGAGGGACACAATGCTTCATTTTTTGACCAAGCTTGGGGGACCCACCCTGCTCTGGAATTAGGATGTCATCAGCTCTTATGGGAATGACAGGCACTGAGACTGGGAAAACAATGTATCTCCAAGGAAAATTCAAAGTATTAGTTCCTGCCTAAGGAAGAACAACTATTGAACAGGCAAACACATTATAAGAGGTTATCATCATAAAACGTTACCAAAGCAGGGATTTGGAAGGCATTTAGATTTTCCTTCCTACTCTATGCTTCCTTCTTTTCTTTCCTGAAACCTTTCTTTCTCTGCTTTTCTGATTCACATGATTCTGATTCTGCCTTCATAATGGGCAAAATCTGCCAACCCCACGCTTGCCAAACACTTACAGAGCCAGCCACCAGAAGAGAGTGGCTATCCAATTCAAAATTCTGTAGGAAGGATTCTGTCCCAGCTAGGATCAGGGGCCCACTTACATTCAAATGACCTGACTCAGGCATGAGGGGTGTCGCTGTTCTGTTGTACAAAGAGATGCTGGGAGTCCAGTGTTACGTCTGAAGATAGGGAGGCTAACAGGAATGGTCAGTTCATAACAAGACAGGTCTTTTCCCCCTTGCTCCTGCCTTTATTGCTTTCAGAATTCAAGTCCAAGATGGCTTAGCCCATCGCTGATAAAGTGGAGGAGGCTCATTAGGATGCCTTTGTCTGAGGCCAGAATCTTCACCTCCCGCAAGGAAGGAAGTAGTTTGCTTGGTTCCTTGGAATCTAGCCCATGTAGCAGGATAGAGGGGAGCACAGAGGAATGGAGTTGATGGGGCGTAGAGGCAGTGAGCACCACCAACACCTCTTTACGAATGACCAACTTCTCAGCTTCTCTTTCACCTCCTGGCCCTGCTAGACTTGCTAATGAACAGCAACGCTGACTCATATCTTACGGAAGTCAGGTCATTGGACGTTCTTTTTTCTGGGATGAGGAAAATTGGATCATAGATATTCACCCTCGGCTGAGAATTAGTGAGATATGAGAGCAGGAAGTAATTTAAGTTTATCATTTTGGTCCACTTGAAGATTGTTTTACGTGGCAGATTGTCAGGACAGACCCAATTCTTCAGCCCTCCCAGTATGCACACTCCTCTCCATGTGAGTTGGCTGTTGCCATCACAAAGAGGTATAACTCTTTCCCTAGCCTCTTAAATTTGTTTTGGTCTGTGATTTGTTTTGACTAATAGAATATTGATAGGAGAGACTGTGTACCAGTTCTGAGGCTAGAGCTGAAAAGACCATGTGTGTTTCTGCTTATGCACCTTGCACCTCTACCACTACCCAGAAAACATGCCCAGACAGGCCTGCTGGAGGATGATAGACACCTGAAGCATAGCTGGGACCCCTAGTAACCCCATCTGAGATTTTCCCAGATTAGCCAACAGTCATAGTGTCCTGATGGGTCGATGAGCTGAGCTGAGACCAGAAGATCTGCTGGCTGATCCTATTTTCGGGCACTGATCATAGACTTTTGGGAGCTCAATAAATGCCCTTTTTTTTTTTTTTTTGGTAAAGCTTCAGTATTTTGGGGTCAGGGGTGACATTTAAAGTAGCATTTTTGTGGCAACACATCACTGATGTGTTTGGGATAGAACTAATACTCTGTATATGAGTATCTATTATGCAACAGACACCTTATGTACACTGGCTTTTGTTTTCCCAGTGCATTTAGGTAGATTACATTTTTAACAACTGAGATGGGAATTAAAGAAATAAGTGACTTACTTGGGGCCAATGAGCTAGTAAGGGGCTAGTTTGAAATAACAAGACAGAGATAATTTCCTGTATATCAATCTGCCTACTTTTCTATTGTGTACCCACACCCATGTTGGCAATAGCTAGTCCAAAGAGCTCCATAATTCACAACAAAGTGGGGGGCATTCTCATGCATTATGTCATCCTGACATTGATTATGTCTTCCTATAACTCTCTTTTAACACCTTGTACCATAATGATCTTGGATTTGTTGGTGGTGTTAAAACCATACTTAGAAGGACAAAAATCTGAACAGACAGTTCACCAAAGAAGATATACATATGGTTGGTCAGCTCATGAAAAGAGGCTCAACATCATTAGTCACCAGGGAAATGCAAATTAAGACCATAATAACCTATCATCCATTAGAACGGCTGGCTGCATTAAATAGAGTGACACTATCAAGTGATGACAAAAATGAGGAGGCCACTAGAATTCTCCTACATGGCAGGTGTAAAAGGCTACAAGAGAAAAGAATTTGGCAGTTCTTTTATAAAAAAGTTAAATCTGCACTGACATATGACTCATCAATTACACTTCTAGGTATTTACTTAAGACACACATAAACATATCTACTCAAAGACTTGTACAGTGATGTTCATAGAAGCTGTATTCATGATGGTTATAAACTGGAAGCAGCCCTCAAATCCATCGCTAGGTTAATAGGTAAACCACTTGAGAGATGTTAATTAACAATGAAAATTAGTTAACTACTGATATGTATATTAATATGGATGAATTCCAAAAAAAATCACGTGGAGGGAAAGAAGGCAGATATAAATGAGTACATACTATGTAATTCTGGTATCACCTAGTCTAGAAGTGACAACTCACAATTGTAGTGACTGAAGGCAAATAAGTATATTTCCTGTGGCTGAGGGGGTGGGATTTTTCATCTGGGGCCCCAGGGGGCTTTTGAGGGTGGTCAAGATGTTTTATATCTTGGTGGTGGTGATAGTTAAACCAGTGTCTAAATTTATCAAAAGCCATCAAAATGTACAATTAAAATGAGTGCATTTAATTGTGCATAAATTATACCCAATAACGTTGACTTTCAAAAAGTCATAATTTCCTAAAATTATGACTTTTTGAAAGTCAGATGGTTAGGAATTCTTAGGAGATGGTGGATGGTATGGCATAAAACCAGCTCCCGGGAATTGGGGGAAAAAAGGCCCCCAGCTGCCCAAGATAAGTCAGGACCACGGACAGCACCTCAGTGCCCAATGAGCTAATGCAGGGAAGGCCGTTAGCAGAGAGGCTGGCGACGGAGTTAAACACTTACTAAAAGGCAGTTCAAAATACCCTTTAATGAATGCCTACTACGTGCCAAGTATCATGTAAGACCCTATTTATATGCATTATTTCATTTTATTCTCACCAGCCACGAGTATTATCCTCACTTTGCAGTTGAGAAATGAAGCATTTTCCTTAGTGCAATTTTACAGGAAAAAGGAAAGTGGGGAACAATGATACACACACACAGGTTAAACTTAAACAGGTTTTCCTGAAAGGGGAAAGGGCTTTCTTGCTTCTCTTGTATAACCATGGGCTGCTTCCAGGGTGTGTGAAGACAGGGTAGTCAGCAGGCGAGCAGGTGTACCCGCCGGCTTGTGGAGGAACCACAGGTACATTTCCCCTAGCCTCTGGCAGATTGTTTTTCACATACAAAATTACTTGTCAGGAAGATGTTTTTTCTCCCTTAGTTCTCACAAGATGGAAACAACAGTGTTACATAACCTGTATCAGCAGGTTTTGCAGAGCATCTGACCAAGACTGGGGGGTGGGCAGCAGCAAGGGAGGAGGCAAATTGTAGCGAAGAGAGTCTCGAAGGCTGAGGTTCTGGGCAGGCTGCTGGGTGAGAGCATGGGGCAGAGATGAACCTTCTCATTGGGAATGGGGCAAAGGCCCAAGCTGGGAGCTGATAACCAGAGTCCTCTGCCTGCCAGTATCTCCTCCAGTTTCCAGTGGTTCCACACCCATCTCTTGCCTGAACTTCAGAAGTAGCTTCCTAACCAAGTCTTCCCACTTCCAGGCTTTCTTCGTCTTAACATAGAGCTTTGTACATGCATATCAGATTTTTTCACTCCCTTCTATCAGATGTGTGCAACTGTCTCCCAAACTGATTTTCATCATGCAGAGTCCTTCACAAGCATCAGGTGTCATTCAAAGTCAAGGCCCTAAGTACCTCGCCTGTCTCTTTCCTTGCTCCTGTGCACTCTTGATCCTCCTCCTACTGAACTGTTTGCAGGTCCCTGAATGCATCACACTTTGCTGTATTTTACCTACATGGTTCCTTCCACCTGGATCTGTTTTCCTTCCTCAACTATATCTCTAACTCCTAAATGTCCTCAAAGCAAGAACTCAGTTGTCAGCTTCTCCCAGAATCCTCCTCCTCTCTCTTCCCCCATTACCTTTCCAGCTGGATTAGAGATCCCTTCTTTGTGTTCCCACAGTATCCCTCTTCAATTCCCTTAATAAAACTTGTACTTGGTAATGCATGAATCTGTTTAACCTTTCTGTGGTTTGCCTTTTCTAAATTTCCCTTCCTTTTCTCCATTTCCTTTGAAACAATAGGATAATGATTTTAGGGCCCCACTCTCGTTGATACTGTTCCCGCTACCATGGCTTTTTGTGGGGAGGGGGCTTCTCCAATGTGCACAATACTCTTTCTGCCTCAGGGCCTTTGCATGTACTATTCCTACTAACTGGAATTCTCTGATTCTTCCCAGTAGTTTCCTATCTCATGGCCAACTCTTTTATAATCCAGCTCAATCATTTTTCCCTGGGACACCTTCTCTGAGCCTTAATATCACCCTGTTTTTTTCTTTAAACACATCTAAGAACAATGTGAATTTATATATTTGCTGATGTGATCATTTTTGGGTTCTGTCCTCCCAGCTAGACTATAAGCTCCACAGAGGTGGGGACCACATGTCATATCTGTGTTGCCTACCTCCAAATTAGTAGCATCTGGCACATAGTAGGGGCTCAGTATGTTTTTATTGATTCACTCAATGGTTCTCTCTACCTTGTTCCCTTATTTTAGAGTAAAAAGTTCATAATATTAATTGTCACATTACCTGTTTGAGTTCACAAATGACTTTGACACGCAATGTCTTACATATTTCTACTTGTGCATTCTGGGATTGACAGCACAGGGTTATTACCCCATTTTTTTTTTTTTTTAAGAGGAGAAACTCGAGGCTCAGAGGTTAAGTGACTCAACAAAATTCATCCAGCTACTCAGGAACCTCCACCTCCTGCTCTTTTCACGCTCTTGCCTCTGGCTTCTTTATATGGAAAAGACATGCCTGACCGATGTGTCAATGCCATGGGTTTGTTTATTTCCATAACTCAGAGAGGAGGTCGTGAGACTAAGAGGGTGGTATATGTAGAGCCCAGAGAAAGCTACAGTATAATGCAGGCCCTTATTCCATTATCCTTTGGAAGATGAATTGGAGCTGCCAGGCATTTGCCTAAATCAATAAACAGTATGGCATTAACTAGCGTGAGGTTCATTTCTCGTCCCCAAATGAGGAGCAGTTGGCATAGAGGGAATCTGTGCTAATCCCACACACCTGTTCTTTGGCAGTGACCGTAAGCACAAAAGCTCCATAGGAAGAAGGCAGATGGAAAAGAACACGGTAGGCTCTGGGTTGCCCAGTCCCGATTTCACATCCCAACCCTGACAGTGTCCAGCTTTGTGACCAGGACCTCAGTTTTCTTAGCTGAGAAAGTGGGGATCATAAGCCAGTCCTCATCATCGCCCTCAATTGTTGGTCCGCTGCTTTTCTCCCCTGGGTCCTGTCCGCTCCATCTAATGATGTGTCCCAAATCCCTCTGCTTCTTGGCATCATCTTTGTCCAGGCCACCAACATCTCCCTGCTGGTAGCCTGCCGGAACCTCCTACCAGGTTTCCCAGTTCCTCTCCTGCTCCCTTTACAGCCTGTTCCCTACAGGGCAGCCAGAGTTGTCCTTTAAAAATAGACAGACCAGCCCCCTGCAGACTCTTCACTGTGCCCTGTGCTTCACATGGTCTCTGCCTCCCTGTCTTGCTCATCTACCCCTCCCCATGCCTTTTACTAGTCAGTTACAAATACACTGGCCTCTTCTCCTTCCTCAAACACATATTGCTTATCCCTACCTCAGTGCCTTTGTGCTTGTTCTTACCACGGCCTGGCCTGGGGTTCTGTTCTCTCTAATGTTTGCATGACCATCTCCTTGTCATTCATATTTCAGCTCAAATACCACTTCTACAAATGGTCTCCCTTTCTGAAAAACTTCTTGCCCTGCCAGTTTCTTTCTTTTGCATCTGCCTGTTTAAATTTTTTTATAGCATTGATCATATTCCAAATGATCTCATTCATTTGCATGTTTTCATGTTTATGGCCTGACTCCCTCATTAGAATATAAACTTCAAGAGAGAGGGATCTGGCCTATTTTTTTTCTCCTCTATCACCAGTGCCTTGCACAGTGTCTGATGCTTAAAACATCCCCATAGAATTTTTGAATTAAAAATAGGGAAGAGTCTCTCAGTAAAGAAAAGCTTCTTTTCCTTCTTCCCCTCATGCTAAGGTCTGAGGACTCTTAGAGTTGGATTTTTGGGGCAGGGGATACCACACACATGATTTGCAGAGTCACAAGCAACCCTGCTTGTCTTGAGCTGCTCCACCGAGCTTCAGAAGCCCCTTTCTAGAGCTTTCTAGAGCTAGCCTGATTTTTCTACCACTTGGAGTCAGGAGCAAGTGTGGAATCCTGAACCTCACTTCCGGGGACTCTCCAACCTGGAAACGTGCACCTTTGCTTTAAAGTGAGTAACGGGGCGGTCACCTGGGTGGGTCAGCGGGTTAAAGCCTCTGCCTTCCGCTCAGGTCATGATCCCAGGGTCCTGGGATGGAGCCCTGCATCCGGCTCTCTGCTCAGCGGGGAGCCTGCGCCCCCTCCCCCCTCTCTGCCTACTTGTGATCTCTGTCAAAAAAATAAAATAAAATAAAGTGAGTAACAGGGGTCTTGTAGCAGACATAAACCCTCATCCTTCTATATATCCATCTATCTATCCATCCATCCAACCAACCAATACTTGTTGAGGGCAGGTTCTATGCAAGTTGCATTGAACACTACACACATCTTTTCCTCTCAGCAGCTCAGAGCTGGGTGTGATGTCTCGATGATGGTACTCCATCAGACCAACATAGCTATCCACAGGAGCAGTGCTGCCCTCTCAAAGGCACACCCTTTCTTTACCATTTCCTCCCTTGCCAAATGGAACCTGCTTCTTCGGCCAACTTGATCTCCTGTTGGCCTCTCTCTGTCCCACACCTGGTCCCTCTTTGTGCCTTGGGCTCCAGTCTCATCATGGCTGATCCAGATTTAGGATGCCGGCCTTTGGCTCTACCCTCGGCTTGGCCAATCCCCAACTGCCTGCTCTTGTATTATCAAACTTTGTAACCTGCGTGGCTCCTCTCCTACCTCCAGAGTCCTGCCCTCCTCTCCTCGGCTGTTCTGTTCCTTGTCAGGGTCAGGTAGCCCCACATATGACTTCTGTGGTATACCCTCTACCCTCAGCAGACATCCTGAAGCTTGGGCTTGCAAAATAAGAGGCAGTATGCAGCTCTACTCTGATTATTTTGTGTTGTGAAATCCTGATGAAGAATTTATTTAAAGGAAGGGTTCTGTGGCTCTGACCAAGTTTCAAAACCACAGATCAGATCAAACGAATGCACAAGCCCAGTTTCTTTTCATTTTAGCAAAATGTCAAAGCAGTGCCTAGGTTAGCAGTTCTCAAACTTTAGAGTACCTGAGGAGGGTTGAGGATAAACCTCAAGAAAATACCAGTTTCCTGGCTTCACCTCCACACATTCTAATTCAGTATGTGATAGGACTCGACAATCCACAATTTTAATGAACACCCCCACCCCCGGAGAATTCTGATGTAGGTCCAGCGGTAGTATCAAGAACATTGAACACAAGTTATGACGTAAGCACCATCCGGTCAAGAAGATCTTGTCGATCCCCTTCAACATCCCACCACATGCCTAGCCTGACTTTTTCATTTCTGGATTGGGAGGAGGTTTAGAGGATTTTGATGGGGGTGGGGAGCAGCATTTGGCTAATCCAGTGGATTAAGGTTCTCAAGGCAGTGGCTATTACCAACAAATATGGATGTATTTCTGTATTTTAATAATTGGTATGACTTCCAAGCTCTTCCAGGATCATCTGGGGAGAGGGTCTCCAAATACACTTTGAACCCAGGCCATAAGGAGAACTGCAAGTCTTGGACCAGTTCCCACTTCACCCTAAAACTGTGTGTTCATATTTACTAGCGTCTAGAAGGGGCTTCTTACTTGCTGCCGCTCGGCAAAATTTTAGTACCATGCTTGTGATTGCTTTCGACTCACTGGCAGAATTTGTTCCTTTGGGGATTGGTATATAGGATTAATGAAGTGGCAGATTTGCTTTGACTGTAATTAGTGAGAAATACAATAGCAGTTTCTAGTAGAAAATATAGCTGAGCCAAACTCATGCAAAAGACACTTCGGCTAAACATGTGACCAGGCTGTGAACAAGTGCCTCAGTTGTTCTCATCAGTCTTTCCAAGCCAAGATCGTTTGGCTTCCGTCGGGCTGGATGTCCAAGTTTTTGATGAAGGGGATGAAGAGTGGCCCCTTTTAGACAGTTCTCTGATCTTCTCACGTGTAGAATGCCCGTGGATACTGAAACAGACTTCTTTTGTTTCAGAAGAAAGGTGGAGGGAAGTGACTGCCTTATTCAGGGTAAGTGCCCTGCCCCCTACCCTCTATGCACGTCATCTTGTCTTGTTCCCGGTCTAGCTCTTACCACCATCTAAAACGATGTTATTTGATTACTTACATGCAGTCAGTCTGTCTCCTCTCATGAAAGTTGCAGCGCCCTTTTCCTCGTCCACCACTGTATCACTAATGCCTAAAAGCATCGCCGACACAGAGTTGACGTTCAAAGAACGTTTGTGGAATGAACTAACCCAAGGAGTATATTGGCTAAAGGAATTCGAGCTTCTAGAACAGATAAACCCCCCAGAATCTCAGGGGCTAATATCACAAATTGATTTTGTATTCACATAAGATCCGATTATACATTCCTGGATAGCAGTTGAGGGCTGGAGGTGGGGAGGGAGTTCCCTGCTCCATGAAGGCACTCATGGACCCAGGGTGAGGGAGGAAGGCCTGGTTTTAACCCATGGCTTTCAAGGTTGGCCTGGGCTTTGATTTCTAGCCAGTAGATGGTTGAGAATGGTATGCCCGCAGGAGTGAAGGATCCCATGGGAGGTTTTAATGGGCTTAGCCTAGAAGTAGATACATCAGTTGCATCCACAGCTTGTTGACCAGAACTCAGGTACGTGGCCACAGCCAACAGCAGGGGCCTGAGAGATGTCAGGTTCTGTACGCGGAAGGAGAAACGGGCGTGGTGAACGGCCAGCCACTCCCAATTGCCGGGGCTTTCGTGGTTGCTCTGTGATTCCAGAATTGGACTTGGAGGTGTTTTACTTGGTTTCTGTAAGGACCCCAAATTGACGCCTGTCTTTCCGCAGTAGGAGGTCCAATCTCCTTAACCTTTCCCAAGCTGAACTTACTACCCCAGCAGACTCCTTACGGACATGGAATCCCTCCTTTCTTAATCGTACTCTCTCTGCTTTTCCCCTATGCTTACGTTTTTTCATTGGGGTGGGGGGGGGATGGGCAAACTAGGTGAAAGGGATTAAGAGGTATGAACTGCCAGTTATAAATAAGTCACTGAGATGAAACGTACAGCACGGGGAGTATGTAGTCAATAATACTGTACTAACTTTGTTGGTGACAGACAATGGTGGCATTTATCACGGCGAGCACCGCGTAACGTATTGAACTGTCGAGTCACTGTGTTGTACATCCGAAAGTAACGTAACGTCATCTATCAACGATAACAATTAAAATTCTTTCCATTATAAAAAGTCAAGTAAAGTTAACATTTATGTTGGAGCTTACAGTCTCCACTTAAAAAGTCATGTGAGAATTTCACTAGGCAGCTTGGCAGGGCTGTGAAGCACGCAGATTCTGGAACCTGCTGCCTGTTTGAATCCCTTCCCTGCAGTTCCAAGCTCTGGGGCCTTGTGCCAGTTCCTTGTGCTTCCGTTTCTTGATCTGTAAGGTGGTGATAATAATAATAATACCCCTCTCTGGGGTGTCCGACTCTTGGTTCTGGCTCAGATCATGATCTCAGGGTCATGAGATAGCCCAACATGCGTTAGGCTCTGTGCTCACTGGGGAGTCTGCTTGAGATTCTCTCTCTCCCTCTCCCCCCAATCTCTTTCTCCCTCTGTCCCCCAATCTCTCTAAAATAAATACATCTTAAAAAAAAAAGATTTTATTTATCTATTTATTTGTCAGAGAGAGAGAGAGAGAGAGAGAGCAAGCACACACAAGCAGGGGGGAGAGAGAGAGAGAGAGCAAGCACACACAAGCAGGGGGAGCGGCAAGGAGAGGGAATCAGCAGGATTCCCGCTGAGCAGGGAGCCCGATGCAGGACTCCATCCCAGGACCCCGGGATCATGACCTGAGCTGAAAGCAGATGCTTAACCGACTGAGCCACTCAAGAGTCCCAATAAATAAATCTTAAAAAAAATAAGAGTACCCTCCTCCTAAGATTGTTTTAGAGAATCAACATATTTGTTACTATTAGTGGAAATGAATTGCAAGTTTTAAACAGGTGTCTAAGTCAAAACTGTGAGTCAATGTAAAAACGATAAGTTATTCCCTGGGAACTTTTGAGTACATACCAGGTGTTATTCTGAGTACCTTAAATGTGTCATCTCATTGAATGCTTACTATGGGGTGGGTGTTATTAAACCATTTCATAGGTGCGGACAGATAAGTAGCTTGCCCAGGGTCACACAGTTATGACAGAACAAGGACTTCAGTGCAGGCATTCTGCTTCCAGAGCCCACACCACTAACCATGACACCCTGCTGTCCTTGTTAAAATATCACAGATGGTCCATGGCTATGACATAAATCATGAAGTCTGTTCACTCATTCACTCAAGAAATATTTATTGAACATCTACTATGTGCTTGGCTTGTTGGAAAACGCTGGGGTTACAGGTTGACCAGTAAGTCTCCTGCCGAGTGCAGTGTACAGGCAATCCATCAGTACGCAAAGACATAAACCAGATAATTTCAGACCCAGATAGGTCCTGGGAAGAAAATAAAGCCAGATAATGGGATAGAGAGGCTGGAGAGACTTTGCGTGGCCGCCCCTCTGGAAGAGGCCACACGGGGCCCACAAAGGAAGGTTTTTGTCCTTCCTCCAGCTGCGGCCTGTCCTTCCTGATAAGCCAGGCCACGTCACTGTTCTGAATTCTAACCGAATTTCAAGACGGTCAGGCCTATTAAGTCAGACCTTTCGACGAGTGTGCAGAGCACAGATTTATTATATGTCAATGTTTGTTTAAGTCTATAACTCTCTCGCAGCAAAATTGAGAAGGCAGGTTCCAAATAGCCATCAAAGCCCATTAATTTTCTCCAAATGCGATGGCATATTAATCACATGTCATCAAGAAGATATGGTCTGGAGGTTATGCCGATGCAAGGCAGATATCTTATCCACTCTGTACACCCCTCCCCTCACCCTTTCCTGGGGAGAGGCAAGTTTTCCTCTGACTGTGTTTCATACCCAGCCTTGTTGTATGCAAGACAAATGTAGAATCACAGCATATCTGAGCCAAAAGGGACCTTATAAGGGAGGCTGTTTTTTTTTTTTCCTGAACCTAAATTCAAGTCCTGTCTGGGCTGACAGAGGATTTGGGAGCTACTTCTAAATGTGAGAGGCGTTCTGGATATGGGACCCAGACTCCCAGAGAGCAGGGTCTCTGGTTGGTCTGGGGGCTGCGTGACACAGAGGCTTTCCTGGGTCTGCCATGGGTGAGAGCCAGGATGCACTCTTGGCCATGATCCGTGCCATTAGTCCTCTTATCTTATCTTCCAGAAAATAGAGCTCAGAGAAGGTGTGAGTAACCGATTATCACACAGCAAGTGACTGAGAGAACCAATATTCACTGTAAAATAGTATATTCATAAAAGGGAATTTAATGGAGCTTCTTCCTGCCTAATGCCTCCCATGGCTCCCTATTGCTCTAACAAAGAATGTTAAACTCCTTACCATACCCTGTAATGCCTTGTATGGTCTGGCCCCGGCGTATTTTGACCTCTGACTTCCTCCCCAACACTTTCTAAGCCAGCCACCATGAACTTCTTTCAGTTCCTTAGACATTTTAGTCTCTCGTTGACCTCCAAGTGTCCAATAGCTTTGTTGCCTCTGCCTAAAACACACTACCTCTATTTCGACTACTTAGTTCCCCCTCATCCTTCCTGCGTCATTTGTAACTCCATTTCTTCCACGAGGTCTTTCTGGAAACTCTAACTTAAGACTAGTTGCTCCTGCTCTGTGTTCTTACTACCTGCCACATCCCCCTCCACAGTGCTGTGCCCCGAGCAGAGCACAGAAAAGAAATCTGACTTAAGGTGCTCACGATGATGGTTCTCTTTCCATTGGATCTGGATTGCTAGGAAAGGTGCACTGAGGAAGGCTAGAAGGGTCTGCCCTACCCCTAACTCTTCATCTCTGCCTCTGAGACCCGTCTTTCTGGCAGTTCCCTCAGAGCCTTAATAAATCCTTTTCCACCCCTTCTGCCCACCCCAGAAGAAGGGAGCCAGCTCACTCCCTGCCTACTGCCCATAGGCTGCCTGTCCCTCCATTCATCAGACCATCGGCCCATGGTGCCTCATCCATCCATCGTGGGGAAAATCAGAAACATTTCTTGGAGCCTTTGGGGACAGGGCTGGGGCCTCCAGCTGTGGCTTCCCATGCTGGCATCCATCCAGCCCCAGATTGTGGCAGATTTGCAGTTTTTATTTTAAACAAACTTTCTTTGGCAACAGAGAGAAGTTTGTAGTCGGTTTGCCGGGGGCGTTGGAATTAGCTTTGTGATGGTGGCTTTCTGGAGGGTGGCTGGATGTTTACTGCAAAATAGTTCTGCCCTTCAGTTGGAGAATAAACTCAGAAAATCCCCAATAGGGCCATCTGGAAGAAGTGACAAGACATAAACATATATCAAATACCTTCCGAGTGCCACAGCTGGTGCTAGATTCTCTACGTCTTTTATCTCGTTTGAGGCTCACACAACCCTATGGGCTTAATACCATTAATAATATTTAATAATAAGATCACTAAAGCATACTGAGCAATTACCACGTCCCAGACCTTATGTTGTGGGCTTAAAGGGCATCATTGCATTGGATGATCACCACCTCCTTATGGTAGAAGGTATTAATTCTCCTTCCTCTAAAGCCACATGGAAACTCTGAGAAGCCAAGAACTGTACAGAGGTTTACACTGGAAGTGGGACTCAAACACTGTCCAGTAGAGCCAAGGCTCATTCAGTTTCAATGCCCAGCATTCCTGCTTAGTTGTTGGCTGACCTTCTCTTCAAGATTTCTGAGGCTTTCCCAAGGACCTGGCTCTAGGAGGCAACCCCCACACCAGGAATTTCCGGTGATGGATTCAGAAGGCTCATCTTTCAGGTACCATGCCTCCAAAATTTGCATACCGAACAACGCATTTGTTATTTGTTTCCCCATACCAGCTCTGTTGTTTTGATAAATGGCGTCTCTCACACATAGTGTGATGATGAAGTAAACAAGTCATTTCTTTGATGTTCCGTTCTGCGTAACTCAAAATCCGGTGGGACTGTCAGGGCTGCTGATCAGCATGGCAAGGAGGGCAGGCATTTGTGGAGCCCAGAGCAAATCCAGGCATATCTTGAGGGTCCAATTTCTAATAAGCCTCTGGAGCTGCTGAAAGTGGCTTATGGACTTACAGCACTTTTTAAAAAGCACTTGATGGGTCTAGGAGTCTAGAAAGCAAGCTCTATTGTAAGGTGAGCTGTGGCCTTCAAGTCAACTCCTCCATAGCAGATAGAGGGCATGGAACCCAATTACCAAGTATGTGTGAGTTCCACTGAGTAAACTCTCCATTCGTGAATTTATTATCCAATTAACTACATTTAGTCATTTAATATTTCATTTCTCCTATTATTGATTGATTGATTATGTCATTGGTTTTGTTAAACCCTTTCCACAAATGTTTCTGGTCCAGACTGTGAGGTGCTAGAATCTTCCAAAGGAAATGTAACTTTTAAAGAAATCTACTTTTCACTCTAGTCTCTTCAGGCACAAGCCCAGAATTATTGGCAAATTCAAAGCTTTGAGCAGCCATTCTCGTTTTTGATTAGGGCGTGTGTGTGTGTGTGTGTGTTGAGTTGAGGCTTGGTTATTAATTTGCCAGGTAGGTCTCAAAGAGTCATGCAAGAGTTGTGTGGCTTAAGGGGAAGAAAACAACACTGAAGAATGATCCCAGACTTCTCTAGGTTGGAAGTTAGCATACCTGGGCCCTCGGGTGGTGGTTCCACTCCTTAATAATTACGTCATTTTGGGTGAGTTGAGGGACATCTCCAAACATAATGTGCCTGTCTGTAAAATCACCTGGTTGACCAGATGACCTAGGATACATTTTATGATTTGTATGTAATATTTGTATGATTTTAATGTAATATATGTTTGTAAAGGGCCCGGCCCTGTGTTCATTGTGCAGTCAGCTCTCAGTAGATCATCACTCCCTTTGCGTCTCTTGTTCCAGGTTTGAAGTGAGGACTCATGAAGGCATGACCAAGTTTGGTTGTGCTCATTTCACTCTGGGGAGGAAAGTGTGTCCTCTGTTGTTTTCTCCTCTGGGATCGTTAATAGTGGTGAGGGAGTGGGGGATAGGGGACTAGCTTGAGCTGTAACTAAAACAAGAACAGCTCTAGACAGCACGAATTTCTTCTGTTTCCATGCCTTAAAGCTTCCCCATCAGGAGGGGAAAATTACACAAAGGAAAAATTCTGGAAGGTTAACAGGTCCTCTTCTGCTGCTTCTCGTCCCTGGGCAGTGAGGTTAAAGGGTCCTGGTTTACCCTCCTTCCCCAACTCAGTTCATGCTGCCAGATGATTCTCCCCTTGTGTAATGCTCAGATTAGAGAGGTGATGGCATTGGGGTCCGACTCTCCCTCTTTGTGGGTTGGTTCCACACCTGGAACCCTACTCCTGATATTTTCCCCCTTGTTGTTTGTTTTCTCACATGTCTTTACATGTGTCTGTTTGAGGATAGTTATGCATCTTCTCAAAAGGAGGAACAATTTCCTGAGGATAAATTCCTGGAAGTGTCAAACTAAATGCCCAAAAAAGGGGATGTTATGTAATTGAAATATTTTGACATCACATCATGAGGATGTAGAATAAGTATTGACATGGAAAGATGTCTAGGATATATTGGCAAGTTTTTAAAAAACATAGTTGTGAAATTGTATGAAAGAGGCCTGCCTGGGTGACTCAGTCACTTAAAAGTCTGACTCTTGACTTTGGCTCAGGTCATGATCTTGGGGTCCTGGGATCGTATCCCGAGTTGGGCTCTGTGCTAGGTGTGGAGTCTCCTTGAGATTCTCTCTCTCTCCCTCTCCCTCTGCCCCTCCCCCTGCTTCCTCCCTTTCTCTAAAATAAATAAATAAATCTTTAACAAATGTATGAATTATATGATCCTACTTGTGATAGGGATAGAGATATGACAGATAAATAGTTGTATCAGTGTACAACAAAATGTTAATCTCCGGGAGGAGGTATGTCGATCATCTTTCCTTAATCCCTTAACAAACTAGTGATATATTAGGGTTAACTTTTTCTGCTTCCATGCTTAACTTCTTTTCATGGGACATCTTGTCTCCTAAAGATTCAAGAAGGACCCACCAGGAAAATCCGGACTCTTCTGCCCCATCTCTCCCATGAATAAATCCTTATGTATAGAAGCAGTAAAACTTTGTGTGCTCTGGAGTTCTGATTTACCACTGCTTAGCAGCGTGACATTGGGTCTTAGTTTTGTCATCTGAAAATGTGGTTAATAATTATCCTGTGAGATTAGGCTTCCAAACTCATACTTAGCACAGATTATGAATTGAGTTCATGTCAGCTATGGCTAGTTTGGGGTTTGAAATGGATGTTCATTCTCTGTGCCATTAAAATTTTTTAAAAAATATTTTATTTATTTATTTGACAGAAAGAGCACAAGCAGGGGGAGCTGTCGGCAAAGAGAGAGGGAGAAGCAGACTCCCCACTCAGCAGGGGGCCTGACGCAGGACTTGATCCCAGGACCTTGGAATCATGACTTGAGGCAAAGGCAGATGCTTAACTGACTCAGCCACCGAGGCTCCCTTGTGCCATTAGTTCTTACTACCCATCTTCTTATCCACTTTGTGTTTTTTTCTTTTCTTCTTCCTCTCCTCCTTTGTCTCCCCTCCTTCTCCTTTCTCCACCTCTTCCCCACCCTCCTGTTCTCTTCCCCCACTTCCTTGTTCTTTTCCCGGGTGTGCCCAGCATTTGCACATCTCTGGGGCCACGTAGTTGATACAAACAGCTTGGCAAGTAAAAGTGAATGTTGGAAGCTAGTCTATATTTCCAGCGGGAGTACCACTTTGAATTGGAGCCAGGTGTACCCTCAGTCATGCCGCCATAGAGTTTTTTGTGTTTTTAAAGCATTTTCAGGCTTTTAGTACTCCTCATCGAAAACCTTAAACCCTTGAGGAAGGACCCAATCTAGCTTACCCATTGATACTAGAAATCCCCAGTCATTCCAAAAATAATAAACCGAGAAAAGAGAAAAAGGAATAGGCAATACTGTATAAAACTCTAAATCAGAACCCCATCGCCAAAGGGCTTTATGCTTCCGTTAATGATTTAGAGATATCTTCCCTCTTTCTGAGTATACTTTGGGGCTGTGGAAATAAAGTAGTTTTCCCAATAACTCTTGGGGAAAGTGTCACCTGAACTGTTTGGCTGTAAGGATGATTAAGGATTATGTATGAGAGAGCAAAGAAGGAAAGCCAGGGAGCCCCTTTGTCAGGCGCCGTCTTCCGAGAGCTCTGTAGTCATTATCCGGAGAGATGCCTCTGGCCCCACCCCACTGGATGAGGAATGAATCAACCCCATCTTAATACTCAGAACTACCAAATGCATGGAAACGATCGAGTCTTGAACCCAGTCTATGGCGAAAGTCCAGCTGATTGAGAGATGCCGTACAAAAACCCTACTCAGATGAGCTCACCAACCTGTCAAGTCCATAAGGCTCCAAGCTGCTGGAGAGTTGTCTCCGTGCTCCTGGATTAAGTTACATCTCTTTAACGAAACTCAAACACACTAATGGAAAAATGGATTTTTTTTTTTTTTCAAATGCTACCTGGGCTGGGCCCTGGACTGGGTATGTATTTGGTCCTTCCAGCAACCCTCAGTGTGGGCCCGGCCATTCTCACTTACAGCTGGGGAGGCAGAGGCTCAGCATTTGAGGGAGTGACTCGAGGCCCCTTGCTTACCATCCAGCCTGCATACTGCAGTCCCAACTGTTTGTTTTAAGACAATACATTGGATTGTATCCTTCCATTCTGGCACCCCTCCAGACGTTTTCCATTGCCTGGATTAAACTCTGGACCCCACCCCATCAGCTCTCCCTCCTACTTCACCTTGTCCCATCCCCCTCCTCCTTGAGCTCCACCTTCCTCAACCCTTCCCCTCCATGCACCAGCCACGCCCCTGCCTGCCTCAGTGACCCTGCGTTTGTTGCTTGCCCAGCACTCTCTGCCTCCAGATGCCAGACATAGCTTCTCGTTCCCGGTCTCTGGTCAGCGTCACTTCCCCAAGAGGCACTTAGGACCATTCCAGCCAGGGAATCCCTGCCCCTTCAGCCCTAGCCACCCTCTTTCACATCCCTTCCTTCCCCACTCCATCTCATCAAAGCCTACCTATATCAGTCTGTGGAAGTAGTTTGTTTCCATCTGGGTTTGCTTCATTTTATCTCCTCCCTGTTGGAATCTAATGTCCACGAGGATTGACATTGTGTTTGCGTGTCCCTCACACATAGATCCCCTGAGGGGCCCTTCATCCAAGTTCAACAGTCCTCTGATCACTGAATAGATGGTTCCGTTCTTGGGTTTGGAAAACATGGCCCCACTCTGTGCCATCAACCCTTCAAATCCCTTATGCTCACTCACTTTTATTTATTTTAAGTTTGTAAGGGCTTTGGGTGTGAGCAAGCTTGCCATGAAACAAGGTGCCTCTCTGCCCAGTAATACTACCCAATCCAAAATTTACTCAGAAGCTTGCCTTGGTAGGATTTTCCTGGTGGCTCTGGCATGGGGCGTGGGCAACCATGCTGCTTTGCCTGGTACTGGGGGGTTTCCTGGCAAGACTTTCAGTGTTAAAACTGGGAGAGTCCTAGGCCAAGTTGCAGGGTCAGTCACTCTGATGGAAATAAGCAGCCACCTTAACAACCTGACCTTTAACCATTGCTTTGTCTTTCTTCCTCACCTTGACCCTTAACCAAGGGCAGCAGACAGGCTATAGATTCAGACTTTTGTTGAAACACTGACCTTAAACCATCTAAGGAGACTTAGTTTAGTCATCTATAAAAGTGGGGGTGATAAGGGTCTTTACCTTTGCAGGTGAGGTATGGGGGTGAAATCAGGAATGCCTGGGTGGAGCCCGTTGTCATCTTGGCTTGGCCTCAGGTACACAGTTGGCCTCAGTGACTGTGACTCCCTTTCTTACCTTTCCTCCTTTTTTTGCGTAACACTCAAGTTTACTGAGCAGCAAATGATGACTGTTCTATTTTAAACTCCCCGATATTTCTGGGAACCAAGGAGGCTTGTAAGTCATTTGACTACACACATAGCCACAGAAATGCTTATTGGCAAATCAAGGAGAATGCCTTTAAGTTTCCATCATAACCTCCTTTTAAAAACAGCTGACAAATTTGACTTATGTTCAGGGCAACAGTAGGATTTTGCTAAGGGAGGGGTTTGTGAAACTTCTCTGGAGATGGTTGATAAAATGGCAAATAACAAATTGTCCAGTGTGGGGAGGGTTTAGACTCTCCTTGAGGGTAGTTCCTTAGATTAGAGAGAAGTCTTCAACACGGGCTACCTCTCTCCAGCCTCTGCCCGCATCTCCAGCCCCATCTCAAACCTAGGTTCCCCTGCCTCTCTGCCTTCCAGTTATGCTGACCTCCTTTTAGTGCTCAGAAATTTCTGTGTGCCCTCCTGCCACAGGACCTTTGCACATGCTGCTTTGAGCTCGCAGTCTGATTCACTATTCTCTCTAGTCCAACCCGAGTTAGTCTTCACTTGCCTTTTAAATCTCCACTCAAGAAGCTCTTCCTTAGAAAACTTTCTCTGACGTCTCCAAATCAAATCCCTTTACCCTACCCTGCCAGCATGTCCCAAATGCTCACGATGCTAGTTGATATTCATGTACACCACTGTTAATAGTCCTTTCCTGAACTTGGCTATCACCACCATCATCGTAGCTTTCATGTTTAAAACATCTTCTCTGTGCCAGGTACTATTGTGAGCCCTGTACTCTTGTTCGTTTATATAGGCCACACACCAGCCTCATGAGGGTTGCGCTATGATTATGCCCATTTTCCAGATGGGGCGCCTGAACCGCATAACAGGTAAGTGATTTATTGAAGACCATACTGCAAGTACAGGCAGGATTAGAACTCAGGCATCCTTGTTCTAGAGTCTGTGCTTATAACCACTTTGCTGTTCTGTGTCCTGTGAGCATCATGGGAGCAATGGCAATGGAGATTTTTTCTACTCATTGTCTCTCTGGTTCTACCACAGGGAACAATACTCACTAGGCTCCACCTAAGTATTTGGAGGATGATTAATGGCTTTCTCTAATTCTGTCTCTGGGCCCTCTATTTCCTTCGTCTTGGTGTGGTCACAGGAAGCTGTCTTGACTCTCAGCTCAAATCCCAGTTTCATGAGAGCTATAATGGGGCCTCACTGGACTACCGAGGAATGGGCTGGCATCCCCTTCTGATTTACAACAGCCAAGTGGAAGTCAACATTCACCCTCCACCTCCCCCGACCCTGGTCCTTCAAGGAGCTCTGGAGACCTAGGCCACCTGGGGAGATACTGAAAATACAGACGAGTCACTAGAATAAGCTGGGGCATGGCAAAGTTGATATACTCTTATTCGTTACTCAACTAAGGTGTTTTTTAGCAAAACATTTCTTGGACTCAGCTGAGATTGGATGAAAACCACCAACTTCCCTTGGTAGCAGCCAGCGAACCCTTGCTAAATGGAGCCCACGGGTTGCCATCTGGGCCTATTAACTCTGACCAGTGCTGTCATATGTGGTTTTCATGAAGCTGGGAGCACAGATGTGCTTTATTGGGTCACACATCTATCTCCCTCAGTAGACTGTGAGCTCTGGGAGGACAAGGGCTCAACAGAGTCTCTAAGGTACACTTATGGCCCGACACATAGCAGGAGCTCATGAAATGAGTGAATGGATGTATGGAATATAGGGGCCATACATGTCAATGGGTTGAGCTCTGATTCTTTATATCAGGGGGGTGCCTGTGTGGTTCAGTGTGTTAAGCATCTGCCTTTGGCTCAAATCATGATCTCAGGGTCCTGGGATCGAGCCCCACATTGGTCTCCCTGCTTAGCAGGGAGTCTGCTTCTCCCTCCTCCCCACTCCCCACCCTACTTGTGCTTGCTCTCTTTCTCTCTCAAATAAATAAATAAAATCTTTAAAAAAAAATACACACCTACAGGGATCTGATACATTATGCATGTGATGCTGGGAAGTGTTAAAGCCCAGGTATAAAATGCTACAGCCCTGGGGCACTTGGGTGGCTCAGTGGGTTAAGCCTCTGCCTTCGGCTCAGGTCATGATCTCAGGGTGCTGGGATCGAGCCCCGTATCGGGTCTCTGCTCAGTGGGGAGCCTGCTTCCACCTATCTCTCTCTCTCTCTCTGCCTGCCTCTCTGCCTACTTGTGATCTGTTTGTCAAGTAAATAAACAAAATCTTTAAAAAAAAATGCTACAGCCCCAAAGATCTTCCTCTAAGCTTTCACTCTAAGGTCAACATAGCTGCAAGCACAAGCTTGTAGGGAGGGTTACTAAAGCTTTTGCACATGCTCAGGGCTGTGTGCCATACACTGTCCTGGCGCCATGACATTGGTCTGCTATTGGTCGGTGTATGTGTGTGTTGTGGGGGAGATATCTCCTGCTGATAAGGCTCTAGCTCAGGACCAATAGACACTAACACCATCGAGCTGCTCACCAAAGGGCAAAACACAATCCTAGACCATTTGGCCAAGGTATGCATTGGCTTTGTTTTTGGGATAGATGTCTGGGAAGGTGTTTCCGTGTGTATTTTCTATATTAATCAATAAAACATCCTTAGGAGGTCATCTTGTGGGGTTGAATTGTGTGCCCCCCAACACAATTCATATATTGAAGTCCTAAACCTCAGGACCTCAGAATGTGACCTTCTTTGGAAATAGTGTCTTTCCAGAGGCAGTCAAGTTCATGTGGGGTCATTCAGGTGGGCCCTGATCCAATAGGACTACTGTCCTTATAAAAGGGGAAATTTGGACACAGAGACATACATGGAGACCAGATGAGGTGAAGACAGAGGGCAAGAGAGCTATTTACAAGCCAAGGAGGGACATGGGACAGAATCTCCGCGACAGCCCACAGAAAGAACCAAACGCAACCGATACCTTGATTTTCAACTTCCAGCCTCCAGAGATGTGAGACATCACGCTTCTCTTGCCTGAGCCACCAGTTTGTGGTGCTTTGTTACTGAGGCCTGGGCAGACCAACATAGGAAGTAATTACTACGATTGCCCCCATTTTCTAGGTGGGATGATGGGGATTCACAGAGGTCATGACCCGTGACAGGGAAGCGCAGGTGTCCCTGTTGAAACCTGACCGGACCTGATCCCAAAGTCCTGGCTTTCTTCCCTCTTTTGCTGTGCTGCACTGAGTCAAGCCACATCATCCTGGGGAAACCATTAGGAATTCTTTCCCCTTCTTTGTCTGACAGGGCCTGCCGGTGAGGACAGCGATGAAATGAACCAAACTGTCCCCAGAGCCCATACCTGCCTTTGGAAGCAGCAGACTGAAGTTGAGGTCCCCTGCTCCGTGTCTTGTCAGCTGGAGCACGTGGGGCAGTTTTGTTTTTAACTTCTCTCTAGACCTCAGTTTCCCTCTCTGAGAAGTGGGGAGAATGGAACTTACCACAGAGGGTGATGGCGAGGATTGGAAGAAATGAGGCCTGGCGGTCGTCTAGCACAGAACCACGTCTTCCGGGCCCTGGGTGGTTGGTAGCTGCTGCTCTGGTTACTTGGAATCAGACAGTGTCCCCCTCAAGTCAAGGTATTTGTTACGGGGGGTGGGGACCTTTTGGCCCTACCATTCCTATCTCCATCAGTTCCCAGGGAACTCTCATACAGGAACAGCAGGGCTTGGTTTTTACCCTGCCACTTGGATGCTAATCCCCACGAACCATAGTAAACAGCAGAGCTGCTTTTTCCGGCCCTCCACACGGAGCCTGATTCGGCTTCAAGGAAGACCTACTAGAAGAGACTCTTGAAGCCTTTGCATAGGCTCCATGCTACAGCCGGAGATATAAATACGCCTCACACACAGTGTTAAAAGAATCATTCCACAGCCTACACAGATGTCAAAATAATAACAGGATGATGTTAGGCAGGGAAATATTTTTGATGACTATTCCCCCCATCTAGGGTTATATAAGCTATATATTTTTTTTGGTTGTTATTGTTGTTAAGAGAAGTCATGTGCCGGTTGGTGAGTCTGAAGGTCTAAGACTGTTCCATATGGGCAGAGCCTTTGAACTTGGTGGTTCTACGCATTGCCTGGGTTCAAGGGAATCCACATTGAGGTCGCTTTGAGGACAGGCAGGGTGCTGCTGGACTGAGGGTGCCCCGTGGTTATTTCGACTGGACACATTTGTCGGGTGCTTTCTCTGTGCTGGGCGCTGGGCATGGAGGCAGGGCCCACAGGCTATAGCGGCTGCCTTCTGGAACTTGCAGTGCATGGTGGAAGGGCAGCCCCAAACCACATAACCAGCCGTGTCATAAAAGCCTTGCAAGTTGTGATTTCTGTTGTAAAGGAAGCAGACAGGCAGAGAAGACAGAGAAACGGGACATAAGGTGATGGGGAGGCTTCTCTGAGCCATGGAATAGTGGGGGAAGGAACATTCCAGACCTTGTGGTGTCCTCCAGAATGGAAAGAGCTCAATGTGTGAGGAAGGGAGAGAAGGCACGTGGGGCTGAACTTGCGTGAAGGGGGGAGCTAGTGATGGCAGGTGAGTGCCTAGTTAGGGGATAATTTTTATTATATGATTATTTTTGTTGTCCCAAGTCTATTGCCGCTAGGGTTTCTAAATAAAATATAGGATGCTCAGATAAACTCAAATTTCAGACAAAAACAACAGATAACTTTTAGTGTAAATGAGCCCAAATATTGCATGGGATTTACCCTAAAAAAAAAAAAATCATCCTGTTTATCTGAAATTCAAATTTAAACTAGGTAACCTGCATTTTTATTTGCTAAACCTAGCAACCCTCACTGGATGGTTCATCCAACACCGGGTAGACTGGGAGGGTAGAGGAGGTGTTCAAATAAATTTTATGGGCAAGGCAATGGTTTGTTTTGTCCCTGGAAGTTCTGTGGAGTAGAATAAGGACTGTGTCTGGCTCCAGCTGATCTTGCTGTGGGACCTGGAGTGCGTTGCTTAACCTCTCTGTGTCTCAACTGCCACAGCTGAAAAATAGAGATCCTCTTTGGGTCTTGAGGGACTCAACAGGTTTTCCTGCGGCGTCATTTGCAGAATATTTGGTAAAGTGCTGCAAAGGGTACTGAGCATTTTCTAATTTGAGAGCATGAGTTATGACAACCCTTATGAGTTCTTGACACTAGGGTACATGGGAGTTTCCTGGATTAGGGAGAACAGGGTACTACTGATTATTGGCCTCAGGCTCTCATTTAGCTTGACACAGCAGTTACTGGTTCTGTCTCTATTTTAAATTTTGACCATTTTTCATTATAGATTTTTTGAGTTAATTTTTTATTTTTAAGACTATTGCATTAAAATACTATTTGTCTTGATGACTGAGTATTTTGATGCCCTCTTTTAATACTTTGCACCCAAAGACAGTGTGGCTCACTCCCTTACCTTAGCCATGTTTCAGGAGGCAGGCACACTTGCCCAGGCTTGCTTTCTGACCCACTGCTTACTAACTGAGTGACATTGCCTCATGATGCCTCAGTTTCCCTATCTGTAAAATGGGTTTCATAAAAGCACATGTCTCAGAGTTGGTAGTGGGAAAAAAAAAATCCATATCAAATGCCGAGTGTCAAAACATGGTGGCCATCAGCATTATTCTCTTTGAACATCGGTTTCTTCATCTGCCAAGTGGGGACAACAGAATGACTGTTTGAGTGCCGGGTCCTTCAGTGTCCTCTCCTTCCTCCACACCAGGAAAGCAGGTTATCTTAGTCATGCATTTCTGTTTACGTGTTTGACAGGGAGCATACACCATTCACGCTGGTCTCTCTCTCTCTCTTCTTCTTTCCTCTTGTTTCCTCCCTTCTCTTTCTCTTCTGTCTCCGCAACCCAGTCTCTCCCCATCACATGAGTTGGGCCCCAGTCTGGACACCAGCTCATCATTCGGGTCCAGACTGGATGTACATAAGCAATGAATTAACGACCCCTTTAGAGAGAAGATGGTCTAAATCATCGGGCAAAACCATGGCCACGGCTCAGCCAACTGAATGTACCTCTGTTCGCACAAAAAGGACACATTTGTTTAAGCACTTGCTGTAAAAATGATAACCTCAGACAGCCAGATGGCCTTTCACCCATGTTCCTGTGTGAGATTTCCCCTCTTTTTAATGCTTTTCATGTTCTGTGCCTAGTTTAATAATCCCGTGGCTGTGGAAGGATGACAGGCTTGCCATGTTTTCTGTGCTGTGGCCCTCCTGCAGAAAGGAATAGAGAAAGAAAAAGAAAAGTTTCTGATCCAAATTGGGAGTCCTTTCAATGTTCCAAGAAGGGTAGAAGCAGCGAGTCTTGTGTGGAGCTTCTAGGATCTCTGCTTGTCAGGATGACTGGGCAGGTCTTTGTCTCCCTGAAATAGACCTTGACGGTGCAGCCCTGGCCACAGTTCTCTTGGCAAGTCCTGCTCTGGTGTACCTGTGCCACGTGGACTGTCTCGGGTTAGGGTCCGTCCATAAGTCATCCTAGCGCGCTGGCCGAGGGAGCAGGTGCAGGTGTGTGAAAGACCAGCATTCGAATCCCGGCTTTGCTGTTTGCTATCCAAAGAGCCTTCTGTGATCTCTCTACTCCAATCTGCATCCCTGTCTTGCTCCCATTACTCTGAGGGAGAGCCAGTTCTTGTGGAAGCTGTAATAAGCCAGTATGTAATTTCCCGAGTCCTCTTTCTCTTGCCGTAGAAATCACACTGAGATCGAATGTACATTGTGAGGGGGCCTCCTCCATCAGCCTGGGTCCCTGTGTGAGTACAAGGAGGACACCCTTCTGCCCACCTGCATCTGACACGCGGTGTGAGCTGGAGATGGACCAGCCACTGGGACTCAGGGGTTATTTGTTACTGTTGCATAACCTAATGAATCCTGACTGATACAACATCCCCTTTAAATATTTTCTTTTTCCTTTATAACATGTATCACCACTACCAAACTTACTTATATTTATTTGCTTATTTTTTGTCTCCTTTCTCTAGAAGTTCTAGAAGAACCATCTTTTTTGTTGTTGCTTTTTGTTTGTTTTCGTGAAAGAGAGCATGAGTTGGGGGAGAGGGGCAGAGAGAGAGGAAGAGAAGAGAGTATGTCCAGCAGACTCTGTGCTGAATGCAGAGCCTGAGGCAGGGCTCAGGATCACAACCCTGAGACCATGATCTGAACCGAAATCAGGAGTTGGACAGGCAACCGACAGAGCCACTCAGGCGATGCTTTTTTTGTTATTGTTTAATGGAGTTTAACGCTAATATCTTGCAGACTGTCTAGTACATAGTAGGCACCAGATCAATATGTATTGAGTTTGTTAATAATTTGGCTCACGGGGCCAGGTCACTTAACTTCCATGAGCCTCACACTCCTCATCTGTGAGATGGGAGTACTCATCATACCTGTGTCATAGGAATGTTTTGCGAATGAAAGTGTCACGGATATAAGGCACCTTGCACCATGCCAGGCGCAGACTAAGTATGCAATAAATATGGGCCTTTGTTTTGTAACACTTGTCAATGCAACGAATCAAAAACAGGGCCTCTGTTGTCAGTTACATTCGGCGGAGGATGTATTTTATACAGTTCCCCAGACTTGCCTGCAGATAGGTAGCCGTGTGACACTGGGGTCCAAGGATCTCACTCGGAGAGACTCCACAAGACTTGCTCTAAGTGTCTGCTTTTCGTTCACAAGCAGGAGGACACAGAACCGGAAAAGTCGCTGTTCTGTGTTGGGCTGGAGCACCATCAAGACCCTGTGAGCTTTAAGTGCCTTGGGTGTTGGGATGGTTGTTGAAACAGGAGGGAGGAACAGGGCCTGTGCCGACTTTACAGAGCCCCGGAAGAGACAGACTGGGTGTTTCCGCTTACCTTCTTTCTCGGTGTTGGGCATGGAATCCCGTCCCGATGTGGGCGATCTCTTCCAGATCCCTGTCTGGCAAGGGATGGACGAGTCTTGACGGAACACTGGCCGGGCAGGGGCTTGGGTAGGTGCCGAAGCGCGGGGCTCTGGGCCAGGATGGACTCAAGCTCGGCACCGGGCTCCATGACTTCAGAGACCTTGCGGACTTTGAGCAAACAGCCTCTCCTCTCTGTGTTGGTTCCCTGATCTGTCCTTCTGTCCTTCTAGGGAGAAGCAGGTGAGATTCTCTGTCTCTTCAGCTAGACTTAATCTCCTTCAGTCTACTCTCTGGGCTGAAGCTGGTGTGTTCTTCCTAAAAGTCACATCTGATCTGTGGCTTGTACCGAAAGGACACATCTTCAGGAGTGTGACATTTCCCTCAGGGTCAGATCTAAACTCTGCATTCCTGCACAGGCCCTGCCTGGACTGGTCTCTGCCCATCTTTCCATTTCCACCTGCGCCTGCCCGCCTGGCTGCCGCCCAGCCAACCAGGCTTTGTTATGGGGCCTCAAGGCCATTTCTTACCTCGGCTCACTCCATGCTCCTGCCTTCCACTCCAGCTTCCGTCCTCCCAGTGATTCCTCCTTGACCTTCAGATCTGACTTTAGCTGTCCCTTCCTGGAACCCCAGACAGTGACATTTAACTAAGGGGATCCAGTCTCTAAGGCAAAGGCAGCTCGAGGCTGGTTGGGTTGAGGCTGACCTCCTGGGAGGGCTGAGTGGTTCGGCACCCGGGCTCTGAGATTGGGCCATGTGAACAGCGGGTTTTGCCTTCCTGTGCCTCAGCTTCCCCGTCCATCAAACAGGCCAACAGCAGTCATTGCTGTGTGGCTGACCTGGAACAATGCACGTAAGGGGCCTGGCACATAGGAGATGCTTCTGAGTGGTGATGATTCTCACCACTTGACTGTTGCTTTGTGCATCTGGAAATTAGGTTCATAAAAGCGTGTCTGGACACACCCACTGATACCCACGCACTCCTTCTCTCTCTCCCGGTCATGAAGGGACGTTGGAGATAGTCCCCTTGAAGGACCAAAGCTCGTGGTGCCATCGGGTGGCTGGTTTTGGGGGGATGCCCTTGCTTTTAGATGGAAAACGGGACTTGTCTTTTCGGTCTCTCCTTCCATCCCATAGTAGTAGCTCTATCAATAAAGTGATATGGAGGCACGGCTCTGGCAGGCTTCCCGAATGCCGCTGAATACCACAGCTGGGCCATTGGGAAGCCCAGCTTGCCTGTGACTTGCAGATGGAAAAGGGTTCCAGGTGTATGTGTACGTGTGTGTGTATTTTGTATATGTGTATGTTTGTATACGCACATGTATATGTGATTTATATGGGTCTATACGTGCATGTGTATATGTGTGCGTGCACACATGTATGTGTATGTGCACGTGTGTGTGTGTGTGTGTGTGTGTGTGTGTGTGAAAACAGCAAAAGAGATGGAATTACTTTTTGTCTTTCTTTCCAGCTTTCTTCATTTCCTCCCCGTGTTCCTGCCTGCGTCGCTTGGTCTCTGTGACTGTCTCTGTCTCCTGTTCCCTGTCTCTGACCCTCGCTCTGTTGGTCTGCTCCCCCAGGTCCCTCTCTGTGCCTTCCCTCCGCGTCCCCTCACCCAGCATCCCATCTCTCTGTTGGCACAGAGTGCTGGTTACCTAGGAAACCACTGCAGGGTGAACACATGTGATTGGCCAGGCCAGGGCCTGACTCTGGGTTGGCGGGCAGATTTTGGGGGTGATTCTCGTCCTCAATCCCCTTCGGGGGAGGAACATTCTCCAGGACATGAAAGGAACCTGAGTGTGGCCGTGCTGAGCAGGGCTCCTCCACCGGGGAAGGAATTCCTGTCCTGATGAGGAGTCGGGAGTTATAGAATGAGGTCACACTAAGGTATTTCCAAAAAGGCACGGATGCAGGAGGCTTTGGGAGGGGCTGTGATAGTAACTGCTAGCACCTACTTGCCAGTTGCCGTTTGCTGAACTCTTTCTCTCCATTAGCTCATTAGCGAACCTATTCAGTACGTGTTATTTTTCTCCCCATTTTACAGATGAAGAGAGGAAGGCTGAGAGGGAGAGATCGCTCAGCTAAGTCTGCATGGCTGGTAAAGCAGAGCCAGGGTGTGAACCCAGGTGTGTCCCTTATTTAGGATAGCTGCAAGGCCCCCTTCCTGGGGAACTCTAGAGAAGGGATGGAAGATGTGGGATCTGTGCTCACAGCGGCAGGGGGATGGATGACGGCTTCTCCTCCTCTTGCCTGCACCCCCTGCCCCCCAGTCCTTTGATCTGACTCTTTTCTCTCTTGGGTAACTAGCCCATTGCTTCACGGAGGCCTGCAGTACTCAGGAACTAACGTGGCATGCACTAACCTGTCACCCCTGCTTCCTCATGTCTCGGGAACAGTAAGGCATCCCGGAAGCAGATGGTGGTGACAGTCATACCACAGGGTCAGTGTACCAAATGCTGCAGAGGTGGATACTTAAAAAAGTAGTCACCGTGGCAGATTTTATGTTATGTATATTAAGAAGAAAGAGTGACCAGAGTCCTATATGCATCCAATGGGGGGCGAGGGTGGGCAGTTCCTGGGCCTGTAATTCTGGCCCTGGTCTTGTCTCATGGAAGAGGGAAGAATCAGCCGGCAGGGTGCTTTTGAGCACTCCCTCTATACCAGGAGGGCCCTCTGTGAAACACTTAAACATGGATTATTTCACTGATCCTCCCAAACCCCCGTGAGGCAGTTTGCCTCCCGATCTCCATTTCAGATGAAGTACCCAAGGCTCTGGGAGGCTGAACAATTTCTGTAGTTTACGCAGCTAGCTAGAGACGCATTCTGGTTTGAACCCGGGACTTTTGGATCCCGTAACTCTTCCAGAATTGCCAAAGGCCTCCGTATCGCCTTCCTGTTCCGAAGATCCCAGTGAGAGAGCCCTGCTTCCCTGTAGTCCCAGGAGATTAGGGGATCCCTTATCCCTGATTCCAGCTCCGTCCCTTCTCAAGGCCTCGGTGCCCATCTGTTTCCTCGCAGGCAGTTGGCTGGCCCAGGCCATCACCCCAGTGTCCTCAAAGTGTCAAAGCCAGTTCAATGATGCTACAGAATGCTTGCTGGAAATAAGCCAGGGACCCAGTGCAGGTAAGCCAGCCAGAGCAAAGCTAACGAGCCACGTCCCCGAGGAGTGCAGCAGAGGTGGGCAGCACCGTGTGGTTACCTCCCCCCATCGGTTCTGGAGATGCGGCTGGGCAATAAATTGGACAGAGATGAAGAACTGGGGGCTCTGCGGGGCCCACAGAAGAAGGGAGGGGGGAGGACACACTCCCTTCCAGTCATGGGGCAGAAATAGAGCCAGAGTCCTCCCAGCCACCATGTGCCCATCACACATCAGTCTCTGGCCACTTACTAGGATTGCCGGTGTGCTGAGATGTTCAGCTGTAGCAATGGCTGAATTTACATGTGTGGTCCATTCAAGCTTTTCAAGAACTGTGATTGGGTCAATCAAGATCCTTCCCCCCATTTTTACAGGGGAGGGGACAGCCTCAGGCAGGTAAGACGGTTCCTCCAAACTCAACAGAGCTGGCAAGCCGCAAAGTTGGCGTCTGGCTATGCCTGACCTCTCTTGCTCTATGCAGTAGGTCTTACTGCTTCCTGAAGATTAATTGGGGTCACTAGGGAGTCAGGGCAGGGACTTATTAGGTGGTTAAGGATGAAAGATGGGGGCAAAAGTCTGCCATCTGTCATAGTCTGTTCAGTGTACACATCTGACACGACTTAAATACCAGGGCATCAGATCACGTGGGTGTGGCGTTTTTGCCCGTGGCAGTGGGCCTCCAAGTGTGGTCCCTGGTCCAGGAGCGTCAGCATCTCCAGGGAACTTGTGAGACATGCAGATTCTGCGGATGGTGCCCAGCAATCAGCCATCTGTGTTGACTGGTGGCTCCTCAGAAGATATGTCCACCTGTAGCCTGTGAGCCTGACTTTATTTGGAAAAAGGGTCTTTGCCGATGTTACTAAGGCGAGGATTTTGAGAAAAGATCTACTTGAATTAAGATGGGCCCTAAATCCAATGACAAGGGTCCTGATAAGACTAGAGAAGAGGAAAGGACACACAGCAAAAACCATGTGAAGCCAGAGGCAGAGATCAGAGGGGTGCATCCGCCAGCCAAGGAACGCCAAGGACTGTAGCAACCCCCCAGTATCTAGGAGGGAAACATGGAGGGGATCCTCCCTGACAGCCTCCAGAAGAAGCCAAGCCCATAGACACTTCGATTTCAGACTCTTGGCCTCCAGAACTGTGAGCAAACATGTTTCTGTTTTAAACCACTTGTTTGTGGCTGTTTGTGAAGGCAGCCAAGGGAAACCAACCAGGTTTCCTGCCTGGTGATCCTGGTGCTCACTAAAGTCTGCGAAGCCCTAGCCCAGAGCAGTACATCTGTATGTGTGCCAATGCATGGGCCCCAGTCCTTGCCCACCCAATCCAAGTCAGCCAAGGTTGTGTGTGTTTTAACAAGCAGCTGTGGTGATTTTTACTCACAGTAAAATCTGGGAGAATGTAGCATTGAAGAGTACTGTATTATGAGGAAATGTCTTTGTCTCTCCTCCCCTTGCCAAACCAGGTGAGCGACCTCCTTCCTGAGCCAGCTTCCTATACTTGCAGGACTTTTCAGCATTCTCACTGTTATGGTTATTTTTGCTAGTTAGGTCTGCTTCTCTGCAGCTTGGCAAGGGAAGAAGGTGAATGTGGTTTATGTTGGAGACACACATACCCCTTTAGGACCCTATACCCGCCCTGTGCTGTAAGTGCATTCTGGCCCACTGCACAGAGCATCAGCGCTTGGATGGGAGGTGAGCGAAGCCCATAGATGGGCATGAGGCTTGAATCCCTAATCCACATGGGGTGCAAGGGACAGGACCACTGAGAAAGCAGAGCGGGAGTGTCAAACTTTCCTGGTCATCTGCTTGGATGGTGTAATGAAGTGAACATTGAACCTAATTACATACTCGGGAAGTTTCCTTTATTCACTGCTTTCTCATCTTCAGCACCTGGTGTTGGCCCCTCTGGGGGACAGAGGGCCTGGATGGCAGGAGACACTCGACTGGCCATTCGGGCCCTAAAGCCAACAGATCCTGAGCACATCCTCAGGGCTTGAACCTTCAAGTTCAGAAAGGTCTTTTGAATCCAAGGTGCTCTGCTACGCCTGCTGCTTGTAAGAGCTAGCAAGATGGGCAGAAGGCCTCTAACCATGAAAATCTCTTGTCTGGGCTGGAAGAGATATCAGATAAGCCTGTAGGCTCCCCAAGGGATCCTTCTGGTTCTGAAAATTTAGCCATGGATGAGCAGGAACAGCCCATTTAGTAAAAAAATACCTGTTGGTGGTCTCATCCACACAAGGCACTTTGAATACATTATCTTTGGACCCTCATAAAAGCTCTGTGCTGAAGATATTACTGATTCCCACCCTAGAGAAGACAAAATAAGGTCCAAGGAAAAAGTAGCCTACCAACCTACCAGGTGACACAGTTCGTAAGGCACAACCAGGATTTGCTTAACATAGCATTTCTCAACTTCAGTGCTGTTGACATTTTGGGCCACAACATTTGGTGCTCGGGGGAGGGTGCTGGCCTGTGCACTGTAGAATGTTTAGCAACATCCATGGCTTCTACCCATTAGAGACCAGTAGTGCCCTGTCCCCCCAGTTGTGACAACCAAAAATGTCTCCAGACATTGCCAACTGTCCTCTGGGAGTGAAATCATCCTTTGCTGTGAACTGTTGGTCTAGCTTTAGATCTTGTATTCTAAGATGCTACTTTGCCTTGGCAAATATTCCAAATTACACACACACACCCCTCTGCTCTTTTAGAGGTGTGGAACAATGCAGAGGTTTGTCCAGTTGTTTCAAGGTCAAATACATTATACAAAACCCAATCAAGGCCAAAGTCCAGTTTGCAGGCCCCCATCCAGCCCTTTCTCCACCTCTCCCTTCTCTTCCACCTACTTCCCTGCAGCTTCCAAGGCCTGTCTTTTGCTCTGGTAGAAGGCTGGATGGGCTTCTTGAAGATTCATCATGTGGCGTCAGCAACAGCATCTTGGAATAATTGGCTTCCTTACTTTCCCTTCATTCTTTCCCAAGAATTATCACCTCCACAGGGTCATAGCTGTCTCTAGTATGTTTGATTTGAAACTCGCAATCATACACCTATCACGGTGCCCCCACATAGTAGGCCCTTAGTAAATACTTGCTGAATTAATGACAACGTCACTGTTGGGCCTTTTTTCATGAATGAAAACAGAGGAGCATTCATTAGCTCTTGGTGTCAGCGACAGTTTGACTTGGCCACTGCTGGTTTTGAGGCAAGAAGTAGAAACCCACTCAAGCTCGATAGAGCAAAAAGGGGTTTTTACTGGAAAGCCCCAGGGATATCTCACAGACTCCAGGGCTAGTAGGATAGCCCAGCTTCACCAGGCACTGGGGCCAGGAACTAAGGCGAGTGGTCTGCCTTCTCTCTGCATGAACAGCTTGAAACCTTGGACTTCTGTCTCTCTCTTCTCTCTTTCTGTTCCCTCTCATTTTCTCTTTTTCATTCCTTCTTCCTGTGCAGACCAGCGTTCTCTACCTTACTCACATGGCAAAAGATGACCTTCTCAAAATCTAATTCTGGACCCCCACATTTACTTGACCCCTTAGTTCAAACACAAACCCCAACCAAGGAAGGTCTCTTACTGCCAATTTCAAATTTTCAGCAGGGAGAATCTGATTGGTCCAGTGTGGATCTGGTGATCATCTCTGGTCCAATCAGGAATGGCCAGGAATTAGGTGAGGCTTGTTTAGTAAGCCCCCCAGATGCCCACTTCCATGCGTGCGGGGCTGTTTTGAGAAAGGCAGGGGATGGGGAAACCCTCTCCAAACCTCTACTACACTTTCTCTGCCCAAATGAGAAATGGTAGCTCCCCAGGCTTGGCAAAAAGCAGGTACTGAATCCAAATCTTTCAAAGGTGGCAGTGAGTGGGAGAAGTGGGTGAGGCATGCCAGCCTCTCGTGGACACGAAGTAGGAAGACTTGGAAGGAGACCCTGAAGGGAAGGCAAATTATCACAGCTCTCCTGTCCCCGCTGCTGCCACTTCTAATCACAGCCAGTCTTGGTTAATTTGGAGTAATTGGGAGGTGGAAGTCCATTTTACATTAAAGGAAAGCCAGATACATATATATCCCTCTGTTTTGATTACTTGTAAGGACACCCAAGAAGTTCCACAACAATCATAAAAATGTGGCAAAAACAAGTAAAAGGAAGCCAAGGAGGATGAATAGAAACCAAAGTAATAAAAATCCCAAGGGGCTTGCTTTGTTCAATAAAACCATCACGGTTGTAATGAACACATAAATGGTTGAAATGAAAACAGGTCCTTGTTTGATTCTTAGGTGGTAACAGTGATAAGAAGGTAAGACAGCAAATGTGTGTACAGCATTTACTGTATGTCAGGCACTGTTCAAAATGTTTGATGGGTCATGGGTCAACTCACTTTGTCCTGTAGCAACTCAGTGATGGAGATTCTAAAGGACGTGAAGCCTAATACTGGACTCTGGAGCTGGGGACTGCTCAAACTCTCCAGAAATACTTTTAAAATTAGTTAGTGGGATACAGGGAAGGGCAAGTCTGACCTTCTCGAGAGAGGGAATAGCAGAGTGGTTAAGAGCTGGGAGAGTGCAGGATCCAGACAGCCTGTATGACATTGTACAAGTTGCTTGACCTCTCTGAGTCTCAGCTTCATCCTCTGTAAAATGGATGACCCAGAACATCTGTAAATGCCTAGCACAGCACCTGGCACATGGTAGATGCTGCTTAAATGCCATGATGGGGTTGGTGAGGATACAGGGTCTGGATCCCAGCTGTGTGTCTTACAAAGCTTTGCACATCTGGGAATTACTTCTTGCTAAGCTTCCATTTTCTCACCTGGAAAACATGGTTGCTGATAGATCTTGCCTCGTGGGGTCCGGTGAGGAAGAATTCCGGGAATTCAGGTACTGAGTACCATGTCTCATGTATTGTAAGCTTTGCTGTGTGTTGTTGTTATGAGGATGATGAATGTTCTAGGGTGATGAACTAAAGTAGTGCGGAGAAAAAAGATGGGCCTTGAAGAATGACAACATGAAAACCATTCTACAGTTAAACAATTTGCACTGTGCGATTAGCAAATTACACTCATATTTTTTGCAAAAGTGCTTTAACAATGTGTTTGTGCCAATCACGACACCCCATGAACAGTACCTAGGCTCACCAGAATCTATTTTCTTCTGACAGCACTGGCTCAGTTGGATGGCATTCCCCTTGATTTGCCTAATTTTAATGAGACATTGGATCAACATCGCAAAAATAATTTCAGATCACTGTGGTTCCTTGACAAAGATCCTGTTTTCATGACACAATCTGGTTTAGACCTGGAGAATCTGTGCCATTGATTTCCGGGCCCAAACTCTTCTGTACTGTCAGCACAAGTGTGAAATGGTAATTTTTTTTTTTTCATATATCAGTAAGGTTTTTAAAAAAATCTGGGAAACACCTTCTTGGAGTGTTAACACGACCCATTAATGTTTGTTGATGCAAGTGGTGGAACCCAGCCTTGGCTGGCAGAAGTGGAATGAGAATACGTTGGCTGGGGAAGGGAAGTGAAGGCTAGGGAACCAGGAGCCAGGGCAACTCCAAGTATGTGGAAAGCAAGACAACTGGACAGTCTCGTCTAGACCCCAGCACGTGGTGAACTTCACCTTTATCTCAACCTCATTTCCTCCCAATTGAGGGACGACTTCCCAGGAAGAACCCTATTGTTCTAGCTTGGATTTGATGTCTGCCCTTTGGCAGGGTAGAGGTAGGTAAGGCATGATGATTTACACTCTTGCGAAGACCAGGGATATTGAGGAAATTTCCTAAGAGAGCACATGGGACAGGAGCAGGGGGCGTGGTGTATTTGTCTGTGTGGAGCCTCCTTTTCTCTAGTTGTCATTTACCAGCATCCCGGTTAGTGCTTTGTAGTGACTGATTTATGTCCAGCTTTAGCCATGTACTGACGACCACTGGAGACGTAAAATGGATATTCAGTGAAAGAAGGGAGTCGCTACATGATAGAGGATTGGGTTTTCCTTTTCTTTTTTTAATTTAATTCAATTAGCCAACTTATAGTACATCATTCGTTTCAGATGTAGTGTTCAATAATTCATCAGCTGCTCATCCCATCACATGCCCTCCTTAATGCCCATCACCTCATTACCCCATCCCCCCACCCACCTCCCCTCCAGCAACCCTCTGATTGTTTCCTAGAGTTAAGAGTCTCTCACGGTTTGTCTCTCTCTCTCTGACTTCCTATTCAGTTTTCCCTCCCTTCCCCTACGGTCCTCTGCCCTGTTTCTTATATTCCACATATGAGTGGGCGAGGACTGGGGTTTTCTAAACCATTCCTAGTCTCATTTGATTTAGTTCAGGGAGCTCTTGCTGCATCCAAGAATGGAGAGAGAATGTGAGCCCCAGAGGCGGAGCCTGCTAGCAATCTGGGCTTTGCAAGTCGTTTTACATAGAGAAGGAGTGCCTCGTTTAGATTCAGAACCAAAGCTGGGAAGGGATCATTTAGCACTGGGGAGAAGAAGAGATGGGTAAGGCAACTTTAGAGCACTCTTTATCATGAACGTAACAGGGTCAGACAGGGCTGACAAGCTAGTCCTCGTGGCCACCGTGAATAGGCTAAGGAGAGCTGGACCGAAATTGCAATATGAATTATTTAGGTGGTACATGAGGAAGAACTTCCTGGCCGTAAGGAAAGTTAGACATCACAGCAGGCCTTCAAGGATTGGGTTTGATCCAAGATGTTCAGTTAGTGCCCCTCTACCTCCCTGCTCCTAATTCCTACATCTGTGACGTAGGGGCGGGTATGAAGATCAGTCCTTGGAATTGAGGGAAAAATCACTCTGCCAAAACCACATGGCTGAGATCGGAGTGGAGGTAAATTCCCCAACTGAGAAGCAGGGCAGGATCGAAAGGAAAGAGGGGAGTGGACACTTGAGGAGGTGATGAAAACTGTTCTCTGCAGTGCGGGTGGGTGGGCGAGGGGCTGAAGGCTGTTTCTGAAAAGCCAGTCCTTAAATAAAATGGGAATAAGGAAAAGAAGGAAAGTTTTTCTGGTCCAGAGGTTCTCAAGGTATACATTTTAAAGAAGGCTTTCCCTTCCCAAGAGAGTCCATCACCTTGACCGCCTCTTGACGCAGTAATTGGTTTGGGCCAACATTTCCACTGGATTGCTCCACCAGCTTCGCCCAGAGCCTCACCCCCCCTAACGACCCTGCCAAGTGCGTGTGTACCTGGTTCAGAACTGATGCGCTGGGTGAGCGTAGTGTGGGCCACCTCTTGGCTGGCAAAGGGGTAACCTGAGAAGTAGATGTTATTTCTCCTTCTCTGTCTCTCCTTGCCTCCACTGGGCCTCTTGCTGGCCACTCCATGGGTCTGAAGAGGGAGTAAGATAGGCACATGCTAGCACTCGGCCTTGGACAAGTTGCTCACTCTCCCTTGGCTTCATGCCTCTATGCGATGGTCTTACAAGTAGGTTATTCTGAGAATTACCGATGGCATTGCATCAGATGATATATGCAACACGAGAGAGTCTCCATTTGTGTCTTAGGTGGAGTTTCCTAGAGGCAGAGGCTGAGATGGGGTTTCTTACCCACATGATTTATGGAGGGATGCTTTCCTGAGAAGGGTGGCGAGAAAAGCATATAGTTCAGGGGCAGGAGCTCAGCAAGAAGGTGTGGGTCTCAGCCAGTCTTCAGCCTGACTCCATGGGAAGCCCTGGGGCATCATTTTTGTCTCAGAGCTGATTCCTCTTTAAGGCAAAGGGTCTGGTCTTCTGTGCTCCTGTGTTATTCTGTCATGTACTAGGGGGGACCCCAAGGGTCTGGGTATGGAACCTCCCTGGGGAGGCAACCCCATTCAGTTGGAGTCAGTTTTCCATAGAAGAGGGTGGCAGACAGCTGTTAGCAGTCATGGTTCACAGCATCTGGGAATGGGGCCCTTCTTAGTGAAGGGAATACGGGCAGGGCACAAATGGCACCCACCACACCGTGCTGGATACAATCTGGTGGCACATGGGGAGGGACATAGGGCTTGTGATTAACTCTAGTTTATAGATAACAGTAAGTGATGTAGGGAGATCAACTCCTTACTCAAGCTCGCATTGGCTGTAAGCATTTAGAGGGGGAGCCAAACTACAGAGTTCTTCTGGCCTTTTGCAATGAGGTTATTCATGCTATCAGCTTTCTCAAAAACGCAGAACAATTTCTTATGCGTTATGTGGACCAGCCCCTCCGTTTTAAAAACAAGGAAACTGAGGCCCAGAAAAGACCAAGCGACCCAAATTCAAAGAGTAGGGCAGGCCCAAGACCCGACCTGCATAAACACAGCCATCAAACCAGCCCAGCAAGACTCATTCTGCTGCTGCTTTTTGAAAACAGGCAGCTAAGGAAACGGTTGTTGCTTTGTGGAAATAAGTTTCCATGAACTCAATGACCCCCTGCTGCTTAGAAGGAAATTTTGATCAGGTGGTGAATAAGCCTTCCAGACAACAGTGTTCTTGCTTCAGAAGAGGCTTGTGGGAAAATGCAGTGAGCTCAGGTGCGGGTTAGGGAGGGTGACGGGGGCGGGGGGCTGGCACCAGGGTGCTCACATTTATGAAGCAAATTTTTATTGTGCTAGACAGCGGGGAGACAGCAGAGCACAATCCAGATGGGTTCCTTTTTCTGGAGGTTACAGTCCAGTGGGAAAGACAAAAATTAAACTACTCTTTATGCGATTAAAATAACAATTGTGGTAAGTGCTCTGAAGATGTTCAGGGTATTGTGTGAACACATAACCAAATGACCTGACCTAGTTTGGGGCCTGGGAGCTTTCTCTGTGGGAGTGATGTTCTCGTTGAGATCCAAAGAATGAAGAGAAATGAACTAGGGATGGGGGTTGAGAGACGGGAATGGAAGAACATTCTGGCCAGAGGGGACAGCCTATGCATGATCTCCAAGGTGGGGCAGTGTGTCTGAGACCTGTTTGTTTGGGAAAGGCCAGGGTGGCTGGAGGCAGAGTGGCAATGAGTCTGATGAGAGATGAGGATAGCAGTTTGGCTTTTCATTTGAGGGAAAGGCATTAAATGAAGGTAAGCAGGAGTGGGTATGAGGAATGAGGGTGTGTGCATGTGTGTGTGCATATGTGTGTAGGATGACAGGATAAGATTTGTGTTTTAGAAATACCATTCTGTTAGTTATGGTAGAGGGGGAATATACTTAGAAGTATGGTAGATTGACCTGGCATAGCTCTCTCCCTTCTTCAACACATATAGGATTATTGGATGTATATTATTATAAATTATACATACATTTTCTGTTTTTGATACATTCGTCTATTGAGTCGCTTCTGCATGCTTATCTTTGGGTGGTCACTTCTTAATTAAACTCAGTATTAGAGTTGTCTTGCTTGCTTCCATGTCTCTTGAGAGGATAGTTGGGTATATATTCTATAGCTCTACTTTTCCTTTGCCTTTTGATCATTTGTTTTGTTGGCTATGAGCACTTAAAGAACAGATAACATTTCTTTATTTTAATTGAATTATAGTTAACATACAGCATTGTATTGGTTTCAGGTGTGCAATGGAATGATTTTTTTTTTTTTGAGATTGTATTTATTCATTTGAGAGAGAGACAGTGTGTGTTTGTGCCTGCATGAGAGAGAGACAGAGAGACAGAAGAGAACGCATAAACACGAAGGGCAGAGGGAGTGGGAGAAGGGACCCCCACGGAACAGGGAGTCAGTTGCAGGGCTCTATTCTAGGATTCCAAGACCATGACCTGAGCTGAAGGTAAATGCTTAACCCGACTGAGCCACTCAGGCACCCTGGAATGATTCTACTCTACATGTTATACAACGGTTCTATGTTACAGAGTGCTCATCACTCTAAGTGTCCCCTTAATCCCTTTTATTTCACCCATGCTCCCTACCTCCCCTCTGGCAATGTATTATTAATCAATTTATATGTTAACTGACACCCACATAAGGCTAGAACTCTTCCTCCTTTACTAAAGGGCTAGATATACTGTCCACATGTCCAGGGAAGGTTGTTGGCTGCTCAGGGTTCAAGTTTGAGAAAAGATCTCTGGTAAGAAAAAATCAGAGAGGCTGATTCTGTGTCCTGTGTGGATGTACCCACCTGGGGTAGAAATTCCAACATGGGGAATTAAAATATAAACTAATCTAGAGCCAAGGAAACACGTGAGAGCAAAATCCCTTTGTAGGATAACTTCAGCCTCCCTTGGCTTACAGGACTTTCGCAGAATAAAGAACCTGTTGAAGATGAGCGCACAATTAAAAAAAAAATGCAGGCTGCGTAATTAGGCATCTGATATAAATGATAGTTAACAGGCAGAATAAGTAGAAGTAGCATCTCAAGAACTTGAGACCATCGAACCATTGGGAAAAGACTATAAAATAAGTTTGTGGAAAATGACCAGAGATAAAAGAAGGAAGAAAGACACCAATGAAAGCACAAGGTATTTATAAAAAAGAGATAGGAAGTTTTTAAAACTTTTTATTATTTTTAAATTAATTAACTAATTAACTTTAGAGAGAGAGAGTGCGCAAGCTTGGTGGGGAGGGGTAGAGGGAGCAGGAGTGAGAGAATCTTAAGCAGGCTCCATGCTGGCTCACCACCCTGAGATCATGGCCTGAGCTGAAATTGAGAGTCAGGTGCTTAACCAACTGAGCCATCCAGGTGCTCCTAGGAAAAAAAATTTTTTAAAGCCAACTAAAATGTATAGAAATCAAGGCTCTCCCTTTTGAAATTAAAAACTTGATTTCAGAGTTCAACAGCAGATTAGACATAGCTTCAGAGACAGGCAGGCAGTGAATTGAAAGACAGCCTGAAGGGAACTACCCACAGGGCAGAGAAATGGTATCGATCGATTGGATCAAGAGTAGATTTAGAGGCTCTTTGGTAACACAGTTAAGGGGTGCCTGTCGTGTTCCAGGAGAAACTGGTGCCAGTGAAAATGGGAATAAAATGGAATTGAGGACACTTTGTATTTCAGGATTGAGGAAAAGAATATGCCTAGGCATAGAGCAGGGAGCTTGTCCTCTGAGGGGAAGACGGTGACCAATGGACGGAAGTTGAAGAGAGGCGGATTTTCATGCATTCTTATTTCCCTAAAAGCGAGACTTGTAGAGATTATGACTTCTTATTTTGAATACTGCGGATGGGAATATGAATCCAGCTTGTTGACATCAAAGACCATTTGTAGAAATACTTAGCTGGGTGTAAAGGATGCAACTTTGAGGCTTCCTACATCTGGCAAGCAGAAGCAGAGTTGGAGGGAGTGGGGAACATGGAGGGCTGGAGCCGCTCTTTTCTGGGTGTTGGCCCAGGACTTGACTTCAGCCTCAGTTGACATGGTGGCTTAGAGAGGAGGAACTTCTGATGTCAATCATGCTTCTATCCATAACAGAGGGGTTAAGAAAAGCCCAACTCTGTCACCAGTTGTGTGATCTTGGTCTGTCTAGTTGTTTTCTGTCTCAGGGCCTCTGTTCATCTGTAAAGGGGGAATGCTAATCTTGTAGGGCATTGACAAGATCAATGGAATAATGCATAAAATGGCAGGTTGGTTGTAAAATTTATAATAAGTATTGCAGAAAGGTAGATCCTCCTGACTATTTCTGGATACGATTCAGAACTTGGGATGGGAAGGGTCCACGTATAAGGGGATCCATGGGTGTTACCCATCATGAATCCCAGCTGAAGATTGAAAAGAGTAACTTAACTATCAAAATTCAAGGTATGGCCTGTGCATAGCAGGGGTTGGCAAGAAGCAGACGGATCACAAATCCGAGAAAGCCCAGAGAAAGCCAGCCCTCTGGGAAACACTGTGTTCCCCTCCGGATAGCTCTTGCTCCAGTTCAGTCCTGTTTTTTTTTTTTTCCCAGGTGTGCAGGTGTGTTTGGGGAATTTCCTTGGGAGACCAGTATTTTTCTTCCTTGGCATGTCCCTTCCCCCTGCAGCCCAAGATGCCCTCTGCATCTCCACTGTGACAGGCCTCTCCAGACGCACTGCACAGGGCTGCCGGTGATATATATAGTTGAGAAGGCAAACTAGTTCAGATGAAATTGTCCCTGACTCAGATGTTTGCTCCTCTGGCAGAAGAGGAAGCACAGAGGATTTAATGGGCGTGGCTGGCCCTCCTCCCTCTGTCTGCCTCCTTTCTCCCCTGCCTCCCCCATCTATCTGCTCAGCTCCAGGCCACACCCCAAAAGGGATTGCCCCAGTAACAGACCCATTCACAAACCTCCCTTCTCCAGGAGGCTGCCAAGGTCCTGCCCCTTGGTACTTTTCCATTCTCTCTTTGTCCTTTGCCAGGGCGTTGGCAGAAGGGATTCTGGGAAAGAAAAAATTGTCATTGTCATAAGAAAGGAGAAAAGGTAAAACGTGACAAATTCCCCAAGCAAGCTTCTCTGATTTGGGGTGAGAATAGAAGATGCATTTTTCACACACCCCTCCCTCCCCTGGAAGTGCATGAAACAGTTGACAAAACACAGAACTAAACTCTAAACTTCTCATCCGTGGAAGGGTACTTTAAAATAGGCCATTAGACAGAAGTAAGCTAAGAGCCAGTTTCGTGCTAAATATACCCATTCTTTTAAAATCTGCTATTTTTGAGTTAAATGTTGCAGAAATTACCGAATTTGCATTTAATTATTTTAATAGATCTTGTTTACAGATGACTAGGCAAAAATGAAAAAAAATAAATATATCCCCCAAACTAATTCACTTTGACTGCTCTGGTTGTAACTGTGCTTAAAATAGAAGAACAGACTCAGAATATTTCTCAAAGTCGGACGGAAAGACAACTTTAATTTCATTTTGTCTCTGTGTCAACACCACATAGGCTCTTTCTCCTATTAAGTGAAGTTCATGCTTTTGAAATTGGGGATGAAGTTTATTTTCTCTGCTGAAGGACTTTTCTGGACCTGTCTCTTAATGGGCTTGCAGACTGTGTTTAGAGAGTCATGAGGAGTAACAGTAACACTAAGACCCTGTCTTTGTGGTCAAGCTCAGCCTGGATTGAATTCAACTTTACTGTGTGTCCTTGGGAGAGTCGCTTAACCTCTCTGAGTCCTGGTTTCTTCTTCTAAAAAGAGATATTAATTTGACTATGTAAGAGTGTTAGGAAATTTAATGGTAATATACATGTGAAGCAGCTAGTATCTGCCTGGTACATAATAGGCACTCAGTAAATACATTTTCCTTCCTTTTCCTCCTTTCCTTTTCTCTCTAATTGTGATCCTTTTTCCTCCTTCCCTTAGATAGAGCCAACTTGCAGGGTTCAGTGATTTGTCAAATACTTCGGAGCCCCAGGGATAACCATGAGAGAGAAGAAGAGAATTCCCTGAGCAAACATTATGACCACACTTGAAGGCACCTTGTCTTTGGAACATGTTTCTTTTCCTTAGGAGACTGGGAGACTGGCAGGCATCTCCTTGAAAGGTTTCTCGTTCCTTCCTTTGCTCTGGGGACAAGCAGGCCCATAAGCCCACAACATACAATTTGTCTCCGTGTTTTCACGCTGAGCTAAGGTTGCCAGGAAGTCGTCAGCTTTGTTGACTCCCTACCTTCTATAGAAGGTTAATTTAATGGGAAAGGGGCAATGGGCAGAAGAGGCTAATGTACAGTTTCTCGGATGTGAGTGTGGCTACCTCATTGGGCCAAGGATGGGAAACCAAAAAAGGAAAGTGCTGGGGGACTGCCAGCTTCCTCCTCAGGACTGTTCTAGCTCACGTGGACTTTTGGCACAGTATTTGCCATGTGTTAAGGAAAAAGATTGTGTTCCAGACAGTCTTTATTTTGCAGAGCCCTAGCCTTGGTTTTCCAAGTATGATAGAGTAGAACATTCTTTCAACAAACACTGAACAATTAGCTTCATACACACAGGAGCTGGTGATGGTCTTTTCGTGCCACGGCATGCCTCACACTATCTGGCACATAGCAAATTCTCAGTAAATCATGAGTGAGTCTATACCGCCAAACAACAAACACCACTGTGGTGGTTCTCAGACGTGAGCATGCATCCGAATCCCATGGAAGGCTCCTGAGCACACAGACTGCTGGACACAGCTACAGTTCCCCATTCGTTGGGTCCTGGTGGGGCCTGGGGGTTGGCATTTTGAGAGCCCCTGCTCAGGTGATCCAGAGGGAAAGTCAGGGACACTTGAGCTTTCGTTCTTATTTCCAGAGGTGTTCTCTGGGTACCTCTGAGCAAGTCACTTAAGTGCTCTGAGCCTCAGGCTCCGTATTTATATCACGGGAATAACATCAGCCGTGTCATAGAGTAGTGGAGAGCATCAAATGAGAAGATGCGCTGAAATGGCTAAGCGTAGGCCCAGCTCATAGTGGACGTTCCATAAATGGAAGGTAGTTCGTGTATATGCTGAACGTCTACAGTGTACAAGGCTCTGAGGTATGCAGTGAGGTATGTGGAGACAAACGAGATATGGTCCTGAATTTCGAGGTGTTTCAGATCAGTGGGGAAGGCCTGTGGCGAAAGCAGTTATCATCTAGTGGGACCGCATATGACAGATACAGGGTTCTATGGGAGCACAGAGAGAGCCAGCCAACCTAGCTGGGGTTGGCGGGGTGGGGGGGAGGGCGGGGGCTCAGAGGAGGATTCCCAGACAAGGCTGATACCCAAGCTGAATCTTAAGAAATGTAGAGAAGATGGGGAAGGTTGTTCCAGGCAGAGAAAATGTGTGGGTAGACTTGAAATCTCCCATTTGGTATCCTTGTAGATAACTGAAGGCCATTCATGGCACTTACTTAATTTTTGGGGGGCGGGGGTCAAGGCAAGTCTTATCTTGGAAGTTTAATTCACTGAGCCCTTATCAGGTATAGACCCTCACCTCACTTGCTCACTTCTGCCTTCTTTGGCCCTTTGACCTTTCTTGAAGACCCCAAGCTTGTTCTCACCTCAGGCTTTTGTACCTGCTGTTCCTTCTACCTAGGACTTGCTCTCTTCATGTCACCTGTATAGAGAGGCCATTCCTGACACTATTTTAAAGTAGCTCCTCTGTTTTCTTTCCTATATTCTTACCTTGCTTTATTTCTCTTCAAGGCATATATCACTTCTAGAACTTATATATTGTTCACCTGTTTATTATCTCTCTTCCCATAAGATGGTCCGCTCCATTAAGACAGAGACTTTGTCTTATACCGTAAGTGCTTAGGACATAGGAAGCACTTGACAAGTATTTGTTGAATGAACATATGAGTAATTGAGACAATGGATAAGTGAGTGAATCCCTGTGGAGCCCTCCAATAGTCCTTGGAGACCATCTACTTCTGCTCTTTTATGTTACTATAGAAGAAACTGAAGCCCAGGGAGAGGAAGGGAGTTGCCCAAAGCCACACAGTGAGTTGGTGTTAGGTGTGGCTTGGAATCCAGGACCTTGAGCCCTGGAGCAGAGCTCTTACCCATTCTAGCCCAAATGGACAGCAGGTGCTTTATGGGATGAGCCATGAGATGGTAGAGAGTCTTGCCTTGTAGTGGCCTTGTCTGGTCATCCAGTCTTCTGGGGCTCTGAATTTGGTCTTTCCTATACAGAATACAGCTTCATAGCACTGGGTGAGTGGGGGTGGGGCAGAAAGGAGTTTTTGAAGTGGGTACAGTAGCAGCACCTTACTTCACCTGGTTGCCCTTGGCCAGTGGGGGGAACCTTGTGATTCTCATGGTGAGAGCTTCTTTTTTTCAGTAGTGATAGCAGTACTAGTATGGGCCCGAGTGCTTATAGTACTAATGATAATTATTACATCATTAACTGAGCGCCTACTATGTGTGAGCCACTGTGTTCAGTGCCCTTGATGAAGACACTTCTCAACAAACCACAGATTAGATACTGTTGTTAACCCATTTCACAGAAGAGACAGGGCCAGAGAGAGGAAGTCCCCTGTGTAATATTTCGAACAATGGTTGGTTGACTCCTGAGCATGTGCTCCTGATGTTAATGGTGTAGAGTCGTGGAAACTGAGGCTCAGATCCTGACTGTGACCCTCAGGAGCTCTGTGATCTTAGGCAAATGACAACCTCTCTGAACTTCAGTTTCTTCCCCTGTAGAAATTGAGTATAATGGCACTCCTTGTCAGATTGTTGGAAGATTTAGACATAATGTATATAAAGTGCCGAAGAGATCCCTGGTGTGTAGTTGGCATCCATAAATGCCGGCTTTCATAATTAATGACTACTGTTCTTTTCCTTAACTAATTCAGGATTAGCTGTTCTGTGTTGCCATAGACCCATGAGAGTTCCAGCAAGGCAAGGAGTCTCTGTTTCTCCCTCACTTGCTGGCCACGTGCTCTCCCTCTTGCCTTCTGAATTTCTGAGTCTTGTTCTCTGCGAAAAATGGGGGGTGGGGGGCCCTTCTGTTTATGGATCAGAGGAGCTGGTTGCAGCCTATAGCAAGAAAGGAAGGAGGCTCGGAGAAAGCGACAGGTGGAATTAAACCAAACGACCGGAGTTTGGTCTCTGGAGGAGGCACAGGGCTGACTGTCCAGATGCTCTTCCAAGACCAGCTGTGGGCTCTGGTTCAGTCGGGTGCCTGTGGCAGTGGCTGCCTCAGGAACAGGGCACAGCACTGGGAGGATGGAATTGCAGACAGAGGCTGGGTGGTTCTGGACTCGGACAGATCCCAGGCTCTGCCAGGCCCGGCTCTGCCCCTCCAGACTCTATGACCTTGGACAGCTCCCTCTGCCTCTGGATGCTGGGTTTTTATCTGTGAGATTGGTGTGGTCCTGAAGGGTAAAGGAAGAAACAAGCTGTTCAAAGAAAGCGTATGTATGTAAGAGAGTGACATTAAAGCTCTGAATCTATTCAGCAGTCTTTATCGGGCACTTAATGTCTGCTAGGCACCGTCCTCGATCTGGGCTTGGCAAACTGGCTGCAGGTCAAATGCTTCCCGTTTTTGTAAATAAAGCATTATTGGAACACACCTGCATTTATTCATTTACGTTATCTTCTGTGGCTGATTGGGTGCCGTGGTGGCAGAGGTGAACCGTGGTGACAGAGACTCTGTGGCCCGTAAAGCCTAAAATATTTACCTTCTGACCCTTTACAGAAAAGCTATAGGTGATGCGACGGAGAAAAAAGAAAACAGACACACACCTCTTCGCTCCGTAACGGGGCATCCTAGGAGGGAGAGACAGATAACAAACCAAATGACCACATTTTATAATATATTAGAAAATGGAGAGAAATAAAAACGGGTGAGAGACAGGGCGTGCTGGAGAGGGAAAGCAGCTGTGGTTTTGAATGGCTTTGCCGGGGCCAGTTTCACCGGTAAGGTGACATTTCAGCCTTGGCTTGAAGGAGGGAAGGGACAGCTAGCTCGTGCTTTATAAGTCCCCCTCTGGCTGCAGAATTGGAAGCTGAGGCAAAATCGAAGAGATTGGAGGGCCTGGGGTCTCCACGTGGAACTCCAAGCTCTCCATCTGTGACCTTTTCACGGGAGAAAGCACCCAAAGACAGTGTTGAGAACGCAGACATGGGTAGGGGCCAGGCTGGGCGTGATCCAGCAGGAATCCGGGACTGGAGCAACGTGAGCACATGGCCCTTTAAGGGATGGCTGCTAATCAGCTCCCGCCCTTTGTCACTATATGGCAATGTGAGCTCAGTGTCCCCAGAGCTGATTCCCCAAGAGAACTCAGAAATGCTGATTTTAATATCAAGTCTTCCAGCCTTTATATGTTCACTAGTAATTCAACTTGTCTTTTTAAATACCATGCACAACAAAACATAGCTGTAGCACCTTTCCAGCACAAATACAAATATTCCTAGTTTAACCACATCTCCATAAGGGTATGGGCTGTTGCCTTTTAAATTTGTTTAGATTTTTCTGAGTGGGCCCATTGGGACCTGGCATTAGCAAACTGTTGTTTCTAATAATGTGCTCCGGTGAATTGTGAATTGTGGTATGAGCCAGAATATGGATATACTCAGTGTGTGGGGGCGTGTGGGGTGCTGGCCATGCCACATGGGTTAGCAGAGCATGAGGCCCCAGGACTTGGGTCTGCACATCCCTTTCTGGCTTCTAAAACCTTAACAGTGTAGATAGCACCACAATGATGGGTGCTTGCCCTGCTCGTCCATATTCCACGCCTGACCCTGTGCTCAGGACTGTTTGGGAAACAAAGGTTGCAGGTGTACGCCTTGCCCTCCTGTGTTTTCACTCTAGGAGAAAGGGTAGCACAGATGTCCTTTAAAAAAAAAAAAAAAAAAAAAAGGAGTAATGCTGGCTAGTGCCAGATTTCAAACTCGGGTCCTCAAGTAGACCTAGCCAATAATCATGCTTTGTTTGGGTGTGTGTGTGTGTGTGTGTGTGTGTGTGTGTGTGTGTGTGTATGAGTACATCTGTTTTAAGCGAGGTACTGGCATTTGAACATGAGAAGATTTCACAATAAACTCCAGATTTGGGCTTTTCTTGAAACATCAGGAGAATCTGGCCACATATGCCCAAATTCCTATGTGGACACTTGGGTAGGATTTGAGTTGCTTGAAATTGGGGCTGCAGATCTGAGCGAGACCACTTGTGGCTGTGTCCTGCCTGCAAGGACTTCCGTACTCATTCCCAGGACGCAGTCCCTCGTATGTCTGCCAGGACCAATGACCAGTTATATTCCTTCCTATTTATTGCGCATCCCCGAGCTTCTAGCACAGAGCTCTAGGCTCTGTGCCCCAGAAGAGTTGCCTTCAGGAGGAACTACTAACAGGCAGAGTGCTGCTGTGTTGGTAGATGTCTGACCTGCCCTAGGCGTCTTCCTCTCTGCCTGGTTCCTCTGTCTCACCTGGTGGTCCAGATGGTCATTTCTCAGAGTGTGGCTGTGGTTGCCATTGCTGTCCCTCTGAAACAGGCACAAGAGAGAGGACATGTTTTCCCTCCATCCCATCTGGTGCCCCAGTGCAGTCTTCTTGAGCAAGTTGATCACAAGGCAATGTCAGGGTCCCAGTTGGCCCTTGAGAAACATTTCATCCATGACGTAATAATTGATTTTCCCCCTTTTGTCCTCTCTCCCTCCCCTTTCCTTGTTTCTCTGCTGCTATGATGCTTCACTGATTCCCCTGGACGTTTGGGGAGAATTCACTCTCCATGACTTGTTTTGTCCCTGTTAATCCCCAATCAATACGTGGCATCCAATACAGTCACTGTCCAGGGGGAAACAATAATTATTCTACCCTGGGCCAAAAGTCCTCTTAATTTACAGGATAAATGGCTAAGTCAACTTTCCAATTTTTCATTCTTAAAGAGACAGGTCATGGGTTGGCAGAGGGAGACAATGATTCCTCCATCAATCCCAAAATATTAGTTTATTCATTTAACAGTATACTTTTTATCTTTAAAAAATGTCTTCTTACTTCTCCTTTGGTGGAGGGCCTACAGTGTGAGGGGTCTCTCTGAGGACATTATCTCTGGGTCTTTCCCAGTTTATTCCTATTGTAACATAAGGAAACTAAGACAGAGAGATTGCATGGCTAGTCTAGGGGGCAGAGCTGGGATAGGAACAGGTGTGGTAGATTCCAAAACCCACAGTGGACAAGGAGGAAGAGCCCCCTTGTACCTCCATTCTCCTGCCTTTCATCTTATCCTTGCCCATCTCCTGGGACAGCCTGAAAGCCCCGTTCTCAAAACTCCTCCTCTTTTTTTTTTTTTAAGGTTTTATTTATTTATTTGACAGACAGAGCTCACAAGTAGGCAGAGAGGCAGGCAGAAAGAGAGAGGAGCAGAATGAGAGAGGAAAGCAGGCTCCCTGCTGAGCAGAAAGCCTTATGCAGAGCTCGATCCCAGGACCCTGAGATCATGACTTGAGCCAAAGGCAAAGGCTTTAACCCACTGAGCCACCCAGGCGCCCCTCAAAACTCCTCTTCTGATAGGTATGTAATGATTTATCTTTCTCTTTTAGCTGTGATTGATGGAGTTTGGGGTATGCATAGAGGGACATGATCTGGGGTGAATTCTTGCCCATTCCAGGTCAGAGTGTCCTTAATGTTCCATGAGCAGGTCCATGGGAGAAGCAGGTGCGTGAGAGAAGCAGGGGCTGACGAGAAGGAAGCCAGGGTTGCATCTGTAGAACAAGAAGGGCCTCAGGTAAGAAGTAGCTCTGCTCTTGAGCTCTAGAACCCAGGGCTGAAGTCATAGGGTCAGGGATTGCTCTCATTTTTGTGTCTGTTATCATAGTACACACACAGAGGACTTCTGCCCATGCGAAGTCTCCCTGTGTTATGTCTGAGGATTGTTGCAGCCGACTCATTGTGTTCTTGCTTTTGTCTGCCTGTATTCTCACGGTGCATGCCACTTTTTTTTTTCCCCCTACTTTGGCCTCATTGTCAATGTTTGCTGCTTAAGAAGCTCTTGTGAGTGCCTCATGATGCTGGTGCCCGTGCATGATCACATCATGGGCTCTGTCTTGGGATGTTCACAAAGATGCCAACTCTCAAGTTTCCAGAGCACCAGGGCAGTGAGAAGACATCATCTCTCCCCAACCCTGGGATACACTCTACCATCTGAGCTGTGAAGCCATCCATCTTGGTCTTTGCACTAAAATGTCTCATGAAAATGCAGGCTTCGATTTCTCTATTCATATTTTCTCTAGATTGCGCCAGGGGCCATGCTCCTGGTTCTTGCTCCATCCCCGTCTCTCTCGCTCAGGACATCCAAGCCTCTTGCTTTCTTCTTCAGCCCCCAACCAAATGCCCTCATGCACTGGGCTCACAGAACGGCACTGTCCCTGGGGGCCCAGCTCACCTCCCAGACATGTTGGGATTTCAGCTTGGCTTCCAGGTAGGGCATGGTAATATTTAATAGTATGGGCTTGAATGGGAATTTAAAATGGTGCCTCTGCTTTGGAAAACATGTTCCTTAAAAAATTAAAAGTAGACTTACATAGGACCCATCATTTCACTCCTAAGAACTTACTCAAGAGAAATGAAAACCTATGTTCACACAAAATAACAGCCATGAATATTCAGAAAAGGATTATTCATAATGGCCCCCAAATGGAGACAAGCCAAATGTCCATCAATCAGTGACCAGATATACAAGATGTGGTAGAGCCATATATTGGAATGCAATTCACCAAGTAAAAAGGAATGAGATACTGATAATGGTAGCAGGTTTGCTTTGGATCCTCAAAAAACATGCTAGATGAAGAAGGCCAGATGTATAGGCCATGTTGTGTGATTCCATATGAAATATCCGGAAAAGGCACCTCTATAGAGACCCGAAGTAAATTAGTGGTTGCCTAAGGGTGGAAATGGGAGCAAGGATTAATAGGATGTAGGCATGAGGGAAATTTTGGGATGTTGAAAAGGTCTAGAACTAGAGGGTAGCGATGATGGGCATTCTGTAAATTCACTAGAAGCATCATGGAATTGTATACATGCAATTGTATATATGCATTTCATGATATGTAAATTACAGCTCAATAAAACTTTTGAAAAAGCTATGCGAACTGTTTCAGACAGTGATTTGAGTTCCCACTCTTTAGCTTACTAGTTATGCCATTGTGGATTACTTAATTTAATTGAGCCTCTGTTTCCTTATCCACAAAATGGGCATAAATGCTACTTCCTAGGGTTGTTGGGAGGATTAAAATTGGTCAAAGCCTGGGAAGTGCTTAGCATCAGGAAAATATAGTAACAATAAAAGTTAACATTTATAAAAATGAGCATTTATGCACTCTGCACTCAGTACAAGTTAATTTTTTTATTATCTTTCCTCGATGCTGAGATATTTTTATATTGTTAACATTTTTGGAAATGTACCTTAGGTGTGCACAGCTAGTAAAGTAATTTGATTTCTGTTACCTCAGAAAGAGTTTTCAAATGTACAGTGCATCTGTGGGTTGAAGGTGGCTGAGGCTGGGGGAGGTACAGTGTTATCATCATGGCCTGCCCCATTCAGTCCCAAGTGGTCTGTCTGAACTGCATTTCAGGCCACCAGCCTCCTTCCTCCCTACTTACCGCAGTGATTCTCCCAGGATCCCTGGGCTCCCAGGCTCCTGCTTCCTATTTTTGCAAAGCTTTTTCTAGAGAGACTTAGGGGGAGGATGGGCAGGATGTCCCCACGGGGCTTCCCGCAGCCTCCCAATTAGACTGGTTGTGAGGAAACTCTGGAGGAGGGAGGTCTGGGCTCATGCCAGCAGGATGGCTGTGAGTCTGGGGAGGGAACACAGAGCACCGAAAGAGAGCTGGACTGTCTAAGCAGCCAGTTTCATTCTGGGCATGGCAAGTGCTTATGCTGTCAGGAAGAATCAAGCTACTCTGCTGAGGAAAGCTGCCAGGGGCTGAGAAACTCCATCCTTACAGGTCCCCCAGCTCTTCTTGGGCTTCCTGAAAACTTGGCACTGCCTGGTGGGAGACGCAGAGCTTCAAGGTTGGGAAATGTTGAACTGGCTGACATTGAGAGCGCCATCTTGAATGATACTAGTGTTCAAAGTTTTCATCCTTTGGTTTTACTGTGCATCTCTCTGGAGGCTTGACTCCTCTGAATGTCCTGGACTCCCTGTTTCCATAGGTTCTGTTCTCTCTCTGCCTCCTCGTCTTTGCCCCTGCAGCTTTCTTCCCCTTCTTTTTATGCAGATGAAGACATTGAGCCTGAGAGGTCAAGAAACTTGTTCGGGGTCACATAGCTAGTAAGTGGCAGAGCTGAAATTAGAACCTGAGTTGTGGTGATTCAGGAGTCCTTGGCCACTAAGCTCTGTTACCTTCCAAATTTGGGTGAGAATTATAGCACATGTTATCACATTGTACATAATTTGATGCTGGCACATCTGTCTCCCCTCTGCATTGATTGCATATTTTCTACCTCTGTATCTTCTGGGCTCAGCACAGAGCCCTATATACAGGAGCAAGCTTGGCTTCTGCCACTTACTAGACCAGTGGCTTTGGGTGACTCATTTAAGCCTTCTGAGCCTCGGTTACTACATCCACAGGCCATTTGTGAAGGTTTGGTGAGGTGATATATGCATGGTGCCTTGTGCTAACTAGGTGTGGCAGTTTTGTTTGCCTTGGGGCACCACTCAGTTCAGGTGGGGGTCATCTTAATTTCTAGCTCTAGGAACAGTGACAGGCCCCTGGCTGGCCTGGCCACAGTGCCAGGCCACAGGGTACCGTGGCCACAGGAATTGGTTCAAAGGTAGACATGTGATCTGGATGGGCCAATCCATGACCTCTCTGGGACCTTGGCTAGAGATCCAGAAAGAGACAATTCCATCCTTCTGAGATGGCGGGTGCCAAGGGCTGTATGAACAGTGAGGTGTTGCTTTCACCAGGCAGGAAAGTACTTTCCAGAGCAAACAGAATCAATAGGAGAGTGGAAGAGAGAGTTCTGGTCATATTGTTTGAGTTTCTAGATCCAGCCATGCCTGGACTATACTAGCTACGTGAAGCAATAAATTCTGTCTTTGGCTTAAGTTAGCTTATGTTGGTTTTTGTCACTTGAAAGTGAAATTGTGTTTCTCATAGTAGGGCATTTGAAAGGGGTGGGTCCCATTTTTATTTCAATGTTCAGTGCATGGGGAAGTGAATGCAATAATATGTGTGTATAAAATGATCAGAGTGGAACCTCAGATTTAGCAAAGATCACATAATTAGGCAGGCAAGGTGAAAATAGGGGACAGGGTCCCGAATTCACAGGGCAGAAGGGTCTTCAGTGGACTGCGGGACATTGAGACTTAGCTATTTTCTTGTGTGAAAGCCACAGAAGGGGTGGTGAATGATGGCGTCCAGTGAGGGCCAGATGATGAAGGATCTTAAATGTCCTGACGTTGCATTGGGGGATAAGTAGGGGATGGTGAAACCAAAGGCCAGTAGGTCATATGGAGCAGGAATGAATGAGGACAGTGCTGCTGGTAGGTATGAGGCACAGCTAGTCCTTTGTCTTGAGTCAGCATCAAACAGGTTGGGGAGGGGGTGTGAGTAGGGGTCAAATCTGGCAGAACAGAAGCCCTACCCACATAGTCAGTGCTATAGATTTAGGCTGACTTGATTTGATTTCTTTCTTCCGTTCTTTCCTTCTTCCATTCCTTCCTTCCTTCCTTTCTTCTCTTCCTTCCCTTTCACCCTCCCTCTGTCTTTCTCTTTTTTCTTTCTTTTCTCTCTTTCTGCCTCCCTCCCTGGCCCTCCCTGCCTGCCTCCCTCCCTCCCTCCCTCCCTCCTCTCCTTCCTTCCTACCTTCCTCCCTTCCTATCTTTCTTTCTTTCCTTTTCTCTTTCTCTCTTTTGGAACTGAGCTTGTTGGCTATAGTTTTACATTACCTCAAGTTTCATTCATTCAAATCATTCATTCAACAGATATTTATAGGCTAGGCACTTTGATTCACCTGGTAAAAAAGAGAGAGAATGGGTTCCAGACGTCTTAGAGTGCATTTCTCATGGGTTAGTGCATGTGTGATATGTTAGGTGGTGATCAGAGCTAAGGAGAAAGGACATTTGAGTGGGGGGACAGGGAGACTGGGACTGTGGGACTGTGGGAGCAGGGGCCATTTAGGGAGGGTGGGCAAGTGGATGAGGAAGTCTGCCTTAAATTCAAGGTGCACGGGAGGGTGTCTTTATTAATGTCTGGGAAGATGCTCATAATGTAATACTAAATGGGAAAAAAATCAGCATAGGAACTACAAAACAGATTGGGCTAGAGTGGGATTGCTTTTGCCACTGGGAAAATCTTGAATCTGAGCCCATCTTTTCTTTTTTTTTTTTTTTTCCCCCTTAAGCAACTTTGGTATTTTTTTTCATGATTTGAAAGGACTTGCATTGCCAGTGATTCTAACACAAGAGAAGATCATGCGCCCAAGGGGGAGAATAGCTTCCCTAGGTAGAGCCAACTTTTCTTCCTTCCTCCAAAAATGCCATGCCATGTCCTGAACTAAAACCTCCCAGAGTGCCCTAAAATGGGACAGGCGAGACTGTTGTCCCTAGACCTGTGACTGGCACATGCCTGCAATTATTGGGACGGTGGGGGAGGGTGGAAAGTGTGCAGTGGGCACCTCTTGACCTGGCTGTCTTGGATCCACAGGCATTTGATATTCACAAGCTTATCAGGATTTTAAAAACCAAATCATGGTCTTATTTCATTTATTGAGTTATCAAGCACTGTTGGCATTAAACACCCATGTCCCTCATTTCTTATTCAGTCTCTGTTCTTGCTCAGGGATGGAGGGATGGTGGCAGCCTCAAGAAAATGTCTGATACACGCATCCTTCAGTGATTTAGAAAATCTGAATGTTTGATGATTAAAACCAAAAAACCCAGCCTTCTGGAGGTATAATTTACATAGCATAACATTCACCCATTTTAAGTGTACAATTCAGGGATTTTTAGTAAATTTACTGAGTTGTGTCACTATCACAGCTTACCCAATTTGAGAACATTTTCGTTGCCCCAATGACATCCCTGTTCTTGTACCCATTCCTGCCGCCAGGCAACACCAATCTATTTTCTGTTTTTAGAAATTTGTCTCTTCTGGCTATGTAATGCCAATGGAAGCCTACAGTATGTGACCCTTGGTGTCTGGCTTCTTTCATGTAGCACACCATTTCTGAGGTTCATCCCTATCGTAAGTGGCATGGAGATTTCATTTCTTTTTATTGCTGAATAATATTCCATTATATGAGGAGACCACTCTCTGCATCCATTTGGGTTGCTTCCATTTGGGGGATATTAGGAATAATGCTGCTCTGAGTCATCTCACACAAGTCTGTGTGGCTGTGAGTTTTCATTTGCCTTGTGTAGATACTGAGGTGTGCAATTGTTGGGTCATATAGGAAGATTATGTTTAAGTTTCCAAGAAGCTCCAAGCTTAGTTTTTAAGCCATGTTAAAATGCCCTTCCAGCCACATCATAAGGGCTGAAAATCCTTGGTGGTCCTGGCTGCTCTCTGTAGGTGACTCCCCCACGGCCCCAGGGCTCGCAGTGGGATTTTCAGGACCTTCTGGCACCTGTCAGAGTGGATCCTTGCCCTCCACTTCATGCACTTCTCCACATACCCCCTTCCCAACCCTGAGGAAGAGGGAGCACAAAGAGGCTGTGTTTATTGGAACTGGGCTTTCTCCACAGACCAGATCAGTGACATCCTACAAAAGCAGCTGCAATGTTTTCTAGCTACAAAGGGCTTTTCAAACGAGAGACAAGACAGGTGCTGGAAAGGTGAAGGTAGGTAGCTGGGATGAAAAGCGGCTGCTCCACATTTCTCTGGGAGGAATTGGCTGCCTTTGAGGAACCTTCCCTTTGCAGCTTCGGCTGCTACTTGGGTCTTTGTCAACATCCAGAAGCACAGAGAGCAGGAGACTGGAGCTGTAGCAAGAATCCAAGCTCTCTGGAGACTTGGAGGTCAGGTCAGAGAGGACAGTCAGCCAGCTGAGCGGCTGTGATGGGGAACCCGTGGCCAAAGAGCCACACATGACCTCGTTCATCCTGTGGGAACCTGGGGGAATTTGGGCTCCAATAGATGGTGCCCAACTGAACCTTTGTATGTCCAGGAGACAGGGGGTCTGCATAAGTTGAACAGATGCCCACATTACCAATCTCCTTAGTGGTAACTCATTCTCCCCTAATGGGGCTGAAGGTGATTTAAAAAAAAAATATTCAAAACCTGATTCCCAAGATTTAATTGTTGCTTGTTGAAAAGGTGTTGTGAAGAAGGTGGTCTCAGGTATCAGACTGGTTATACAAGATCACTGGATAATTTATTTAACCTCTCTGTGCCTTGGTTTCTTCATCTATAAGATGGGACTAAAAGTAGTACCTCCCCGTTTTGAGGATTAACTGAGATTATTTTTGTACCACCCTTAGCAAAGTGATGGCTCCATAGAAAGACAAGAGAAAACATGAACTGTCACAACTATTATTTTTAAATTCAAGCTTTACTTATCACTAAAGCCACTTTCTATATTTTGCCTCTATGCTACCAGGTGGGTGAAATGGAAACTTGGCTTATTCCAGTAACTTCATGTGATTCAGTGTGGCCTCTCCTCAACGATTTGACTCTGTAAATGTAACAGGGTTGCCTGTGAAACAGGTGGGGAGAGGATGATCTTCCCTGCGTGTAGGAGGGGCCATCAGTCTTCAGTTATCATCTGTCCAGGCCTATTCTAGCCCGTATTTACAGCTTTAGGAACTGAAGCCCAGAGAGGTCAGGAAACTTGCCTAAAAACACCCAGCTGAGCAACAGAGCCAAGATTCAAAACTGGGTGTGTCTGACTTCAGGGATTGCTCATTACTGTTTTTCTTTCAAACATGACCCCAAAAGCCCTGTCTTAAGTTCAGCAGTCACATAATTAAAAACTAAAGTGGAAAAAAATTTTGTTTTTTGAGGAATGGACTATGATCACCCTGTGTTGATCGCCCTGAGCAGAGAGAACCTTGAGGACTTGCTTAAGTCATCTCCCAAATAAAACCTTTTGTTAAGTTTGGAAAGCAAGCTGGTGTCTCAGTTATCAAAATATATTCAGTGCATATCTGTTCAACTGAAGGTAGTGGGGAGGGAGGAGAGAAGGGAAATGGAGAGGGAAGAAAGCAAGAAAAAGAAAAGGAAGGTTGGGAAAAGAGGAAGGGAGGGAGGTGAGCAAAGGTCTTCCCTCGCGAGGGAAGTTGCTTTTGAAATGTGTTAAATTATGAGACTTCACCGGGTTATACCCTAGCATCTCCAGGAAAACATTTTCAGAACTTGTATTCTAGGCCTACACCCCAAACCTACTGAGTTGGAAACCCTAGGGTCAGTCCTGGGCAGGTAAACACAGGTGAGTCTGAATTGTAACTCTCATCAAAAACCGTGAGTTTGTAGTGTTTTGATTTGTTTGCTTGTTTGGTTGGTTGGTTGTTTCTAAGCAAATTTAGGACTGATTGAGATTTCACAAATGATTTGTTCTGGTCTATGGATCTGGGTTGATTGTGGCTCTCTCTCTTCTTTAATAAAGACACTTCCCAGGGATTTCCATGTCTGAGGAGGTGCTCAGGGAGGTCTCTCAGAGACCATTAAAAGGTACCTCTGGCTCCGGCCTCCAGCTTGCCTTTGAGAGGGCCAAGGAATGTGTGGTGTTGATGACGTCCCCTTAACTAAACCTTATGTCACTTGGAACCAGAGTCTCTTTTTGTACCTTTAATACAAATTTGAACACATCTTCTTTATTTTCAGGACCAAAGATTTTTAGGTCTCAATTGACCAGAATCGAAAGTGCTTTTCACTTGTTGTAGTGATGGTGGTGCTGATGGTAGCTCCCAAGGGACCAGTAATACAGCACCTCGTGTGTGTGTCTGTGTGTGTGTGTGTGTGTGTGTAAGGGGGCTCACCCAACCTGTTAGCCTTAGGTCTGTTTTTCTCTGCAGCGCCTATCTTGACCTAGCTGGCAGTTGCCTGATTTGAATTTCCTATCACCCAGAGTAGAAGAGGATCATCTTTGCTTGGTACAGCATCTCTGACTTAATTGGCTGCCTTCAGGACTTGTAGGTGTCACCCATTGGACAGGGGTGGGTATTGAAGGCTTGAAAAATTGTCTTGTCTGAGAGGCTCATTACTGCATCCAATACAAAAGAATTTGGGCAGGGAGGTCAGAGTTAATATGCTTAATGTTCAGTTGCTGCAGGGACCTAGCCAAGGAATTGAGAATGTCCTGAAAATTACTGGCTCATTTGTTTGCATTTTCTGGCTGTGTTCTTGGAACCCATGGTTGGGGGGGCAGGGGCGGGGTGAACACAATGGAAGCTGGGAAAAGGCCCAGGCCAGTATCTGAGAGATGAAAAGAGGTTTGTGGCCTTAGCCAAGAGGTCATTTAATCTGATTCCTAGTCGGTATAGGCATCTACCCTAAACTACCTAGCAGGGATCAATTCATTCATTCATTTATTCAGCACATACTTACGTAGGACCTACTATAAACCTGGAATTGTGCCTGGAAAATTTTTAGCGATTACCTGTGTTGGTTAAAATATTCCTAGAAATAAGTGACTGTTGCTCCCAGAGCACATAGGTTAAACAATTGAACAAAGTCATAATGTTGAAGTCTCCCCATTCCCAACTTTTTGCTTCTTTGATCACAATTTTTATTTCGAAGGAACAAAGAACTGTACTGAAAAATACAAAGAACGAGGTAACAATCACCCAGCCTTCTACCACCCAGAATCCACAATTGTTACCTTTCCATTCTATTTCTTCAGACTTATCTGTCTATTTATTTATTTTACATCAGAACCAGTAACTTACAGATCATGTTAAAATTGCCCCTTCCCTGGCACCATCTATATCTTACCGTCTCCCCGTCATGAAGTTCAGGGTCATGGATTTTGTGTGTTTCCTTTTTATAGCTAAATCAAATAACTTTTAACATTACGTGTTTAAAAATGATTTATTTTTAATTGTGGTGAAATTTTTGTAACAAAAAATTTACCATTTTACCATTTTGGGGTGGGGGAAAGGAGGAGAAGAGGGAGAAGGGAGAGAGAGAGAATCTCAAACAGACCTCCTCGCTCAGCTTGGAGCCTGATGCAGGGCTCAATCCCATGACCCTGAGATCATGACCTGAGCTGAAATCAAGAGTCAGACACTTAATCAACTGAGCCACCCAGGTTGCCATTTCTAAGTCCCCCATTTTGCCATTTCTAAGTGGACATTTCTGTGGCATGTGCAACCAGTAATACCGTCCATTTCCAGAATTCCTTTCATCTTGCAAGACTTAAACTCTGTACCTGTTAAATACTAACTCGCCAGTCCCTCCCACACCAATTCCCAGCAACCACCATTTTACTTTCAATCTCTATAAATTTGAATCTTTGTAAATTTGACAACTCTTGGTACTTTATAGAAGTGGGGTAATAAAGTATTTTGTCTTTTTGTGACTGGCTCATTTTACTTAGCATAATGTCCTCAAGTTTTAACCATGCTGTAGCAGGTGTCCGAATTCCCCAGCTGAATAAGTATTCTGTTGTGTGTATATACATCGTGTTTATCCTTCATCCATCCATGCATACTTGGATTGCTTTCACCTTTTGGTCATTGTGAATAATGTGGCTATGAACATGGGTGCTCAAATAACTGGTTGAGTCCTTGCTTTCATTTCTTTTGGGAATATACCCAAAACTGGAATTGCTGGATCATGTGGTAATTCTATGGTGAATTTTTTGAGGAACCACCATACTGTTTTCCAAAGAACCATTTTATATTGCTGGTGGGAACCAGCAATTCACAGGCATTCCAGTTCCTCCACATCCTCACCAATACTTGTTATTTTCTGTTATTTCCCTATCTTTTTTTCTTTTTTTTTTTTTTTTTTGGATAGTATCCATTCTAGTGGGTGTGAGATGGTATCTCAGTGTTTTGCTGATGATGAGTAAGGTTGAGCATCGTTCCATGTGCTTATTGGCCATCTGTATGTTTTCTTTGGAAAAAATGTATTTGCAAGTCCTTTGCCCATTTTTAAAATTTGGTGATTCATTTTTTTTTAGTGTCGAGTTTTTTGTGTCCCTTAGATTTCTGGATATCAACGTCTTACCAGATACATACTTTGAGAATATTTTCTCCCATTCAGTGGCTTGCCATTTCATTCTGTTGATCGGTCCTTTGATGCACAAAAAATTTTGATCTTGCTGTAGTTCTCTTTGTCTATTTTCTTTTGTTGTCTGTGCTTTTTAGATCCATGAGATCATTGACAGTTCCAATGTTGCAAAGTTTTTTACACATGTTGTTTCTTAAGAGTGATAGCTTGAACTCTCACAAATAGGTCCTCTTTTAACTTTTACATATAGATTTATGTTTTGATAAATAATATATGGTATTTTGTGTTCTAACTTTTGTGCACCATGTCCCATTTTACTTTGCATTCTACATCTAACTTTATCCCCCTCACTCAACATTATGTTTTGGGGTTTTATATACATTACTGTCTAGCTAGTTATTACATCTAGCTCCATCTATCCACTCATACATCCATCAACCAGCCAGCTAGCTATTCCTGTCTCTGTTTATCCATCCCTCTATCTATTTTCCTTCTCTTCAGTTATCATCATTTATGCATTTATGCATCTACTTACCTATTCACCTATCTGGCTGACTGTCTTGCTATTTTACACCTATTCTATGTCACTCACTCATTTTTCTTGCCTCATCATGTAGCAGGGGTGATACTCAAAATCTTTAACAACCCATATGCTCCAGGCACCACATAATAAAACCCTGTAGTGACCCAATCAAACTAAATTTGGCTAGAATAACTGGCAGATCGATCATACTGGTTCACACCAGCTGACCAACAGTTCTGGCTTGTAGGAACTTGCATTTATAAACGCAACACTAGCAATACTTGGAATTCCTTCCAATGTTGACATTCTTATGAACGAAATCCTCTGGTTTTCTTCCTTGGGAAGACTTTCTCCTTTGACTACTGACTCTCGGAATTCATCTTTCTATGGAGAAGTCTGGCAGCCTCTTTGACCTATTTCAAATAGCACTCCCTGCATGGGAGCTATAAGTCTTGGATCGCCAAAACAAATTTTTGCTTTGATCTCCACTCTGTCTTATAATTGGGGTTGTATCTGTAGCCTTGTCTATAGGAAGAATGTTCCAGGGCACTGTAAGTTCCTTGAACTTACGGGAGTGTAACTTACTCACCTGTCTATTTCGTATCCACCTCTCACTCAAGCAGGCGTGCCTGTTAGGTTGGCAAAGAGTCCGGAGTGGAGTCTAGTTGCAGTGGGGCATAAGAAGTGTGTCTGGTTTTCAAGTTCTCAGTCATAGGAAATTCCCAAGGTGTTCTTGGCTCTAATGGTCCTTGGCTTTGAGAAAGCTTGTCAGAGCAGCAGTGGTTTATGGTATGGCACAGTGCCATTGCTGAAGGTATCAGGGAGGAGCTGAATTCCCAGATCTAAAAAGTGCTCTGAGTGTGTAGAGCTGACGTGCTGTTTGAGAGCAGGGCAGTGTGGAGCGGTGAGCAGAGTTCTGGCTTTGGGGCTAGATACCTCCCTGAGCCTGTGCCTAGAAAAGTCTGGGAAAGTGTGCCTCTTGAACCCAGTCATTCCTGGCATGTGGTAGCACTCAGTAAATCTTTGCTGAGTGTGGGAATGGAGCCAGATAGCCCCGTTTTCAAGTCCTGGCTCCAATGCCTGCTGCCACCTGTGAGATCTTCAACACACTTCTTATCTGCCCTAAATTTCAGTTTCCCTGCCTGAAAAGGATGACAGTACTCTCTACTTTCATGGGTGTTGGACAGAGCAATATCATGGACATGTCATGCCTACCACAACTACCGACACAAAGTACATGTGCAATAAACACATCGCACTTAATATAGATTAGGGCTTCTGTGTAAGTTAGGGACAAGCACTCAAGAGACAGATGCGTGTATTTGTCCCAGCGCGATTTCAGTTGTGATACTGGGAAAGGTTTTGCTGTTGCTGCTCTTTATTTGTGTTGAAACTCTCAGCTTCAGTTTTAGTATCTGTAAAGTGGGTGTGCATACAGCAGAGGTTTTTGGATACCTGCTAAGAGATTGTAGAGTGGGCTGGACGGTGGCCATCAAAAAGATATAGTCAGGTCCTAATGCCTGGAACCTATGAATGTGAACTTATTTGGTAGAAGAAAAGTGGGGTCTTTGCAGATGTATTAAAGCGAAAGCTCTTGAGATGAGATCATCCTGGATTATCTGCATGAGCCCTACCTCCAGTGGCAAGTGTTAAAAGCGGACACATAGAGGAGGTAGTTTGAGCATGGAGGGGAGATCCTGGAGACATCAAGAGCTGTGAGAAGCAGGGACACACCCTCTCCTAGAGCTTCTGAAGGAGAGAGGCCCTGGAGATACCTTGGTCTTGCACTTCTAGCCTTCAGAACTGTGAGAGAATGAATTTCTTTTGCTCTAAGCCACAAGAATTGTAGGAATTTGTTACAGCAGCCACTGGAAACTAATAAAAGTGTTTTCTATGCTAAATTCTGGTTATGCAAGCACCTTTTGCACATTGCAGATGCTTATCGAAATGCCCTTCAAAAGTTTATGGTACGGTGCTGGGATGTGACACGGAAACCCACAGCTCCACAGTGCAGCAGGTGCCGGCTTGACAGAGGGAAGCCCAGGAAGGACGGGGCATCCAGCAGCAAGGGATGCGTGTGGGTGTCTCTGGGAATATTTTCTGGAGTTTATCTAAGCTGCGCCCCAAAGATCGAGGAGGAGTCAGCTTGACAAGGACGTGGGAGGGCATTTCAGGAGAGGGAGCCACACACGGAGGCATGAGACAGCAAGAACAGGCCATAATTCTTGTGTCTCCGACGCTCTTGGGAAGGTCAGCAAGCCATCCAGAGCAGGGCTTCTCAAAGACTAAGGTGCGCCCAGATCACTTGTGGGATCTGTTAAAATGCAGACTCTGATTGAGTAGCTCTGGGGTGCATTCAGAGACCTGCCTTTCTCATGAGCTCCTAAAGGATACCAGTGCTTACTGGCCTGCAGACCACCCCTGGGGGCACAGAGCCTTAGTACTCTGAAGTTCAGAGCACTCTCGCCTTCTCCTTACTGTATTTGAACCACCCCTGGACCCAGCCACCATCATGAAGCCGCAACCCTGCAGAGAAGAGGGGACTTGCCCAAGGTCACATAGCCTCAAATGATATCCTTGATTTTACAGTCTAGGTTTTCTGACTTTGGATACAGTGCTCTTCTAAATGAGGGATCCTGCGATTTCTTGTGACATCCAAATGGGGGCCAGATTTTGACTTTGACCAAGCCCGAGAGTCTTTCTCTTTTCATACGTAACTTGAATGCTTATTATCAATTCTGTCCTCATTCTTTGGTAGTGATTCTCCTGGTCCTTCCTTGCCCTTGCTGCTTTCTTACCCCTCCCCCTTGTGTCTTATACTCTAAATTGGTGGTGGGTGCTTGCTAGCATCAGCCACACCCTGGAATCCCACACAAAGCTTTAACAAATTCTGCTGTCGGGCTCCTGCCTGGGGTTTAGACTTATTTTCTCTGGCATGTGGCTTAAGCATCAGGATCTTTAAAACTATCCCCGGGTATTCGTTTTATTTATTTCTTTATTTGACAGATGGAGATCACAAGTAGGCAGAGAGGCAGGCAGAGAGAGAGAGGGGAAGGAAGCAGGCTCCCCACTGAGCAGAGAGCCCGATGCGGGGCTCAATCCCAGGACCCCGGGATCATGACCTGAGCTGAAGGCAGAGGCTTTAACCCACTGAGCCACCCAGGCGCCCCTCCCCGGGTATTCTAATGACCAAGGTTGGGAATCCCTGATCTGGTTTTTTGGCCTTAGTTGTTCCTCCCTTCCCACTAATTCCATGACTTCTGTTTTTGTGTGTGTGTGTTGTTTTTTGTTTGTTTGTTTGGTTGGTTGGTTGGTTGGTTTTTTTGTTTGTTTGTTTGTTTTTAAGTTCCTCTGCTGCTCACCTGTATACTTTTAACTAGTACATTCAATTCTTTTTCTTCGTCTGTTAAGCAATGAAATTTGAAGTGGGATCTTTTCATTCATTACTGTGAAAACATTTGAAAGAAATGCATATATTCACTCCCACTTGCCTCTTGCCGTTATCCATCTTTACTCCAGCAAATCCCACTTCCAATTTAACTAGTAAGCTCTGGGTGTGTGTATGTGTGGCCTGTAGGCTTTCTTTCACTTTTGTTGCTGTTGTTTATTATTTTGTATTATTTGACTTTTCCTTCAAGACTTGTAAAATTCACATTCTTTTCCCAAGGCTGCTCCGTCTCTAGTTTTATATTTCAGTAGCTTCCTTTGTTAAAACACTTTGAAGAAGCTGGAAGGGCTAGAGGAATGGAAATGAAATTATTGTGTTTATGATAGTAACTAATAGTAATAATAAGCACATGTACCAGAATGTGTTCCCCTTCTTATGCATTAAGTCACAGCATCTTACTAATCAGGGCCAATGACCGAGCAGGTGCCAGGCAATTAAGGGGCGTTAGTCAAGGGTTTTTCTTTTGGTTTGGTTTTGCATCTATGTTTATAATGGAGATTGGTTTTCTTGGGTGGTCTTTGTTCAGGAAGGCAGATTGGGTTGAATTCATTCCTTATGGCCTTTGTCCAGCCTTGGTGCCAAGATTATACTGGTGTCATAAAGTGATTGGTACAACTCACATCTTTCCAGTGTTCTAGAACAGTCTGATTAAAATGGGAATTCTCTGTTTCTCAAAGGTCTGCTACAATTTGGCTGTAAAATAATTGGGAGAGTGCCTCTATGTGAGTGATTTTTTTTTTTTTATCCTGGCTTTTATTTTTGAAATCTTGAAAAATGTTCAAGTGACAGAAAAATGGAAAGAAAGCACCACAGAAAGGACTTCAATTTTTATATGGCTTTCGGCCTACTGTGGTTTTCTACTTCCTCTTGGGTTGGTTCGGTAATGTAAATTTTGATGGAAAAGTTGACCCTTTCAACTAGATTTCCAATGCAGGGTGAAACTTTTAAATAGTGTTCTCTTATTTTTCTACTCTCAGCTCTATCTGCGGTTATAACAACTTCATCGGTTCTGACAGCTTTTATGTTATCTCTAATCCTCCTAACGACTTTGTGAGGCAGATACAACGCATCACCCATATTTTCCAGATAAGGACGTTGAGATTGAGAGGAATTCACAGGCTTCTCAGGGCGCAACAGCTAGTGAAGGAGAAGGTCGGTTCCCGCGGAAGCCAACGTCAGCTGTGTCTTCACGACCTGCTGCTCTGCCAGCCACACTCTGAGGAGCAAGGCCTGAGCGTTCTGAAGGTTACGGCACTTTTGCCCCACCCCTTACCACATGGGAGCCTCCCCTGGAGATTGCCAGGCACCCCCCATTTGCAGCTGAGTATCCAGAAGCTTGCCGAGAGGAACCGCCTCGCCCAAGGTCACACGGCCTCAAATGGTACCATTGATTTTAGAGCTCGGGTTTTCTGACTTTGAAAACAGTGCGCTTTTGACTAATTCATCACCCAGTTTCCCCGTGGCATACAAATAAGGGTTAGGTCTTTATTTTTTGACCCAGTCGGGGAGCCCTTTTCTACTAACAGGTTGTCGATATCCTATATCCACTTACTGATGTAACGTGTGCATTTATTATTAATGAATAATAATTATTGTCATGTGCTATTAAATATATAATCCTCAAGTAATAATTATCAGTGGGCTCTTAAGAATCATCATTAATTAGAGCTAATTAAATTAATTATAAGGAAACTGCTTGTCTTCATAGTCTCCCGAAAGGTGTGGGTAGAAATCTCTCTGTGTGCTTTCCACACATAGAGAGAGGGTTAGGGAAAGGGACCTAGTGGGGTTTGGGGTGAACTGGGCTAGGCACAAATCAGCCACCACCAGCCCGCCTGGATCAGAGCCCTAGATGACTAAAGCTGTGGGGTCTTGGACTTTGCTCCAGCAAATATTGAGTTCTTGGCCACCTGGTTACATCAGGTCGGTTCTGGCTATTAAAAGGGGGCTGATGGTTGGTTGCTCCTGTTGCTGCTACAGATTGTAGGAGAGCCAAGCTATGTGCGAGCCCAGGTTCAACAGCAGTAGTAGCCAGGAGCTGCATTTTGGGGGAAGAAGGACGGTGGGTGACCTTGGAAAGAGGGGAGTGCCCTCCAAGGGGGATAAGAACATGAGAGAGAGACATGAAAGGGATGACGACAGTGTCCTCCTAGAGGTCAGGTGAGAATGGGGACAACAGCAGGCATGGCCTGAAAAATGGCATGACGGTAATTGGCTACAGGGGGATGGATAATGCATGTGTGTCTCCGCGCAGCACTCAGAATGAACTGAGGGAAGGAAGGGATTGCACAATTAGGTATCTCTACAGTATTTCTTTTTTTAAGATTTATTTCTTTATTTGAGAGGGGTGAGGAGGATCAGAAGGAGAAGGGGGAGAGAATCCCAAGCAGACTCCCTGCTGAGCGAGGAGCCTGATGCAGGGCTTGATCCCAGAACCCCCGAGAGCATGACCTGAATGCGCCAAAATCAAGAGTTGGACACCCAACCGACCAAACCCCCCGGGCGCACCAACAGTATTTCTTAGCTTTGGCCAAGCTAGTTTGATGGCAGGGTTACTCCCACTGCTGAGGAAACTCGCACAGGACTGTCTATAATAATGCAGGGAAAGCTGATAAATTCCATCCCGGAGCTTTGGAGCCCTTGGGCCAGTCCCTGAGGACCCGTTAGCAGGGGATGTGTTAACAGAGGGTCACACATCCCACAACTGCTCCTCCCCACAGCCCAGGATGAAGTCGGTGGCCAGGGGCTGCCCCAGGCTGCTGGGAGGCCCCGTGGAAGCAGTGCCCCAGTGCTCCCCATGGTAGTATGTAGGGCAGTGAACACCGGGGACTGGAGAACATATTTTTACACATAAATATTTATGTCAAATCAGCTCCGCTAAGAAGGTGGCAAAACAAGGCGTGAAAACACAATGAGACAGAGCAGCCTGACTTTTTGCAAATATTTATGACAGAGGAAAATGCTGAGAGACAGATAACCCTGAAAGAGAATAGCCAAGAAGAGAAGAGAGACGCCAAGGCTCTCCCAAGCCGTGGGAAGGCTGCCCTCTTGCAGGGGGGATGGTACAGAGGGCAGGGCTATTCACATAGTGCTCTCAGGGAAGGCAGGGGGTTGACACTTTTTGTGTGTGTGTTTAATACCCACAGGATAGTCACTCTGCTAATAAGCACATGAAATCCTTGAACATTTTGTCTACTGCTGTTCAGAAGTTCTACAATGAACACCAAGACTTTGTAATTGATCCCTAAGTTAAACACACAAACGCACACACACACACACACACACACACAGGACAGGTCTACATAACAGGAGTATTTGACATCCTGTTCGGAAAAGCGATGATCCTCTGAGGACTGAGTGAGAAGGTCCATGTAGAATCCTGCAGGGTCCAGCACACTGACAGCTCTCTATCCATGTCAGATGTGACTGTCGTCTTTTCAGCAGGTGGCTCACTGAAGAGGCGCACGAAGGGACGCCTGCGTGGCTCTGTTGGTTGAGCGTCTGAGTCTTGAGTTTGGCCCAGGTCAGGATCTCAGGGTGGAGAGATCGAGCCCCACCACTGGACTCCTCGCTCAGCCGGGAGTCTGCTCAAGATTCTCTCCTTCTCCCCCTCTGCCCCTGCCCTCTGCTCGCGTGCCCCTCTCTTTCTCAAATAAAGTGCATGGACTGGTGGTCGATGGATCTAGCACATACCCTGCCCGTAGTAGGGAGCTCAGTGCTTTTGTTGTTGAAGAAGACATAAATGCGGGGGACTGACCCTGGCTTTGGGGGAAGCAGGTTCAACGTCTGTATACAGTACAGCTGTGGGCAGTTACCATCCACTGCAGAATTTTCAGGCGAGGGTCTTCCGCTGTCCCTTTAAGATGTGACCGTCCCTTGCCAAGCCACCGGCAATTGTTCCTGTCTCTGGCAAGCGGTTATCCTCAGACTGACTTGAAAGTCCTGTTCTTCCCAATGCTGGAGGGAACAGAATAGAGAAACCTCCATCACATGGGAAATCAGCCAGGTTGGAGGTGGAGGAGAAAGAGATGCCCCTAAAGATGTTTAAGCATTTTCTCTATTCGACATTAATGAACTGTCCATTTTCCAGGCATTATCTTTGATGCTTTTTGTATGTTTTCTCATTTGATCCTCATACAGTGCTTTGGGGATGATATTAGCATGCCCTTTTTAAAAATTAACATATAATGTATTATTTGTTCCAGCGATACATGCTGATTTTATAGATGAAGGAGTCTACCTTCCTTGGGTCATATAATTCCATCAAATGTGCTAGCACTGGGGATTGAGAACTAGAATGTCTGTATGGGTTTTAAATCTTTGAGAGACTGTGCGGGATAGAAAAATAAAAGATGTGATGGTAAATATACACATGAGAATGTAGTCGGTTTGGTTTTCTGCTCTTGAGAAGCAGGGCAGGAAGGAGGAGATTTTGTTACTCAAAATTTTGAGATTTTGAGATTTTGTTACTCTAAGTAAACCAGTCACTGGTTTACTTAGAAGCTGTGTTTGGCTTGGGTCATGGAAGGCAGATAAGAGTAAAGCTTGAGTGTCTCATCTGATCTGTTGGTGGTTGCTGCTCGGTGGGGAATTGCTGAATGATGCCCGTTACACATGTGGGATGAGGAGTTAGTGGCCCATTTGCTATTTCTTTGATAGCTACTCACGGAGCAGAGAAGTGGCTCTTCTGAGTTATACAAGAAAGGCATACATAAGGGTGGGTAGATTACATCGTTGGAACAACAAAGATATGAGGGGAAGGGTGAGCACAGCTGGCAGAAACCAAATCCAGTGAAAATGGGCAAAAGCCTCATTTTGCGTGATAACAAGAGATAGTGAACTTATTAATCCAACTGCCTCCAAGAGACGCAGCCCAGTCTGGGCCCGAGAGAGACAATAGGAAGATTCCAGAAAGCAAGTCCCTTTTACAGTAGAGTGGTAACTAACAATGGACAGACCACATTTTAGATCCTGGCTTCCATCTCTCATGAGCTGTGTGACTTAAATTTTTACCCCTGCATTCTCACCCACAAAATACAAATACCACTCCCAACTTTTGGTGTTATTCTGAGGGTGATGTGAGATAACACTATTGAAGTGCTTTGCATACAGCAGGGACTCAATGTATGGACTGTTCCCTTCTCCACCCATGACCCTATTGTGCCCTGCCTTTGGGATTCTCTCCTTGGTGAGGAAAGGCCTCGTCGGGGAGGACTGAACCCTGACTCGGACTCAGTCCAGCCCGTGGCAGACAGGTGTCTCCAGTGCCTGCCCCCCTTCCATGACCAAACTTTGGGGCCCACTTGGCTTCCCCTGTAACTATTAATGAAAATGGTTCCTAATTCCCCTCCCGCTGTGCAGTCAATTTACCTCTTAATGCCTGGCAGAGGCAGCATGCAGAAAGATTGACAACATTGTTCACACTGTTTAAAGGTTCCACTGTGCGTTGAAAATTGTCTAAATGGGGGGATAATGAACAATCACCAAATTGGAGCTTTCTCAAGCTGAGAGAAAAGAAAGGCTTTGGAGAGCGGGTGCCACATGACTGAAGTTATTGGCCAGGGTGGGGAGGGGAAGACAGATAGTGTCAGTTCCCCAAGCTCGAGAAAGATTGGATCTGTTGGAGCATGAAGCATTTGGAGCCTTCCACTCCTTCAGTTTACTTGGTAACTTTCCAGGGGATGCTGGGATAAGAAGGACTAGCACAACGTGGATTCTGTCAGCTCCAGACAAGTTAATAAAACGGTGAATCCATCAGCATCCACCACTTTGTGCACCTGTTTGAGTTGGGAATTCACCATTGATTTCCTGACAGTAGTGTCCCCGATGGGATGGTATTTGTTGGATGGGAGGATCGTGTCTCAAATTTTGTCTCTCTCTCTCTATTTTTTAAAAAAAGATTATTTATTTATTTATTTATTTGACCAAGAAAGAAAGAGAGGGCACAAGCAGGGGAACAGCAGAGGGAGAGGGAGAAGCAGGCTCCCCACTGAGCCAGGAGCCCAACATGGGATCTGACCCCAGGACCCTGGGATCATGACCTGAGCCATAGACAGCCGCCCAACCGACTGAGCCACCCAGGCGCCCCTGGTCTCTTTCTTTTGTTAGTGGCTTCAATTTGGGGGTCCCACTTTGTTCCTGATAGATGAAGGGATCTCACAGAACCATTATGATGATTTCTAGTCATAATATTTAGAAATGAGTATCATTCGCCATGTTCTTATTTTGTGATGGAGAAGACCCTGTCTGTGCTCTATTTCAATCAGCAGTCCTGTGACATAGATTATTATCCACATTATAAAAAGTGAGACATTGTGCCTGGTAGAGCTGAGATTTCTCATCCAGGACCTCACAATTAGGAACCAAAATCTGTTTAGATTCCGAATATAATGCTTTATCCCATCTATGCAACACTCCCTCGACATGAGACCCTTGCTGGTTGTGAAACCACCCAGTCTGGGGCAAGAATGCTATTCAGGAATTATTTATGTTGAGATATCTGCCAATGGTCTGAGTGTTTCCTTGTATGTATGTAACTTTTCTCTTTTCTCTTGATGCTTTAAAGATTCTTTGACTTTTGACAATTTATTAATAATGTATCTTGGTGTAGCCCTAATTGAGTTCAGCCCACTTGGGTTGAACCCACTTTAAGCCTCACGGTTCTGGATGTCCATTTCTCTCCCTAGGTTCTGGGACTTTTTGGCCATTATTGTTTTATATATACTTTCTGTCCCTTTCTCTTTTTCTTCTCCTTCTGGAATTCTCATAATGTGAATATTGTTTCTTTACATTGTATCCCATGTCTTATAGGCTTTCTTCAGTATCCGTCAATCTTTTTTCTTTTTGCTCCTCTGACTGGATAATTTCTAATGTTCTGTCCTCCAGGTCACTGATTCTTTCTTCTGGAGATCAGATTTGTGGTTACCCAAAGAAGGGGGTGGTGGGAAGTGGAAATTGGTGAAGGTGGTCAAAAGCTACAGACTTCCAGTTACAAGACTGAAGTTCTGGGGATGTAATGTACAACATGGTGACTGTAGTTAATGCTGGTATGTGCTATATAGGAAAGTTAAGAGAGCATGCCTTAAAAGTCCTCATCACAAAAAGAATTTTTTTCTTTTTATTGTATCCGTATGAGAAGATGGATGGTAGCTGAGCCTACTGTGGTCATCATTTTGTAATGTATGTAAATCAAACCATCATGCTTTATGCCTTAAACAGTGGTGTATGTCAATTATTCTTCACTACAACTGGAACAAAATAAATGTTTATGTCTTTATTGTTCATTTATCTCTTCTCGTGAGCACTGAGCACTGATCAGATCTGAGGCTAATGTTGGACGTCAGTGGTTGATGTCTAATATTACCTATATTACCAATATGACCATTACCTGAGATAGAGAGTACTATCAGCAGACTGCCTGCTTTGGCTGTCCTAGCAATGGTTGGCCCTATTTGAAATTGACAGGACATGAGCAAGTGTCCAATTCCATGACATACCCTAGCCACTAGCAAGCCCTTAGTGGTCTTATTGCACAAGTTGGGAACTCAGGGATCTACAGAGATTGGCAAAGTCTTTGTAGCCCCATGTGTGTGGTTGGTGCCATCTTAAACTTGGGCAGAAGTTTAGACAGTGCCGTAGAGGCTGCCTGGAAGTGAAAGCCTTCCCTGTAGCCAATTCTGATTTTCTCATCATAGTACTTACCTCATGCCTGTGGTGTCTGTTTTGCTCTCTGTCCTCCCACCCTTCCTGAATGTGAGTTCCTTGAGGATAGATGCATGTGTAATAGATCTGCGTGTTTGCGATATATGGTATAAGACAAGGCAAAGAGTAGATTGTTAATCAATATGGTGAGAGCATGAGAGAACATGAGAGATGGAGGGATAGAGAGAATCAAGGTAAGGAGGGAAGGAAAGGGAGAAGAACTAAGGAGGTAAAGAATGAAGGAAAAGAATCAGTAAGAAAAGGAAGGCAGGAAGGGAAAGAGGAAGCAGGAGGAGAAGGGAGGGAAAGAAGAGATGGTGATGAAAGAGAAAACTTGACGAACCACCTTTTGAAGGGTTCTCTTTGGCTCTCCTGCAAGACATGAACTCAGGCTGTCTCTGTGACGGGTTTCCCAGGACACCAGGGTGCACTGTGAGCTTCTGGAATTTTGTTCCACAAGACCCAACTTGCTCTAGGGCTCAGTCTCCTTGTCTGTGAAACGGGCTCACACAGATATGAGAATTAAACCACCTAATCAACAATGAGAAGTGTCATGGCTGCTGAAGCACGGGAGACCCAAGTGGAGGAGGTGGAATTTTCCCAAAAAGCTCAGAGAGGAGAGAGAAATCTTAGGGAAAACCCAGCTTCCAATGATGACCTGTCAGCCTTTTCTGTTCCAAGTACTGCATTTGTTAAATTCTTTTATTAGGCTCTTTTCTTTGGTTTAATCGGCCCATGTCTGTGAACGGGCCCTTTCCTGGGGTGCACACAGACTGTGCTATTTTGAATTCTGCATCATTAAGATAATTAGGTGCCCAGACGGAATTTAAATACTATTAAGGGTTTGGTGCACACTGGCTGGCCCTGGTGGCAGAGTCATATGGGGACTCAGCCTCTGCTTGCTGCTGGTTTTTGGAGCTTAGAACCTTGCCTAGGATGAAATGGCTCTCCTGGGCAAATGAAGGGAAGTGAAGGGAAGGAAGGTGGTATATTTCTGAGCTCTTTCTTAGTGCCAGATGATCCGCAGGGAATTCTATATGCACGGTCTGATTTAATTTTATCCTCCTAACAGACTTGTCAGGTGTACATTGCTGCTGCCATTTTATAGATGAAGACAGAATAGTGGAGGGGTGAAGGCACATGTTTTGGGTCAGCATCTAGGAAGCCCCTCTGGCTAGGTGGACTTGAACACATTCCTTCAGCTTTCTAAGCCTGAAGTTGCTGCATTTGTAAAATGGAGATAGCAATAACACCGACTGTGTAGGGTTAATAAGAGAATTAAGTATCATGGGACATAGATAACACTCTTATTACGCTGATAGGCAGATACAAAGAACATGATGACTGTGAGTTAGCATTCTTATTTATTCCCAGATTATCTGTGCCCAAAGCCTAAGCCTGGTGTATAAATCTGTGAGCTTTGCTTATGTCCCACTGGGAGACAGACATGGGACCCACGTGGACACAGAGAAATCCCTATTCTGTTGAGAGCACGATCATTTTTGGTTCCCATCACGCTGTAAGAATTCAGCCGTGGCATGTCTGTGTACTTGTGTTTAAACCACGGTGCTGTAAGGACTCACTGTTGTTACGCCAGTATGCATGCTCTGTGCCTGTGCATCCACAAACCCACTTCCGCAATCTGCACAGAACCTTACTATTCAGAGAAGAGCTGTAGTGTGTGTCAGCTTTTATCTCTTCCTTCCAGTGACCCTAGGTCACTGATTGACATTTATCTTGTCCTCAACCTATCAATATTTTTTGTCTACAAATACTTTTTGAATGTCTTGTTTATGTCAGATCATTCTAGACAGAGGCATGAATGAGAAGACAAGACTTCTTGTCTTCATGAAGCTTCCATTCTGGGGGCAGTGAATGTTTCAAGAGAAAATAAGATACTTGTATGTATTAATTAGGGCTTAAAGGAGAAAAACAACCCCAAGCTCACAGGGTATTAATATGATCAAGGTTCATTTCTTGTTCCCATCACAGTGAGTTCTGAGCCATGCAGTCACGCAGGGACCCAAGATCTTTCTTTCTTCTGGCTCTGCCATTCTATTAGGATTCCGAAGCCCTCCACTGAGCCCACCAGATTAGGCTAGAGTGAAAGACGGGGAACTAGATGGGAGGCTTTTACTAGGATAGGCTTTGAGGGCCAAATATAACTTCTACCTAGGTTCCATTAGCCAGAACTGTTGTGTGGCTATACCTAATTCCAAGGGAGGCTGGTAGATAAGGTGTGGCTAGTTTTCGAGGAAGAAAATGGAACCAGTTTAGTAAAAATGCATACATTTTCTGCCCCTTTGTACACAAGTGTGGTTGTGCTCTGCTGTGTGTTTGCAGCTGCATGGGCTTCTTTGGAGGGGCTGAGAGGAGCTGCTTTCTGAAAGAGAAGGAGGCATCCCTTGTGGGTGTGTAGTGCTTCCTCTAGTCCCATGATGCTCAGTAGGGCAAATTTGACCTCTGGGACTGCCTTTATCACATCCTTCTTTCTCTCCTTTTGCCATCTCTTGCCCTCTTTCCTACCCCATGCTCAGATCTATACAGTGCTCCGCTTTCCTTCTCCCTTCCCCGAGTCCAGACCTTATAGTCTTGTGAGTCTGCCCCCCCGCCCAAGGGCTTCTCACAACTGGGAGACTGGATAATTTCTTATACCTTTGAAAGAGTCTCAGCTCTTTGTAGCAGTCATGCTAATGCTACCACTTAATTTGAATGGCCCTCAGAGTTGTCATTGAACTTTCTTGTGCTGAAATTTCTGGCTCAGGGTCTGTCTATCCCACTAACCTGTAGGTGCCAGGGTGCAGGGGCCATGGCTATCTGAGCACAGCTGTACATCTGGGGATTGGCACAGCTCCAGTGGCGCATCTGTGTGACATATTCAGTGGACAAATGCGTACATAATTGAATATATTTTATTTGACCCTCCCAGCAAGCTTAGGAATTAAGTGTCATTAGCCCCATTATGCTTTATTTCTCTTCCCCAGTTAAATAATATTACCCTCAGTTAAGAAAACTGATACTCAAGGAATTTTATAACTCCTCCAACCTGTGATGGGAATAATTGGGTGGTCTTGGGTTCAACCTGAGGTGTGCTTGATTCCAAATCCCGTGCTGTTTGGTTTTTGTTTTTTTCTGTGTCACATTGCGTCCCCATCACCTGAATACTACTATTAATATATAATGTATTATAATTATACATTTTCATCATTTAAATATAATTATATAATTTATATATAATTGTATATTAATATATTACATAATAAACCATAATGGCATAATTCATATATTTCTTAGTACTTTTTCAAAGTACTTTCACATGAGTGATTTCATTAGAGCATCATCAGAGCAGCACAATAGGTTAGTGTAGTTTGTAGCACAGGCTTGTTTTTATTTTCCTACTTCACAGATTTAGAAAGAAAATCTACAAAGATGCTTCCACCCTAGAGCTTGACAAATGTTTTCTGTAAAGGGCAGGGCAGTCAATACTTTAGGCTTTGTGGACCATACAATCACTATTGTCCTTACCCAGCTTTTCTAAGGTAACCCTAAAATAGCCACAGATAGTATATAAAAGATGGGTGTGGCCATGTCCCAATAAAACTTTATTGACAAGAACAGAAGACAGCCAGATTGGGCCTGTGTGCCAATTTGTCAACTCCTGGTCTATACAACAGTAAGAAGAACTAAAATGGAAAAAATCAGAAAGAACAAATCAGGCTGGAGAGTTTAAGTTAAGTTGCCCAAAGTCCCACAGCATTTTTTTGGCAGAGTTATACCCCAAACCCGTGTTTCTTGCTTCCTGACATGATGTTCTTTCCACTACACTGATCTCCCTCATTAACCACTATGGCGGGCATATAGCCTCATCTCAGACTCTTGGATTTGCCATTTGTCTCCTGCAATTGCAGGCATTAGTCACTGCTCACTCGTTAGCCCTGATATTGTCATTCCACAAAAACCTAAAGAAGGGCAAATGCTTTGCTTCCTCGCGTTCTGTCCCTTTCCTAAAATGAACCTAGAAGCCAGAACCAAAATCATCTCTGATTTTCAGTTCACCAGAGTAGTTAAGAATTAAGGAGGGCACTTGATGGAATGAGCACTCGGTGTTATAGGCAACTAATGAACCTCTGAAGTCTACCTCTGAAGCTAATAATACACTATATGTTAATTAAATTGAATTTAAATAATTTTTTTTTTTTTAAGGAAGAAGAAGAAAACAGAAGGAACACAGATCTGGGGCCAGGCAGCTGTGGGAGTAGCAGCTCTGATATTTACCAGCTGGGTGACTTTGGGTGCCTTGGTGTCCCCATTACGAAAATGGGGTTGGTAACAGTCCTTGCCTCCAAGGGCAGTTGGATGAGGATTGAAACAGTTATGGTACAAAAATACTTAAAAGAATGTCTGCCATCCGGTATGTGTTTATTGCTGTTGTTGCTGGTTATCATTATTATCATTATTATTTTTCCCAGTATTGTGGAATGTGTGATTTCATACCTTTACTGCTTCTAACCTCCAGTGCCTGCAATGCAGTTTCTTGCCGTTCACATTAATGACAATTTTTGGCTGAGAATTCTTTGTTGTGGGCCAGGGAGAGAAGTCCTCTGCATTTTAGGATGTTTAGAAACATCCCTGGCCTCTACTCACTAAATTCAGCAGCATGTTCCTCTCCCTTTTGGTCATAATAACCAAAAATGTGCCCAGACATTGCCAAATGTCCCTTGGGTCCTTGGGGACAAAATGTCCCCCAGTTGAGAACCACTGCTCTAATGTGAATGCTTCTTCCTTGTGATGGTTTGTCAAGTCCTGACATGGGCTTTCCTCATGAAGAGAGAAATTAACAGGTGTTAAGAAAAAGTACTGACAGGGATTAACCCCCTTATTGAGACCTTCTCACTGATGGGATCAACCTGAAGATCACTGGACAAAACTTTGGGGAGAAAGTGAGCAGCTTGTGGGAGGCATTTCTGATTGAAATAGAACATTTTGGGACTTACCACTGGCCCAGATCTCTAAATCCTCTCCTTGCCATGAATGGGGCAGACATTCTGTGTGACTGAGTAAATCACTTGGGAAAGGCATACTGGGAGGGTGTCACTAGATTAGGCCATAACAGAAAGGAGCAAAGTCATCCTTTATTCACTCAACAAGCCAAGGGCTACCTTTGTTTCAAGAGGAATGAGAGTATCTCCACATTCCAGAAACATACAATCTAGTCAATGACACAGAGAAGTAGACTAATTAAGTGAGCAGTCCTCCAGATTGGGACTACTGGGCTAGGTGGATTCTGTCTTTACCTTCCTGGATTTTGGTTTTACCAAATATTAGGGAATTCTACAGGGTTGTGGAAGGGTGGAAATACTGAAATTGCCATACTCTGTTATGATAAAGTGTCCCAAAAAATTGTCATCAAAACCCAAGAAATAGAACTTACCTAAAAAGAGTGTTCAGGATTTTCATTTCTCTTTTTCCTGTCAGAATAATACTTTGGTGAGCAGCAGGCTATAGAAATTTGGGTCATTGCCCAATGGTGCCTCTACAAATGCAGGTTCCAGACTCCTTTCTGAATTTTGCTTGCATCTTTGCAGCTCTGGTCACTGGCCTAGGGAGGGCTACCATAGTGAGATATTTCTCTGTCCCCATGCCTCAGGTTGCTGGGTGATGCCTTTGGATTTACGAAATGGATGATTTTCATCCTTTCCAGAATGCCAGGTCTAACCATTGGGCTGGCTGGTTTCCCTCCAATTTCTTCCACATTACCCAATGGAGGTAACATGTCAAACTAGGCTACTGGCTTTGCTTTAATGGAAGGTTGTAGAAGTAATGGGCTTGTTCTCTGTCAACTGCTATATCTCCGTCATTCACATTACCATCAATTCTATCAGTCCATTCATTCATTTAACAACCATTCAGTGCTAGAATAAGGGGTTGAGGGCTGGAAATGATCCACCATGGCAGGAAAGAATATTTTATCAGTAACATTGTTTAGAACTGCTAGTGCATGGTGATAATATAAATAAGACCAAAGTTTAGTTGATTTTATTATTTCTTTCAAATTTCTTACAGTTGGAATCCCTCTGTGCCTGCCCTAGGGACAGACCCCTGATACATCACTACTTCCATATATCAAGTGTCTGCTATGTGTAAGAGACTTGGTTAGAATCTGGGCACATATGGATTGCTACAAGATAGATAGAGATAGAGATAGAGATAGAGATAGAGATAGAGATAGAGATTGCTTTTGTCTCTTCTAAGCACAAATGAAGTTCCTTTACATCTCTGGGTTTCAATTTTCCCATTTGTAAAATAGGGAATATTGATAAAAGCTAAATAATCTACATCAAGCACATATTACAGTGCCTGGGACACACTGACACCTGAGTATACACTATGATTTATTCCACCAAATATTTATTGACCACCTGCTGAGCCCCTGACCACGTGCTCATCACTGGGCAGGATCTAACAAAATAGTTTCTATCCAGGCCAATGGGAAAGATTGAAGAAACTGTTTCTGCCTAGAGAAAGGTCAGGGGGAGGAAAATTCACATGGAGTAGAGAATATTTGAGCTAAAGCTGAGAAGGGAATTAGGAGTTTTTCAAGAAGAGAAATGGGTTTGAGGTGGTCAGAGCAAAGCAAGGAGGTGTGACGCCTAATGAGAGATGAGACTGGAAAGATGGGTGGAGGTTGGGTTATATGAAGCCTTGCTGAGAAGCTTGAGTTTTATGTCTTTTAAGTGATGGGAGGTGTTTCAGCCAGTCTAGGCTAAGTTATGCTGTAGTAACAAAAATCCCCAAATATCTTAGCACTGTGAAACAGCACAGATTTCTTTGTCTCTCACAAATGTGTCCATTGTGGAGAGCCTACAGCTTTTGCTCCATGAGCCATAACTCAAGAACCCATGCTGAAAGAGCAGCTCCTGTGTGGGACATCTGGACTCTTAGCAGAGGGGAAAACAGGAGAGAAGATGTCAGCACATGCAGTGGCTCTTTAAGATTCTGCTCAGAAGTGGTGCACATTACTTTCACTTACATCTCATTGGCCCATGCGAGTCACATGACTGAACCTGATGTCAGCGGGGCAGGAAGCACTTCTTCTGCTGGGAAAGAAAAGACAGCAAATATTTTGAACAACAATGGAATCTACCGTGATCACATCTGGATTGCAAGGTGCAAATGGGCATAAATTGTAAAGCCCCATTCAAATGTCTGCATTCTCCTTCAAAGAAAGATTTGCTGTCCAGCTATAAGGAATGTGGTCAGCAGAGTGTCTGTAGCTACCCATTCCTCAGCTGCAGAGAGCTGTATCAACCCTTTCTTCCCAGAGCATCCCGTATCTAGTGACTGAATGAGGCAGATTTATTTACTTTTTTATTTATTTGACAGAGAGAGAGAGAAGGAGAGAGAGGGTGGGGTGAAGGAGGAGGACAAGCAGACTCCACACTCCACACTGAGCACAGAGTCTGACACTGGACTCCATCTCATAACCCTGAGATCGTGATCTCAGCCCAAATCAAGAATTGGGGACACAACCGACTGTGCCACCCACATGCCCCTGAGCGAGGCAGATTTATAAAGGTTGGACCATTTTGGCCTGAAGAGGAAAAACCCTAATGTATGATGTTTGTTCCAGAGTTCCTTGCTGGGATGTCTCAGGCTTTTCAAGTTTGATTGCATTTTGACTTCTCTGCCCCATCTTTGTTTCCTTCCCCTTTCCCTTCACAGATGTTGACTGCTAATAAACATCTTGCATCCTAAATTCCATTTCAGCATCTGTTTTTAGAGAACCCAACTGTGACTTTGTTATAATGGTAATAGTGATAATAATGTAATAATTCTTATAATATATAATAGTAACAACAAGATTGATGTATTTATTATACTCCCCATCACAGGCCAATTTAGGAAAATAAGCCAGGTTATGGAATTAATATTTAAAGCAACAGCTCGTTCCTTTGGGTTTTGTCTGATAAAGCCACCAATTTGTTTCTTCAGAACTTTGTGCTCCCAAGGTAAATATTCCAGGCCATTCTCTCAGGTCCTTCAGGATCAACCAAAAGCTGAAATCTTCATCCCAGACCATCTGAAACTCAGAGATTCTGAGCTAAAAAAAAAAAAAAAAAAAAAAAAAGCTCCTTAAGAGAATCCACAGGCTCCCATAGAGCTATCTGGAAGTAACTATCCTGAAACACTTGCTGTTCTGTGGTCTTTAAAAAAAAAAAAAAATCAACCATATCAGTAATGCCTCTGTTTATTAGAGTATACTAGCAAAAGATGCATATTTCTAGCCAGAGAGACCTGGGCTTGAATTCAAACTCTTTACTAACTTCTTGACAGCAGACAACTCACATAACTTCTCTGGGAGTCCTTTTTAGAATCAGGATAACAAAATTTACCCCATACAGTCATGGTGAGGGTCAGATGAAGTATTCTATATGTAAAGCTCTTAGGAAGGTGCATGGCATAGAGTACGTGCTCAGTAAATGTGCACCTCCTCCCCCTTTCTGTTCTTCCCTTTGGATGAAATATGCAAATGTCACTTGCTGAATAGGTGGTTTGGTCACTTGCACTGATGACCCTGGTATAAGGATTCTTCTTCCTGAGAAATGCACACCAGGAAGAAAAAATGATGCTGCCACTTTTTCCCTATACCTACTAAAATATTTATTTTGACTGAAGTTCTCAGTACATGGTGTTCTAAAGGATTAGAAGGGGTTTCTCTTACATATAAGCTTCCCTCAGCCAGTAAGGGATGCCTGGAGAGCTAAGTTGAGGTTTCTGAGATAGGGCCTGGGTTAAGCAAAAAAGAGAACAGGGATTGATTAGTGATGTCTGTCACCAGAAGAGAATGAGCATATGATGGTACACATACCATTCATTTTCCATCTTTGTGGCATTACAACAGGGTGTATCCTTTCTCCCTCCAGGAGTTTTCAAGCCTGTCTCAGTTCATGGGAAACCAGGTCTGTTTTGTTTTAGCAATGATATTGACTACTTCTGTTTCTGGCCAAGTGAACAAGAAATATTTGTTGGAGCTGAAATTGGAGGCAGGCAGTGGACTCTCTGGCAGACGCTGTTGGGTGGAGTTCTGAACGTGGCCATCTTATGTCTTTCTTTAGGACTCAATTCAAGTAGATCCATGAAGATGCTGCTTCTCAAATGTTAGTGTATATAAGAATCACCTTGAGAATTTGAGAATAGAACACAGCTTTCTGGGCTTTATCTCAGATATTCTGATTAGGAGGCCTTTAGTAAATCCTGAGCATTTGCATATATGCATACTCAAAAGTGATAGTGATGCTGTTAGTCCACGGGCCATATCTTGAGTGGCTCTGCTCTAGGACCTAGGACCTTGCTTCTCCTCTCTGTGTGGTCTGCAGCTAGCGGCATCGGCATCATCTGGGATCTGTTAGACCTGCAAAATCTGAGGCCCCATCCCAGAACTACTGAATCAGAACCCACACTTGAACAATATCCCCTGGTAATTCACATGCCAATTAAAGGTGAGGGATAGGTGCTGGGATAGGTGGGATTGGAGGCTCTCATCATCCCTCCCCCTACATGATGACAGTCCTTATCATATGTTATATAATCAGGATGATCTACCTATTAGACTTTGAGCTGCTGAGAACAGAGTCCCACATCCTCATTGCTGTCTATCCATCTCCTAGGGCTGCACAGGGGAGGCCCTTGGCAAAATAGATGTTGAATGAATAAATATGGCAGCTCCCAGACTTTAGACTTCACTAGCCATCCCTCCAGGTCTTATTCTTTTCTTTTTTATGGTCTTTGAAGAGGGATTTTTTCCTCAGGAATTCAGGAATATGGATACCTCACAAGGGGAGTATTTGAGTCATTTAGGAGGACAAGGGATTTCCAGACACAGTAGCTCTTATTTCCATGCAAACAATTGCTGTCCTAATTATGAATCATTCCCTACCCCCCTTCATGTTCCCTATTTGGGAACATTTTTTTGTAGGATTTGTGTCTCCTGAGATGGCCAGAGTGTCTGATCTGTTTTAAGTCTACAACCTCTACCTTCACCTTTCCTTTTCCCTTCATTGGGCACCCTAGCATAGGAGATTTTATTAAGGTGCCTTACTGTACTGTGGGGTGAAGGGGAGGAAGATGGAGATAATGTAACTTCTGTTCTCAAACATGGTGTGCTGAGTTGGGAATGAGAGGACTAGAGTCCTCATCATGACAATACCATTTCCTTCCTGTGTGACCTCAGAAATTTGCCTCTCCTGACTCCTCATTTTCTTGTGAAAGGTGTGGGTGTTATTAGTAGTTGGTTTTCTTCCTTCTTTTGTTTTTCTTCCTTAAATTTGCTCCCTCTACCACCTCTCTCCCTTCCTTCTTCCCTCCTTTTCTCCCTCCTTCACTTTCCTCCCTCCCCTTCCTTCCTTCCTTCTTTCCTTCCTTCCTTCCTTCCTCCCTCCCTCCCTCCCTCCCTCCCCTTCCTCCCTTTCCTCCTCCCTCCCTCTCCTTCCTTCCTGCCTTCCTTCCTTCCTTTTCTTTCTAGTTTCCTCCTTTCCTCTCTCCCTCCCTCCTTGTGTTATTTTGTTCCTTCCTTCCTCCCTCCATCTCCCTTTTTCCTTCTTTCTCTTCCTTTCTCTTTCTTCTCAGCCTTGTTCTCCCCCTTCCAAGCTACCTCCCTCTCTCTTTTTCTTTCTTCCTTCCCCTCTCCCTCCATCTCTTCCTTTGCGTTATCAGCACGATTATTTCTTCAGGAATTTTCTGCGGAGTGCCACTCTGTAAGTCAGTTATGAATGGACAGCCCTGCTTGGTATGTCTGCAGCACCAGCCTCCTCCACATTCTCTGTCTTTGAAACAATTCTGTAGAGTCCCAGATTCCTGTGAAGTGCAGTTTACAGACCACTAGACTCGATGATCTCTGATGGGCATTTTGTTCCTAAAAATTTAAGGATCATATGAATAAACAAGATGAGTTGGGTTAGAATGTCTTGTTCAGCATTTCACAGCAAGACAACTTTAAAGCTCTTACTCTGAGACCTCAGAAGAGACTCAGACTCACACTGGCTCTGACTCAGATGAGGTTTCTGGTCATCTGTATCCCTGTGCCTTTGTCATGGTTCCAGCCACTTCTCACCTGACTTGCTTGGCTCTGCCTTTCTGTTTTGGCTCTTGGCCCTTGGTCAGTCTTTCTTCTTTTGTAAGTCAATAATGCTGTCTTCTGGGGGTAACCAATTATCTGCTCATGAGTACATTCACTAGCCACCCAACAAGGATCTATTATAGTAAGTTCTATATGCCAGGCACTATACTAGTCACTGTGAATGTAGTAATACATCACGTACTATCCTACACTCAGTGATTTGTAGTCAGGCTAATCATGAAGACAGATAAACACCAATCAGTATGATAAGTGCAGTGATAGAAACTTGTGTTTGGCCGTGAGGGGAGAGCATGAATTCTGAATGGAGTCTTGGTGTAGTCAGGGAAGCTTTCCCAAGAAAGGTGATATTAGTTAGGTTTTGAAGGAAACATCCAAAAATTAGACTGGGGAAGAGGCAAGGCATTTGAAGTTATAGGATAAGATATGCCAAGACTCAGAGTTGTGAAACCACACAGCATGTCTGGAACAATTATAGGTATATAGAATTATCCAGAAATACTGTCATCTATAGGAGGAGAGGGAGTAATGGATGACGAAACCAGAGAAACAAGACCAGATCCTGAAGGTATATTACACTGAGAAGCTTTTTCTTGCTGATGGCTGGGCAATAGTGAAGGCTTTTTGCAAATCCAATTATCCTCAAAAGTAACAGTAGAAAATTTAGAAGGTAAAGAAAAATTAAGGAACTAAGAAAAGAAAAAGCAACAGCTTACCCATGGAAGCCCACCCTCCACAGGCATCAGTAATTGCATTTTCTTCTAGTGTTTTTTTTTCTATGCAGTTTCTTTTTTATCATGAAGATAATGTCATCTGGTGAGTTTTCAACAGGATCACTAAATCCAGACCAGCCTACTCAGTCAATCACATTATGGACTGAGTGATATCTTGAACCAAAACCAAAATCTCAATGAACCGGAAATTGCTTAGTTGTCTTTTGTTTTGAAGTGTTTTATTTTAGAATAGTTCAGACTAGTAGAAAAGTTGTAAAGATAGTACAGAACGCTCCTGTGTACCCCTTGCTCCTCTTTCCCATTTAATAGTCTTAATTAATTGTAGTGTATTGGCACCACTTGTTAGTCAAATAAGAAAGTAGGCAGGTCATGGGGATTTGTCTAAACATGTAGTGTCTGGTTTCTGCCTCCCCATGACTCCCATCTCCTGTGTGACTATAATACTGGACATTGAGAATGACAGTTCACCTTGATAACCCTCAAGGGACACATCTGTAGATCGTCCATGCAGAAGCAGGAAATGAACTCAGATGGTAGGAAGATTCCCCACCCCACACAAGTGGAAATAGAACTTTCTTCTCTACCTGAAACAAAGGTCTGGCATTCCCATTCTAGGAACGTTTCCGAGCCTCATCCTTGAAGCCGTAGTCAGCTGGAGATGGCTCTGCAAGGTCTGACTCTAGGTCTTTCCTATCTGGGTGTGCACTGGGTGAAGTGGGGCCCCAGGGATCATTGTAATTGTGTTGGGTAACGGGGTGTCTAGCATGACCAGGCTGAATGATGTAGCCACAACTACTTGATAGGTCTTCCCTAACTCCAAATCAGTAACAGCCTGCATATTCCCTTTTGAAGCTAAATAGTTTGAGTCCCCCAAACTGTACTGCCTGAGTCAGACAGTTTAGTTCTTGACAGCTTCTGTGTTCCACTTGACTCCCCTTGGTTTTCACAGTCTAGCTAAAGGCATATAATCAGAACCCAGTTTTATTATTACAGCTCTTTGGCGAGCTGCAGTGGGAACTCTGCAAGTAGAAGCCATTAGTCTGTAATGCTTGAACTCCAAAGTCTTGATATTGGAGCTATATACAGTTATCTCTCCCTTCCTATGAAGTCTACATACAACACATTATCAAATTTTTCCTATTGATGGTCCATCATCCAGCCCAAAATACCTCTGCCTTTTGTTTACCCCAAATTTCATATTTTTTCTTTTAAAGATTTTATTTATTTATTTGGCAGACAGAGATCACAAGCAGGCAGAGAGGCAGGCAGAGAGAGAGGTGGAGGCAAGCTCCCTGCTGAGCAGAGAGCCCGATTCGGGGCTCGATCCCAGGACCCTGGGATCATGACCCAAGCTGAAGGCAGAGGCTTTAACCCACTAAGCCACCCTGGCGCCCCCCAAATATCATATTTTTTTTATCAGGTCATTTCACTGAAGGAGTGATATTTCCATGGGGATGCAGAGACCTTACCACTTTGAATCAAGCATGTTAGCACACTGTCGAGGAATTTATTTTTAGAGGGGACATTATTCAGGATGCTATAGAATGTGTAACAGGTGCTCTAAGGCTTTTCCCTAATCCCCCTTTTTGTGTGTTTTATGGGAGAAGTCATAGTCAAGTTAATGGGGATGACCTTAAGAACATGTGGAGATGAGTAAAGGTCCTCAGTAGATCTTTCTTGTATTCTAATTAGCCTGCTCACTTAACATATTAGTGAAGTTTTCAGTCTAACATTGCATGTGCCAAGGATAAATATGTTGTCATACCCATCCTTCTGGAATTCAAACTGTTGCAGCAGAGGGTGATAAGGACCTGACACATGGCAGAGGGAAGACCAGTGGGCCAGCTGCACTGGTCGCCAATGGGAGGTCATACTGTGGCTTTCTCCCCATGCTCCAGCTGTGCTCCCAGCCTTATTGGCTATCCCTCGTGGTGTGATCTGGCTCCAGCAACGGACTGCCACTAGAAAGATCCATGAACCATCATAGAAATACACCTGTTGACACTGAAAAGAAGAGCTGCCCATCAAGGAGATAATGTTGAAGTAGCTAAGTGAATTCTTTCCTACGGGCCAAACCATTTAGGATACTAAATCATCATCAAAATATTCCTGACTGGGGATACTGAGCATGCTTGTTTTGACCTACAAGGATCAGTTGTACGCATCTTTTCACAAATCCAAAATTCATCTTGGTTGCTTGCAGTTAGACACAGTGAGAATATTTACACCATGATCACTGGTAGATGTTGCTTTTTTTTCCTCCCCCAGAAATCTGATTGTTAAACATTTATCAGCATATCATTTGACTTATTAAATGTGCCATAAAACATATTTAAGTTGGTAGCATAGCCCTGAGCATGTACTGCACAGTCCTCACTCAGAAGGCCATGACCAAAGTCTTCTTCCTTTACTTTTCTTCTTGTGATTGGACAAGAATTCTGCTGATGGATGGGTCTACTGTTGCATCCCAGCGTGGGAGATTTTTTTTTTTTCCTTGCTACCTCTGTAAGTTGATATTACTTATTTCTACTCTGGTATCCATCTTATATTCAGTGGATAACCTGGTTTCTAGAGTCTGAGTTCTTTGAGGCCATATTGCTATTGTCCTTGCATACACTACGGGGTGGGGGAGAGTGGCAAGATAACCCCCCCAAAAAAAAAGTGACAGCTGCTGTCATTTTTAGTGACTTAACATCCATCATTAAATGCCCTTCCTGAAACAGTAGATTTAATGGGAGCTCAAATTGCATGAGAAAACTGGCTGATCTTGGGCCTTGGTTTGGACAAATAGAAGGAAACAGAGGCCACTACTAAGTAGATTTTGCTCTTCCAAACGAGGGATGTAGTGCCAAAAAAATTAAGTTTCTTTCATTAGTGAAAATGAGGCTCCTTCATCAACTTTCACATTATATAAAGAGAAAAGGAAAAGAATACAGGCAGAAAAGAAGGCAGGGAACCTAGGCAAGGTAAACAATTATTTTTGATTTATTGATCCCTGTAAGAAGACAGAGCTTTTGGCAGAACAAGGAGCATCTTTCTTAATTAGCGCCATGATTTTTCAGCAGTTATTGACAATGAAGTGTCTTCATCCCTATTGTTTCCTTAAGGCCAGCCTTTTACCTGTGCTCTTAACTATCTAGTTTGGATTCTCCATCAGAGGGATGAGAGGGAAAGAAGATTCTCTGCTTCTCCCCAGGAAACCATAGGAGTGCCTGGACTATAGCCTGATATAGTGTTGGAGCCAACCTTGGATTCAAATTCCTGTTGTGTCTTGTAGCAATTACATGGCCTTGGGCAAGTTTTAACCTCATTGGGTCTTAGATTACTTAGCTTCTACCCCATAAAATGGAATAATCATGCCTGCCTCACGATTTTATTGAGAAAATTAGAGGTGAGGTGTGGAATACATTTCACAGTTTAGGTGGAAAAGGGAAGTTATCAATAATAGTAATGATTGGACAGATCAATTTCTGCCATCTGCTGACAGGTGCAATGTTCGCTTTTCTAACAAATACTCAGAACCTACTGTGTTCTAGACACTAAAGTTTTATGAGTGAACACAACACAAAAAATTTCCAACCTCGTAGCACTTATATCCTAGTACATCCTGAAACTTTTACAATTATTTGAGTTGTGATGACACTGGAAGCCTCAGCCCAATGGACAAGGTTGAAGTCAAAATTTTTGCATTCAGAAAATGAAAGGGTTACTGTCCAAGCCCACTGGGAGGAAGTTAGGCACATAATTCTTAAAGCCAACATTTTTGAGCTCTTACAATGAGGCAGCATGGAAGAATCAAAATTCAAAGCCAGCTGTGACGAATCCTGAGCTCATGCTTTTAGCCATTACTACTGAGACACCAACTTGATGGGTGGGATTTTTCCTTGAAACTCCCATTCACTCTGGATTCAGGCACAGATTATGGGAGTAGCTTTCTGGAGAAGGGTCTGATTTCAGTTAATTTTAATATATAAACTATACAAGGGCAAGGTACATATCTTTTTGGCTGGCTACCACATTCTGTAAGCTAGTTGAGTTTTTGGAACTTATTAATTTCTCCAGAAAACTTTGAATGAATGAATGAATCAGTCACTCAATCAGTATGTATGGTAGGATATGTCCTTCCTGGTCCTTCATTTTTCTACAGAAGGAAAGACATTTGAGTTGGACTTAGCACAAAGGACAGTCCCATATGTTTCTTTGAGAGATAATACATTTCTAAAATATTTTATTATTTGAGAGAGAGGGAATGAGAGGAGGGGCAGTGGGAGAGAATCTTCTAGCAGAATCCCTGCTGAGTATGGAGCCTGCTGTGGGGCTCAGTCTCACCACCCAGGAGATCGTGACCCGAGCCAAAACCAAGAGTCAGAGGCTTAACTGACTGAGCCACCCAGGCACCCCTCATTGAGGAGATATTAGTGCCTCTAAGGAACAATCGGTAGATTGGGGAGTCTAGAAGATATGGTGGCGTGGAAGAATGGCAGGGAGTGAGAAACTACTATATAGTCAGGTCTTGAAAGGTCTTAAATGGAATGCCAAGGAGACTGGAGTCTATCCACAGGGCTTTAGGGAGCCAATGAAAAGTTGTTAAACACATAAATACAAGGTTGGAGTAGTTAAGAATTAAGATTGATTCTAAAACCAAGAAGAGGGAGGGTTTACCTAAGGCCAGACCACAGAACAGTGACGGGAGCAGAAACTAGAAACCCTAAAGCTCGAGAATTGCTTCTGAGCCACACTGCATCTTCCTATTTCTTGTGGGAAAATGTGAACTGAGCTTTAACAGTATGTTATTTCTGCTCAGGGCTGTTTCCTGTTGTTTTTGTTTTGACTGTCTCCTCCATTAGATAGGAAGACCTTTGCCTGTAGACCAGAGTTTGAGAGAAGCCCATATGTACCAAGACATGATAATTGCTCCAAACACTCTGTGCCTAGTCAAAGGGGTAATTAGGGGTGGGAGTCCCAGAGGGGCAAAGGAGAGCAGTAGGTCAGCATGCTAGAGAACACCTTCAAATAGGTCTCTGGAAATACGTTTGAGGAGGATCTAGGATGTTCTAAATGTTGGGAAGGCGTGTTCAGGACTCTGTGACCATCTTTCCTGGTGTCATCAGCCATGGTGTGCACACGTGCACACACCCCAGCAGGCACACACCCCTTCCAGCACACACCTGCATGCTCAACTCGGTTCTGGTGCTACCCACACAAGCACACTGTCAACATACTTTTCCCACATATCCCCGCACAATGTGAAGACACACAAACACACATTTCCCACACTTAGTGAAATATATATCCACCACACACTCACAGAAGCAAGAGCAGATGCAATGCCTTATGCTCACATACCCTTACACACCCCTGCAAACACACACCTACCACACACACCATGCACAGTTTCTACAACACACCCATACAACTCATGCTCTTAGTCACAAAAATATACTACACACCTGTATCGAAACCTTCCCACTCACAAAATATACAAACCTCATACTCACCTCCTCACCCCAGTTACATTAACACTCATTCCTCTACCACCCCACCACAGCAAACCACAGCCCACATTCTATATTTATCCCTATATCTCTATCTATATGTGTACCCACAGCCATATCTCTATCTCTGTTTATCCACACACACATACCCCGTGTATACTTGCATACCCTCATTCACTCACATGTACGCACACACACATTTGCCATGACTATCCCATGCATATATACCATACATATTTCTTAGGGATCGTAATTCAGCAGTGAAAATGTTGCCTGGGGCCAAATGCCATCCTTGCCTGGGATCGCTAAAAAAATATTATTTCAAGTTTAAAATTTTTATGGGGAAATAAAATTCTATTTGCCTATTTTTAGCTCCCCCGAGGTTAAATATGGCCTTATTCCATGCTCAGGCAGCTTCCGGGATTATGTAACTCCAACAGCTCTGACTTCTGACGTCAGTGCCTGCTCTACCCTTGGTGATGGGAGTGTAAGGCCTTTTTATCCACCACCAACAGCAGCAGCAGCAGCAGCAGCAGCAGCAGCAGCAGGTGTTCTAGGTAAAGGGGTATTTACTGCTGGTGAAGGGGTGAAATATTTGGGGGAAAGTAATGCCCTCGGCCCATTCCATGAGCTTCCTGAACGCGGTCAAGCCCAGATCAAAACATGAAAAATGGTCTCTTCTTGCCACTTATTCCTTCCCCAGTTCTCTTGATGAGAGACGAATGTCTGGGGAAAAGAGTGGGAACTCCAGCTGATCAGGCTCATGTTCCAAGCATGAGCAAAGTGTTGAAGGGCAACTGGGAATAGAGATGAGGGGGCCCCCGAGGAGAGTGTAGTTCTATGCCTTGGGCTTTGCTGCTCATGCTCACTGGCCACAGGGTCACAGAGGTTTTCCACAGGCCACCTACTGGCAGGGATAGAGTGACCACAGTAGCACCACATGAGAGATAATGTTGCGTGGTGGTTAAGCACGTGTTGCTTGGAGTCAGGTTACCTTGGGTCACTTTCCAGCTCCTTCCTCTCTTAGCTCCTTGGCCCTGGGGTAGTTACCTGGCTTCTCAAAGCCTTACATTCCCCAGATCTAAAATAGGGATTGTTGTGATGTCCAAAAGACAGAATCATGTAGAGAGCATAGCACAGTGCCTGGAATGTAGAAAATACTCTGTGGTCTTCGTTGACATAACTTTTTTTTTTTTTAAAGCCAAGCCTGTTTTTTTTGGTGTCAACTCTGGCCAAGATAGAATTCTAAAGAAGTCCTGTTCTTAAAAAAAAAAAAAAAAAAAAAAAGTCCTGCTCTTTGGTTTTTCCTTTGAAGGTAGCTTTACTCTTCCCCCACATTGACCTTTCTGTAGCTGCTCAGATATGCTATGTTTCATTTTCTCATACCTCAGTGTCTTTGCTCATACTGACTCCTTTCCATGTACTACCATCCTCTTCCTTCTTGGTTTGGCAAACGTTCACTCACCCTTTAAGTGTAGGCTCACCCTGGCTAGCTTTCCCAGATAATCCAAGGCAGATTCTTCTACTATGTCTCTGTTCTTGTACATGGTGACCCTTGTCCCGCATCCTTCACCCTTGTGGCAGACTTGGCCCTCCTTCGCAGCAGCAAGAGACAGGGAAAGTAGCTAAGAAGGGAGGCTCACAACATGTCCGGGATGCTCTAGTCTCCCAAGACTACTCCAAGCCTTGCTGCTCAACATGTTTTGGGAAGTCATCATCATCACCTGTGAGCTGGTTAGAGATGCAGAATTTCAACCTTACCGTAGATCTACTGAACTGAAATATAAACTTTAATAATGAGGTGATTAATTTGCTCAATGGTACTTGAGAAGCACTGTCTAGGGCTTCCCCCATGCAATGATGGTGACAACGGGGGCAGGTGAAGTAATGTGCATCTGTGAGCACTTTGTTGATATTGTCTGGTTTCAGCCATGACCATGGAGGAAAATGCAGGTAGATATCATATGTATGTGAGATGCAATCAAGAATATGATCTTGGCCTGTCCCTTTTATTGAATCCCCAAATCTTTCTCCGTGTTATCTTCATCTTTGCCCTCACCTTAAATCTTTCCTAAACTCAATCCCAGTAATTCTAAGGTGGAACCAGCAGCCTACAGGTTACTCTGCCCATAATCATTACACATTTACCTGCACGTGGATTTTTTTCATATTATAATTAACATGAGAAAGAAGCCACAAAAGTGGAACAACTAAGAATGGTATTCAGTCTCTCTGAGTAGCCTCCCTTCATTTGACAAACAACAAAACAACAGACAACAAAAAGTTCAGCTTCCTCTTATGGTCACAAGAATATAAAGATGCTGTAGCTGTATCCTCTTTGTATATCCTGTCCTCTAAGACATGCTCCCTCAACACTCTTCAATTAGTCTCTCTCTCTGCTGTTGTTCTAGAAAGACTATTTCCACATTTACATGACCGTATAAATAACCTTTATGAATTCTTGAACTAAATATATTTTATATGCTTATCAATGAGCCAAATGCACTTCTCTCATTCAAGAAAAATATAGGTTTCCCTGATGATCATTCTGCACACCAGCACACATGCCGCCTTTATCTTTAGACTCTATTCTCTTTGAGAACAGGACCATGGATGAGTTGACACCTGGTAGGTATGCTTGAGAAATTCGTCTTAGATGAGTTTCTAAGTAGGACCCGTGGACCCAGGGAGTCTGACTTTTTCATCTCCATATCCCCAAGGTCCTGGCACAGAGTAGGTGTTATAATTAATTTTGAATGAATGAGTGGACAGCAGGAGTCATCAGTTCTTCAGCCATTGCCTGTAGGGATCAGAATGGCTCCCTAGATTAAATTACGTGAGAAAAAGATCAGGGAAGCAAACAAAGCAGAAACCTTATTTCATGCGTATTATCATACTGCTCTTTTCATTCAGTGTAAATAAATAAAAGGGGCTAGTTCCAACAATGGAACTGTGAAAATACCCAGAGATGCATATAACAAGTCTACCACTACCACTCCCTAGAAATAAATTCATCTGGCCGAGCTATTTATTTCACACTCACTTTTTTTTTCTTTTTTTCAAAATAAGTCTTCTGTCCTCCATACAAGTCAGGAGAGTGTGCCTGCTATATCTTTAGGTATCGTGAGTTTCCCTGCTTGTCTCTCTTTGTCCTTGAATCTCTCAGGGCTTGTCAGTTGCAAGCAACAGAAACTTATTCTGGGTGACTGAAACAAATAAATGACCAATTAGAAGAAATATGGGACAGCTCATGGCTTTGGGAGAAATGCTTGAGAACCTCACTTTAGAAAAGAAAGAGACCAGGGAAGTTTCAGAGAACTGAAGCTAAAGGGGTCTTTCTAGCATGCTCTGTCACTGAGATGGCTGAGCCTCAGCCGTTTTCCATTAGTGGGTCACTTAAGTCAAGATTTAAATCCCAGCAACAGGGTGTGAGATTAGCCTACGTTGCATCACATGTTCATTCCTTGGCCAGGCAAGGATAGAACACGGAGTTTGTGGGATTGATCAACACTGCATCAGAAGAATAGATAACATGGTAGGCAGAATCATGGTCCCAAAGATGTCCACATTCTAATCCCAGAAACCATGAATATGTTCTGGCACATGGCAAGGGGGAATTAAAGAATTAAAGCAGATGGAATTAAAGTTGCTAGTCAGTGGAGTTTAAGATAAGGAGATTATAATGGGTTATCCAAGTAAGCCATTGTAATCCCAAGGGTCCTTTAAATGTGGACAAGGTAGGCAGACGAGGGTCAGAGTGATGTATTATAAGAAAAACTCAGCCAGCCAATGCAGACATTCAGGGTAGAATAGGGCCATCAGCCAAAGAATGAAGGCAGTTTCTAGAGACTATAAAAGGTAAAAATAAAACAAAAACAAAACAAAACAACAAACGAGTCTTCCTTAGAAACGAATGCAGCAATTTGACATCTCGCATTAGCCCTGTGAGGTCCATTTGGATTTCTGACCTCAAGATACGTAATATAATAAAGTTGTGTTGTTTTACGCCACACATTTGTGTGGGAGTTTGCCATAACAGCAATAAGATATAGATGCAGATTATCAATCAAAACAACACCACCACACGTCTAAAACAGGGTTGGCCTATTAATGTTTGTTTCCGTATTGGGCTGTTAATGAAAAGCTTGGTATTTGCAATCCACTCAGGGGTAGTTCTGTTCCAAGATCTGGTACAGACAGAGGAGGTGGCTGATGCGTGTCGGCTTCCTAAATTGATAGTGGGGCTTTCTTGCTCTTGGCTCTTCCCATTATGTTCAGCGGATTGCAGAGGTATTCTATGCCCATTGTTCTAGAACCCTATGGTGGAACTCCCAACGTGTGACTTCCCACAAAGAAAGAGCTCCTCCATCCCTGCTTCTCAAAGGGCCTTTAAATAAGGCAAAACCATGCCCCGTGGTACCAGTTCCACCCAGTACAAGCTCCAGCAAGCAGAGATATGTGGCGCTCTGGAAGGGTCCAAGCCTGATGTCCCAGGATGTTTGCCAGTCTTCTCTGGAGCACATGAGAAAATATTGTACTCGGTGATCGTTCTTTTTGATGACACTTCTGCTTCAGGGAGTATGGTACTTTTTTCCTGCAATGTTTGGGAACGAAGCATCTCTGGGTATTGGTCTATGCCCATCAGAAATCAGTGTTGTGATATAATTACATTTTTACATTTGCAAAGCAGATGGATCATCAACGAGCAGGTGGCTGAAACTCCTGTTTCAAATAGAGGCAACAGATACGAGGGCTGGGCTGGGGGTGGGGGATTGAAATCTCTCCTGTGTTCTCCAATAATATCCATCTAGCTGGTGCCTATGAAGCTTTGTAAGGAGGTTAGCAGGGAGGTACACACAGAGGCTTAGGGAGGGAAATTCCTATTTATTAAGCACCTACTATGTTCTGGGTTCTTTCCATGCTTACGTCATGTAGCCTTTACAACAGACCTAAGAAGGTTGTGATGATCCCCATTTTATAAGTGAGAAGACTGAGGCTCCAGGAAGTTAAGGTAAGAGCCTGTAGATACCCAGCTGGTGTCGTAGCCATTAACGTTCACTGTCCGTCAAATAGTTCCAGTTTCGCTCCTGAGCATGTGAGAATGTCCCTGGTCTCTCACCTTCTCAAAGCATGATTTCTTTGCTCTGACCTTTGAATGTGGGCATGTGACTTGTCTAGGATGGCGACCTGTGAGTGGAAATGAAATAGATCTCTTCTGGGTAGGAAGCCACGACATATAGGAGCCACTGCGTTTGGTGTCACGTGCTTCCCCCACCCACCATGGTGAAAGGCAGTGTTCTGGACAGTGGCTGCTCCTTCACCTGGGTCTCGGTGAAAGGCTACCATGGAGCAGAACCCCCAGCCAGTGTGAGAGAAACGTGCATCATGAGTAAGAACTAGATCTTTGTTGTAAGGCACTGAGATTTTTGCGGCTGTTTGGTACCTACCCCTGTGTGATACAACTGCCAAGGAGAATATCGGGAATTTGACTACTTCCTCGTCTGGCTTTCCTTCTGCCTGGCACCAAAGCAGACTTGGTTTCTTACTCATGATCTGTGTAGAGTTATGCCTTTGTGGGTTTTTTTTTGGGGGGGCGGTAAGGGGGCTGCCTGCAATTCTTGATTCATTGGGGTCTGTGAAGACAGAGAGGGTTACATTGTTCTCATATTGTTTTCTAAGGATTGTTTCTGCCTCCCCAAGAAGAGTGCAGGGATGGGCACTCTCCCTCCTCCATATCCCTTGTGGTGCTCGGGACTGCTCACGTCACAGTTGTTGATGGACTATTTCCGGTAGCAGTTACCAGAACAGATCGAAATGGTGAAAAAGAATGGAGCGGGATGCAGTGGGATGGAATGGATTGAGAAAATGGCAGAGCTGGAGGTGCCCTCAGAGTAGGTGATGGAAGAATGGATCAAACTGGAATCCAGTGTAATGAGTCGCAAGACAGTGGGAAGGAATGGCTGAGCACAGATTAGCTTGTAGTGAAATTCGTGGAATCACATGGAAGGAAACCTTTGGATAGGATGGGACGGAATGAATTGGATAGAACAGAATTATTTATTGCATTAAAACCACAGATCGGGCTGGAAAGCATTCTTTTCTTCTAGTCTCCTGGTCCTACCCACTCCCCCGCCCACCCTAACGTCTCCCCTGCCCCAGCCAGGGTCTATTTTTGTTCCTGTAAGTAGTCAATATGCTGTTGAGAAAATGCCATTGTTCAAAAGACGTCCCCTCTCTGAGGGAAACAATTTTGATCTCCTCATGAGCTCTACCACACCGCTCCAAGGATGGCCTCTGGCTTTTCATGGTATGGATGTGTGTGCATGCCACGTGCACACACACACACACAAGCACGGGAATAGGGGATGACCCTTGCATACCAGCTAGCAGTAACTAGGCCTGGGGGCACTATTGCTGGGTCTGGGGGCTCTTGGCCTGTTCTCTTCTGGGGAAGTGTGTCTTACTACACACCATCCGCTTCAGCGTCTCTGCCGCTTCCCCACGTCTGCTCTCCCCCTGCCCCTGCTCTGTGTTCCCTGTATAGTAACAAGAAACTTGCTCTGCTCTTTCCTTCCTTCTCCCAGAACGAGGGAATGTGCTTGGAAACAGTTGCCGAGGGAGCAATCTTGTTTTTGAAAAAGAAACTGTAAAAAAAATGTGTTTGCGGGGATGCCAAAGTGGAGTGAGCCTTATTTCAGTGAGTGGGGTGGTGGGAATGTGTTTACACAGCAAGGAAACGCAGGCTGGGTGTCTGCTGTTTCTTAAGTGGATGGTATTTTGAAAGGACTTTATGATCTATCTTTTAATTCATTGTTACTGCTTCCAGCCCAGGAATGTGTGCCTTCCTGGTGTTATTCACGGAGCTTGGGTTAAGCAGCAGAAAATTGACAGCCAGTCTGAGCCTGTGCTTACCTAACAGAAGTGTGTGTGTGCACAGCTCAGAGAGAGACAGGCACACGTGCGTAACTGGGTGCCCCCGCAACCGCTGTGAGCCTGAAAGGGGGTTGATATTTGCAACAGGCTTAGGACAGACCCTGGCACACACGAAATGCAAATTAGCATCAGCCCATTATTAACTGTGTTCCCATATGTGTATGCACCCAGGGCTGCTAACACTCCCGATGGGTCCAGTTGTATACACATATCAAATGACGTCCTTGCACAACTGTGCACCTCAAAAGCTGGGCATCCCTGCGGATTCTGTCTGTGCACAGAAACACACCTCTACCTGTGCACGGGTACGACCAGATGTGTTCTCCTCTGTGCACCTGACTCCACATTGTGCGTACCATCCAAACACGAAAGCACAAAGGGACTGAACACTTATGGACTGTTTTTTTTTTTTATACAGTAGATATATAGAAGCAATTTGCACATTTCCTTTGGAAACGTGGCTGAGGGCTTTTCAAGCATGCTTCAGAGGATCCCCATTTAGAAACTTGTTTCTACATTCCATTCTTTCTCAGTTCCAGATGGCAAGGTTCCATCTCCTTGCTACCGTCTGAATCCTCATCTTATATCTCCCTGCCTCCCTCCCCTCCTCCTCTTTCCCTCCTCCCTCCCTCACTTCCTCCCTCCTTCCTTACCTCTTCCCCCTCCCTCCTCCTTCCCTTCCTTCTTTCCTTCCTTCCTCTCTTCACTAACATGCTTTATGTGCTCATTATGGACTAAAGTTGTTGGGTACTGGGTTACAAGACAGACCTGCATCTCCTTTCTTGGAGCTTTTGATCTATCTTGGCATCAAGTAAATTGTTTGCTAATATGTGTGGAGCAACTTACAGTCACCAAGCTGTATGGCATACATGATAATACTTGATTAGCCTAGTTCTGGAGCTCTCCCAATTCTGGAGCTCGAATATCTGGGTTCACAGCCTAGCTGTACCAATGACTTGCCGTATGCCGACAAGTTACTTAACCTTTCTGTGTCCCACTTTCTCATCAGTTAAACAGAGATTATAGCAGTAGTACCCATTTCATAAGATTTTGGTGAGGATCAAAAGAATTTATGCATGAAAGCCCTTAAAACAGTGTGTGGCACACATGAAGGTTTTTTCTAAAATTGTTAGCGTCCATTTCTCTCTGACAGACCTGTGTAGCTACTGGTGTCATCCGCATTTTGTGTACCTGAAAACAGGATCAGAGCAGTTCCCTTTTACCCTTGGATAACTGTTACTGGCTCTCAGCTGTCGTCCCTGCTTACTCTCCTTCCCTATAAGGGGGATGCCCTTCCCCGCCCCCTAGACCATCATTCATTTACTCCCTCTCCCAGTTTCCCAGGAACGGCTGGGGATCACAGATTGGGATTTTTTTTCAAAAATGAGACTTTTAGAAATCACTGCTCAAGGCCCAGCGAGCCCCCATCCCTCTGTTTGTCTGGTCTCAGTGTGCTTCTGCTTCTACTCATCTCTGGGGTCTCATTCGCTCTAGCATGGGCTCCTTAGGTAGACTGAAACAAGATCTTTATGTCAGGAGGTCATGGTGTTGAGGTTGACTTTGGTACACTAGAAAGAACCAGGGGCTTGCAGTCCAAAACTTTTGGTTCCAATCACTTCTAGGATGGGCAGTTACCTCTCTTCTCTGTGCCTCATCTCTAAAATGGGATTCGAGTTTTTCCGGCATTTCCCCTCAGAACCGTGTAAGAAATAGTGGGGGAAGCGTGGGCTCTGCCTTCAGACTGACCAGCATTCAAATCCCAGCTTTGTTTCTCCCTGACTGTGATTTGCCAGTCTTCTTCAAGGTTGAATCAGCCTGAGTTCTTAGTGGCAAGCAAAAGGACCCTACTTTGAATGATTCCGGCAGAAAATGGATTTATTGAAAGGATATTAGGTTGCTCACAGAATTTCCACAGTGTCTGGAAAACTAGCTTGGAAAATGAGCAGAGGCAAAGGGAGACATGGCAGCCAGAACCACCATGCCATGGAAACTGGCTTGTGAGGACCCTGCTGTTGACACTACAGGACACTGGATATTGTCACAGAGTTTCTGCTCCTGGAATGCCTTGTTCACCATCCCTGTTTCTTGTGGCAGGAGCTCCCAATTCAAAGTCTATGACTGATGCCTCTGATTGGCCAACCATAGGTCACATGCTCTTGCCAGAGTGACAGGGGAGGCTGGAAAGAGCGTATCTGATCTTTCCAGCTTCTGGGAGGTAGACTCCATCTCTTCCCAAGACTCCTAAGATGAGGAGTTCCCCAAACATAGGAAGAGGGCATGAAAATGTTTGAAATAATAAAACAAAAACTCAACCAAACATTGTCAATTACACTATTGATTCCTCCTCTGTAAAATTGGGAAAATAAGACCCATCTCTAAGAATTCTTGTGACGATTACATGAATGAATCCTTGTGAAGTGGTTCAGCATCATACCCAGCATATTATAAGCAAAACACCTGTTTCTTGTCTCTTTCTAGAACCTACTTCAGCGCCTGAGTTTCAGGGGTGGTTCCTGGAAGCCTCTCCTTTCCTCACTGTGTAAGTGGTAGAAGCTGCCTGGGTCTGTGATGCTGAGTTGTCTCCAGACCCCCATTGGCTCATGGAGCTTCCTAAGAAAAGAGCCCAGTACTGTCCAGTTCTGAGAAGGAGCTCAGGATAGGCAATGGTCATGGTCCCTTGCCTAGAACAAGTAAAATTTCACTCAGGATATTGAAAGAGTGGATAGGAGTGGCTCTTGGTTCATGAATCAGAGCATCCTTGGAGCATATGCTTTTCCTCTTGATGAACATTTGCTACATTCCTAGGCTAGCAAAGCTATCCTTGTATCAGTTTGCTACAGGTAGCCTCCTTTCGAGGAGAATATAGGCTCACAGAGATGTCCAAATCATCTCCCCTTCCTCCAAGACCCAAATTTGGGTCTGTCCTCTGGGTGAAGCTCTCTGTGACCATTGAGTCCCCAGAATTCTCTCTCTTCCATGAATATCCCTGTAGTTCATATTATTCTTTCTTTCTCTCTTTTGTTAAAAAAAAAAAGATTTTATTTATTTGAGAGAGAGCAAGTGAGAGAGAGAGAGCATGAGCGGGTCGCAAGGAAGAGGGAGAGGGAGAAGCAGGCTCCCCTCTGAGCAGGGAGCCTGATGTGGGGCTCCATCCCAGAACCCTGAGATCATGACCTGAGCTGAAGGCAGACACTTAACTGACTGAGCCACCCAAGTGCCCCTTATTCTCACTCTTTTTCTTCCTCCCACAATTAGTCACTGAGGGCCCACGATGTGCCAGCACTAGAGATAAACTGGATATTAAGACAAGCATGCTATCTACTCTCAGAGAATGTTCATTCTAGTGGAGGAGAGAGAAAATAAACAAGAAATAAAATAAATTCTTATTGTGGAGGGCGAGGGCCAGGGAGATTCTCAAACAGTGACATCAGGGAAGCTTAGGAAACTTTATGTGTGGATGTCAGTGGGGTCCCTTCTAAGGAGAGAGAGTTCTAGGTAAAGAGAACCATGGGTGCACAGGCCCAGGTAGATGTGAGCTGAGGTATTCTGGGTATAGGTAGAGGGTGAGTATGGCTAGAGTCCAGTGAAGGGAGGATAGGATGACCTACAGGATTCAGTTAATAGTACTTGGTATCTTGGCTTGTTAAATCGGGTTTTCTGCAGTCAGGCCTGTGTCTTCTACTTCTTAATGCCTGCCTATTATTGTGCATAGAGTGTGCTCTTCCCTGAAGAAGTACTCAGGTGGACACTCGTGGATTGACATTGCCCCCCCACCCAACATTGTATATTATGTTGTGTAGATGGTCCTGGTCCCTTCAAATGTTATTTCCTGCAAAACAGTGAAGCCAAAAGGAGAAGACCATTGGGTCCTCCATGGCTTAAGTGGGGTGCATCTAGTGCAAGTTGGGTCATGTTTTGCCCACCTTGTCAAATCAAGAGGCCCGAGCCCAGGCGTTGGATATGAGGAACAAAGTCTGATGAGAGAATTCTAGTATGTTCTTCGGGGATGGTTTTTATACCTCCTTGGGCTCAGTTGAAAAATACAGCCCTCTGAACCTAATACTTAACAAACTCCTACATATGCTCATAGATCGATCAGAATACTTCTATTAGGAACATTCTGACAGGAGGGAAATGATGATGTCTCCCTAAAGCCTCCTAATTCTGCTTCCTCTGGCTGAGATAGGCTAGGTGGGAAATCAACACTCTCCTTTTCAGATTGGATGGCTTCAAGGGAACAAGTGGATTCTCAGCCTCAGGGTAGATGTTGGGTTCCAATGACCCTGGTTTCTTTCCCTAGTCCCATTTCCCATGGCAAGAGAAGCTGAAAGGTTGGCATTTGAGCCAAAGCTTTACAAATAATTTGCTGAAAAAGGCAACCCTGGTTAGAGCCAAAAATATATATATTTCAAAGGAGCCATAGAAATTCATAGACTTTTCTGTCCTGGATGACTCCAGGGAGTTGTAAACAGAGTGAATTATAGGCTGTGGGGAGCTCCAGGCTGTCTAGGGCTTTTTGAAATGTCCCTGGAAAATTAGACCATCCAATGATGGTCAAAAGTCAAGGGAGGAGGGGCTCTGCTATGTGGATGGTCCATCATCTTTGTGACTTTGCTGAGGATATCTCCCCTAACCACCCAGGCCTTTATGTCATCAGACTCAGCTGCCCACGTGGGTAGCCCCACAGGCACATGGATCCTAACACCTTCTCAAATCTACTTTTTCCTTCTAAACAACTTCTCCCCCTCCTCTCTTACTCAAGTATAATTTTTTAATATAAGTGTTATATTAGCTTCAGGTATACAATATAATGATTGAACAATTCTATATCTGCATCAGTGTTCATTATGATAAATGTACTCTCAGCTTTTCTTAACGTATCTCAAGATATTTTTCTGACCAGCTTCTGAAGCAGTTAATTCACCCCTTTCACTTTGGCCTTCACTTTTGGCACTTTTCCCATCTCAACTTTGTCCCTCTATAGTTAAGATTCCATATCCATATGGACCCAAAGGAATTTTTCTGTCCCAACCATCTTGAGTGGAGCTCCTGTGTTGGCCCAGATCTAAGACCAGGACCCAGGCAATGATGAGTTTTTCTTGTCTTTGTATATGCCAGCTTCTTTTACAGGCAGTGGGTTTTTTGGGTGCCAACCACGTACATGACAGTTATGGGTGGGCTGGGTTTGGAGAGTTTGGAGTCTGCCTTATAAGCAAAACCCATTTCTGGGTATTTTTCCCTACCAGTGCCAGAAATTGAGTGGGGGGGGGGAGTACTAAAGATTTGTTTCCTTGGAGACTTTATACTGGGGAAGGGGAAAATGTGATGGCAGAGGTAGATTTCAGATGTGACTGCCAGTAGATAAATTAGCCCATATGGCTCCCAACATTTTTGGTAAAAGCAACCAAGAGGGTGGGTGTTTGGAAGGGGGTGGGAGGAAGCTTTTTCTTGGAGACAAGGACTATGCATATCAGTCTTGGGTTCTTTGGGGATCCAGAATAAGGAAAATAAGTATGAATTCTTAAGATTTATGAGTGAGTATAGAATGGTATAATTCTTCCTTGGTAAACAGGGAAAGTAACTATTTGTTCAGCTATAGGAATCATTAAGAAACAAATAAGTTTTGCAGGTTCCTATAGGGCTGTCAAGCAAAAACAGAGAAGCAAGGATGTTCTTTTATCCCTTACATTAGCATCCATCACAGTGTTGGGCTGTAGCACGCATTTTTAATACATGGAACTGATTGCCGGAATGATAAACCAAATTCCATTAAAACGAATTCAAGACTTGTCCAAATTCTTTTCTGTGATAGAATCAGAGTATAGCAAGTGTTGGACTTGGAAATAAGTAGGCCACTCCTGGCCCTTGACAGTGTTATATACAGGATTTTGTTTATAATGCCATTGGCATAGAAGGTGGCTATTATGTAGGTCTATGATCATTGTCCTAAGAAGAAATGGGAGAGAATGTCGGCAAAGTCGATGCCAGAGTATTTGAAACAGACTTCAGTTGCTAGTGCTCTGGAATGGAGAGCAAATTAAGTTAGTCATTACATGAAAAAACACTGATATGGGATGAAGAGGAAATGGTTTTGAATACATACTGTTTTATCACCTCAGAGTAGCTGTCCTATCAAAAGGTGGCTCTTCTCAATCTTAATTCTCAATGTGTTATTTAAAACATTTTCTGAGGGGTGCCTGGGTGGCTTAGTTGTTGAGGCCTGCTTTTGGCTCAGGTCATGATCCCAGAGGCCTGGGATCGAGACTCGCATCAGGCTCCCTGCTCAACGGGAAGCCTACTTCTCCCTCTCCCACTCCCCTTGCTTGTGTTCCCTCTCTGGTGTTTCTTTCTCTGTCAAATAAATAAAATCTTAATTTTTTTTTTCTAAAGCAGCCCACATCCTTCTCTTAAAGAACATGTTTTAAAAGAACAGGGACAGAACCTGAGCAACCTTGAACAATTCACTTAACCTACCCGAGTCTCTGTTTCATTGTCTGCAAAGAAAGCTAAGAGTGGTAAGAGTGGACATCCTTGTCTTGTTCCTGATCCTACAGCAAAAACTCTGTTTCTGACCATTGAGTGTAGTGTTAGTGGAGAGCCTTTATTACATTGAAGTACATTCCCTCTAAATCCATTTTGTTGAGAGTTTTTGTCATGGACAGATGTTGAAGTCTGTCAAATGTTTATTGCATTGCTATTTATAATTGCCAAAGTATGGAAGCAACATAAGTGTCTCTCCATAGATGAATGGATAAAGATGAGTATATATGTATACAATGGGATATTACTCAGCCATATAAAAGAGTGAGATTCTGCCATTTGCAACAACAATATGGCGGACATCATGGGTATTATGTTAAGTAAAAGAAGTCACAGAGAGAGACAAGTACCATGTGATTTCACTTATATGTGGAATCTAAAAAACAAATGATTAAAAACCAACCAACAAACAAAAAGCAGAAACCAACTCATAAATACAGAAAACAAACTGATGATCACCAGAAGGGAAGGTGTGGGGGGATGGGCAAAGTGGGTGAAGGGGAGTGAGAAGGACGAGTTTCCAGTTATGGAATGAATTAGTCATGGGCATGGAAGGTATGGCATAGGGAATATAATTAATGAAATTGTAATAATGTTGTGTGATGGCAGATGGGAGCTACACTTGGGGTGAGCATAGCATAATGTATAGACTTGTCAATCACTGTGTTGTATACCTGAAACTAATTTAACATCGTGTGTTGACTACACTTCAATAAAAAATGATAATAACAAAAATAAAATGAAAGAAAGCTAATAATGCTAAACTTCTAGGGTTATAGTAAGAAATAAATGAGAAAATGTGTTTGGAACTACCTACCTAGAGGCAATAAATCCCAAATGTCATTTAAGGGAGAAGAAAGGCATGATCTTCACTTGACCTTAGGAAAATTATTTATTATCTCTGAGTTAACTTTATTCTGTTTTTCCAGGTTGCCTTAGTTATTACAGATCTTTTGAATTTCCATATGAATTTTAGATTTAGCTGGTCATTTCTACAAAAACGTCTGCTCGGATTTTGATTTGGACTACATCAAATCTATATATTAATATAGATAATTACAGCAAGCTGGAGTATTCTAAACTAAGAATATAGTGTACTATTCCATTTATGTAAGTCCTTTAAATTTTTTCTCAGTAAGCTTTTGTAGTTTTCAGTGTACAAGACTTACACATCTTTTGTCAGATTTATCTCTAAGTATTTAATATTTTTATGCAATAGCAAGTGGTAGTTTTCTTCATATTCAATTTCTAACTGCCCATTACTAGTCTATAGAAATTTGCATCTTGATCTTGCATCCTGTAACCTTGCTAAAATCATTTGTTAGTTGTAATAATGGGATTTGGGGGTAGATTCCAAAGAATATTTTTACATAGATGATGATTTACCTAAAAATAAAGACAAATTTAAGTTCCAATATGGATTTTTTTTTCTTTTCTGGCTTTATTGTGCTCACTAGAACCTCCAGTAAAATGCTGAATAAAATAGTGTAAATGGATAGTCTTGCCTTGTTGCTGATCTTAGGGTAAAGTATTAGATACCTCACCATAAAACATAATGCCCATTATTAGTTTGAAGAATTCTCTGTTACTGATTTGCTGAACTAGGAATAGTAGATGTTGGATTTTATAATGTGATTTTCCTGCATCCATTGAAATAATCGTATGGCTTTTTTTTTTTTTTACTGTTATATTATAAATTACATTAATTGATTTTCAAATGGTCAACTAACCTTAGATTAATGGCATGATATTTTATTTTTATATATTGTTGAATTTGGTTTGTTAAAATTTTGATGAGACTTCTTTCAGTTGTGTACGGACTTGGTCTGTAGTTTCCTTTTAATGTGTTTGTCTGGTTTGGGTATCAGGGTAATGTTGGCTTCCTCCTCCTTAATTTTTTGGAAAATATTTTGTATAATTGATAGTATTTCTTCCTTAAATGTTTCTTAAAAGTAAGAACTGAAGCCATTCATTTGAGATCTTCTAATGTGAGCATTTATGCTATAATGTATCCTCTAAATATTGCTTTAGCTATATCCATCCCGTATATTTGGTTTGTTGTGTTTTCATTTCTATTCTGTGCAAGTTATATTCTCATTTCCTTTTAATTTTTTTCTTTCTTAGATTATTTAAAAGTGTATTTTAGTTTCCAAATATTTGGGTATTTTCCTGATAATTTTCTGTTATCAATTCCTATTTTGATTCCATGTGGTTGCGTAATATACTTTGTATATGAATCCTTTTAAAATCATTGAGATTTGTCTCATGGCCCAAAATATGTTCCATCTATGAATTGTCTTCTGTATTTCATTGTTCCTGATAAGAAATCTGCCATTATTCTCATCTTTTTCCTCTGTATATCATGTATCATTTTTTTCCTCTGTTTTTAAGATTTTCTGTATATCATTGGTTTTCAGCAATTTGATTACAAATATACCTTGGTATCGTTTCTTCATGTTTCTTGTGCTTGTGATTTGTTAACTGTCCTAGATTTCTGGGTGTGTAGTTTTTGTAATATTTGGGAAATATTTGGCCTTTGATTAATCACTTTTTCTTTTCTCTGCTTTTATCCTCTCCCTCAGATTCCACAAAAATTAGGCCACTTGTTTTCCACATCTTGCAAATGCTCTGTTCATATATTTGCTATCTTTTTAAAAAATCTCGGTGTTTCATTTGAATTGACTCCATTGCTATGCCTTCCAGTTCACTAATATTTTTTTCTCTGTTGTATAACTACCTTTAATCCAATTCACTGTATTTATTTTTTCTTACATATTGTAGTTTTTATCCTTAGAAGTTTTATTTGGGTCTTTTATATATATCGTCCCTGTGTATATTTTTTTATTTCTTTTTCTAACTTCTTGAGCATATTGAATTCAGTTATAATCACTGGCCTAATGTCTTTGTTTATTAATTCTACCATTTTTGGCATTTCAGTTGATTGATTTTTGCCCTCATGATAGGTCATTTTTTTCCTGCCTTTCTGCATGCCTGGTAACTTTTTAAAAAATTGAACAGCATGATTCCAGGGCCCTAGGATTGAGCCCCACATCAGGCTCCTTGCTCAGCAGTGGAGTCTGCTTCTCCCTCTTCTTCTGTCCCTGCTCATGTGCTTTCTCTCTCTTGCTCACTCTCGCTCTCAAACAAACCAAATCTTTTTTTTTTTTTTTTTTTTTTTTTTTTTTTTAGATTTTAAGATTTTTTTAAGATCACAAGTAGGCAGAGAGGCAGGCGGGGGTGGGGGGAAGAAGGCTCCGGGCCGAGCAGAGAGCCTGATGTGGGGCTTGATCCCAGGACCCCGAGATCATGACCTGAGCCAAAGGCAGAGGCCTAACCCACTGAGCCATCCAGGTGCCAAATCTTTGTTTCTACAAAATATTCTTAAGATTTTTCTTTAAGATGCAAAAGTATCACTTAAAACAGCTTTATTCTTTTGGGTATTGATTTTAGGTTGTGTGACTTAAGATCATAAAAACATTTATTCTAAGGATAGTCCACCCAGTGCCCCGTGGCTTATGAGATTTCCCACTGTGACAGTGGTAACAGGAACTATTCCCAGCCCTGAGTGAGCTCTGGGAATTATTCCTCCCAGTCCTTTCAGGTGGACTTTCCCCAGCTTTGTGCAGTTTCCCCACAAGCATGCCTGTCATATGCCAGCCACCATGCTATGTTTTCTTGAAGAAATGTTAGTAGAAGCAACACCAAGAATAAAAATATTAATATTTATTAAGTACATGCTATGTATCAGCTACTGTTCTGAAGTGTTCAGTTTCTCTAATTTTAATTTTTAAAATAAGGTATAAGATAAACTTTTTAATTTCAATTTTTAAATTTTTAAAATAAGGTATAAGATAAATCTTTTATATCAGATTTTACTTTACCTTAAATTATTAAAGCTTATTGTCTACATATCTTTAAAATGAGTAAACTGAGCCTCAGAGAAATGAAGTGGCATACTTCAAATTGCCCAGAACCAGGACAAGAATTTAGGCAGTCAGATTTCACAGAATAAAGTCGTACTCTGTACAACTTACCACTTCTCTAGAACATCAGTTCAGTGTGCTATACATGCCCTAAGTATGCTGAAGAAGACTTTAGGGAAGGGTGCCTGAGTGGCTCAGTCAGTTGAGTGTCTGACTTCTGCTGGGGTCATGATCTCAGGGTCCTGGGATCAAGCCCCAAGTCAAGCCCTGCATCGGGCTCTGTGCTCAGGGGAGAGTCTGCTTGTGCCTCTGCCACTCCCCATGCTTGTGCTCCCTCTCTCTCTCTCTCTCAAAGAAATTTTTAAAAATCTTAAAAAAAAAAAAAAGAAGAAGACTTCAGGGAGTACATATATTAATTTATTCTAACTTCAATAATTTACTAGCAAAATACAACTAGTACATCAAATCTGCAATATTCTAGGTGCTACTGGTTAGAATGAAGAAAAGTAGTGATATCAGACCTGAGTTTGAGAAGACTTATTTAATAAACATTATTTAATTAGCTAACTATATAATAAAGAGTGGGCAGGTTTGGCAAAAACCATGCAAGTGTCATAAGTTCAGGAAACTTTCTATTAGATTCTCTATCCCATTGCATGGATGGGAAAACTGAGGCTGAGGCTGGCTCAGATTCCTCTAAGCATGAGTGGAGAAGGCACTTTGCCCTTTCTTTGTTCTTTGTCTTCAGGAAGGTCACAACTCCACATAGACCATCCCCTCCCACAACAGGCAGGAAACTGGACACATTATCGTATGATGATCAGCAAGCGAAGTTCTTCTGCGAATTTATTAAGATTAATTTACTTGGGTAGTTGGAGGACCTATTGAGCACTTAAAAATGTTAATGGACAAAATTCCCAATAAATCATGTCAGCAGATCTTTATAAAAACAGTGGGGAGCTTTTAAATTGGGCCCAAGAAACAGCTTTGGCCCCACGAGGTGGGCTCAGTACAGCCTTTAAAGAAAATGGCAGATATTATCTGCCACTCAGAGTCTGGAGTCTGTGATTCCCCAGCCACAGAATTCTCAGTGGGGAGTCATTCTCCTAATAATAGCGATCATTTGTTAGTGCCTACTGTTTAGCAGGAGATCGTGCTAAGGATTTCATATATGCTGCCTTTGATCTTGCAAGTGTCAGTTTTATTACCTTTCATTGCATAACCCTGTGACATTCCAGGTCCTGAGGCGTGAAGGGACTTGTCCAAGATTGTGGGTTTTCTCCAAGCCCCTGTCTCAACTGCAGCTGTCAGATTACTAATAGTGCTTTTGTGCTTCTGGGCTTCTGTTCTCATTTTCCCTTCTGCCCGGAGCATCCTCTAGTTCCCTGTCTAAGGCACTGGCCAACCAACCCTTCATGTCTCAGCTCTTTGATAAAATATTTGGTCCAGGCACATCCTTGCTTAACAGCCTCAAAACACCCCTTTTGCTGTGGGATCAAGTGCATGCTCTTTAGCATGGCTGACAAGGTAAGATTGGTGAGGTCTTTCCTGGTCACTTCTAATAAAAGCCCTCTCCCCTCTCCCTACACATTTCATATAATATATATATATATATATATTTTTTTTTTTGGCTTTGCTTTTCTCCATAGCCTCAGTAACTCATATTATACACCTGTCTGTTGTGCTGCCTTTTCCCCTCCCCATCCTCTGGCGGGTCTTTTTTTGTCTTTTATCTACTGCTTTGTCTCCTGGCACATCCCCCGAATGTTGCAAAGCAGCTGTCAAAATGAGAACAAAGGAAATGTCATTCGATGTGAGGAGTGGAAAGCTAGTGATGATCTTCAGGAGGTGGTTCTGGGCAAGGAAGCCAGACCATGATGGAGTAAGTAGAAGAATAGAGGAGGCAGTGGGTAGAATACTGTATTAGGAGTCTTGTTGTTAGGAGAATACTTTCCCATTCTTACTACTTCTGAGCATTGGCACAGTGGCCCACTGTGATACTCTTTCTCTGTCTCGTTTTTTAGATTTTCTGGGCTGCTCTGCTTTGATATGACTTCTTGATCTTCCATGGCTGGTGGCTTGTCATTTATTCAGGTCTCATTCACTTGTCCGCAATAACCATGTTTTTTAGTTTCTGGACTTGATGCTTTGACATCTTGTGACCTTGCTGGATCCCAGTGGAACTGCGCATCCCAGGGTTAGCCAGTTCTCAGAGCCCATATTCCCAACCACCTTTCTTATAAGGTTCTTATACCCCAGGCCACTCACTGTTCCTCTAACTTAATCCCCCAGGTTTCAATACTAGACAACTTGGATAGCTCCTATGCCCCAGGCCCCACCAAAATCATTCAAAGTAACCATTCCTAAGCCTGCTTGCCTTGCCTCTTCCATTCCTACCTGTAGAAACCACAGAAACCATAGCTCTTGCTTCTCCCTCTGCCTCCTGATTCATCCTGATGCTTCCCCATGTACCTCCCCAGGGTGCGGTGTGCCCCCTCCTCTTGAGATCTGTGTGTGCATAAGCTGTCATTTCGGTGGTATTCATTTCCTGATCTCCTGATCTGTTGGCTTTGCCATACCTGATGAAAACCTAAATTTTAAAACGATATCATCTCCCCAGAAAGCCCTTTGCTGACTACCGGAAATTCTCAATCTCAGCAAACTTGTTGGTTTCCTTCATGAAAGTACCCTAGATTGCAATTATTTAATCTGTGTATTCATTTGTCTTATTATTTATCTTCCCCCACCAGATTATTTGAGGGTGTTTTAGTCAGAGAACCAGAACCAACAGGAGATACATCAGCTATCTCTCTCTCTATCTCTCTCTCTCTCTCTCTCTGTGTGTGTGTGTGTGTGTGTGTGTGTGTGTGTGTAATCTATCTAGTGGACGTTCCAGTTCAAAAGCCAGCAAGCTCAAGAATGAAGAAGGGCTTATTTTCAGTTTGAGCCTGAAGGTAGGAAAATAATAGCTGTCCCAGCCCAAGTATCAGCAGGTGAAGTCCACTTTTACTCAGCCTTCTGTTCTATTCAGGTTTTCATTTGATTGGATGAGGCCCTCCTACATTGGGGAAGGTTGATCTGCTTTATCCTGAGTTAACTGATTCACTTCTTAGTCTCATCCAGTAATACCCTCAGAAACACTTAGAATAATGTTTGACCAGATGTCTGGGCGTCTTCTGGTCCAGTCCAGTGGACACACATCAGAGAGCCAGATCCATGCCTGCTTTGCTTGCTATTATATCTCTGGTACCTTGCATACAGGCGGCGTTTAATTAAGCCATTTGACTGAATGCAGAAGGGTTACATAGAGACACAGGATTATTCTTTGAGGAGGGTTCTAGTTAGGTGAGGCTAGGCTGTACAACAGTGTTAAGTAAACCTGGAAATTCAGCAGCTTAAAACAATAAACTCTTGTTTCTTATTTACACAACTCTATAGCGTATTGGGCAGGCCACTTCTAGCTTGTGGCAATCCATCCTAACTTGTAGCCTCTAAAATTGCCACAGCAGTGGCCTGGAAGTAACTTGCATCACTTCTGCCAACATTCTTTTGGTCAACATTTCATCACATGGTCCCAGTCTACCAGCAAAGGCGTGTGGGAAATGTAGATTTCCTCTGTGCCCCGGTGCCATGAACTGAACTGCCAATCGTCTGTCATCTGTCCATGTGACACCATGGGAGGGAAGAGGGTGTCTTTGAAGAGGCTGTGAACCACTGCCGTGGAGAAAGCTGTCCAGGAAGGTGTGAGAGCTTGGAAGCAGCTAGAGATCTTGGGTTTGCTTTAGATCTCATCAGCACCAAGCTTCTCTTTTTCCCAACATCCCCTGAGAGCCTAGGAGCCCAAGATGTGAAATTAGAAAGGCATGATTCCCATCCACTTCTTCCATTGGCTGCCTCTGTGACTTTGGGCACATCACTGGTCCCCTCTGAGCCCCAGATTCTTCTCCAGAAAGAGTGGGCATCAATAGGGGCCTACAGAGTTGATGTGGAACTGGCGGTCCCATGGTGCGCTGCGCCTGGCACTGACGTCTTGCTCAGTCAGTGACTGTCATCCTTATAGTTGTCATTTTTATCATCTTGGTAATTACTCTGAAACCTACTGAGGCAGAGACCCCTACCTAGCCCAGTGGAAGCAGCTTCCAGGTTTTGGATTTCCAACTCCTCATGTATGGTTACCTCAAGGAGGAAGTCACACCTGGTTTGGAGAAGGGAGAGATACCTGTGTGGGGCTGGGCCACTTCTCTGTCTTACAGGTGCCCTGGGCCCCTCATGGCTCCCAGCTCTAGTTATGAGGTCAACTGCAGTGTAGCCCTTTTCCAGGGTAATAAGTTTTTAATGTAGAGCAATTAGTGAATAAGCAGTTGATTAGTTCATTATGAAAATACTGAAAACAACACCATTTGTGGTGGCAGAAGCTCTGGGAAGACAGATGCATTCCTTTTCATTTTATCAGTCAGGTCAGAGTGCCAGGGAAGTTAACATATTTTACCATAATATTAAAGCCCTTTTAACACTGAAAGGCCATTATGTGAGGAAAAAAAATATCCCTCTCTGGGGTATTAATTAGAGAGAGAAAGCTTAAAAAAATCATAATCTCATTAAATTCCTCTCTTATAAAGCCATTTTCATAAAGAATCCTTAATGTGAAATGCGGACAGAAAAACGCAACTCTGGCTGAAGAATTTATGAAAAACGTTGAGCAGCTGATCCATCATCCTTTTTAAGGGAGAGAAAACAAAACAAAACAAAACAAAACAAAACAAAACAAAACATTTTATCAGATTCCTGGCTTTGGATTTCTAAAACAATTATGAGTGGCCTGGGCCAGAAGTCAGAGAGTAATGTAGTCTTTCAGGCCCTGTCTCCGGTCTCCCGCAAAACTAATGAAGACAGATGATCACTCTAGGTGGAAACTTACACTCTGTGTGTCCCAGCCCTGAATCACTCCCTTCTCTTGGGGTTTTCCCGAGTTGTACTGTGTCTCTGGCTGACATTATAATCTAGTTCTGAATTCTTAAGCACATACTTAAAAATAGAGCCATTTAAAATATACACTCATTGGTTCATGTATTCATTCCTGTCGTAAATATCTACTGAGCTACTGGGCATGCCATATACTATGCTGGGGGCAGGGGGTATAGTAGTGGATGGAGTGGTCCTGAATTTGGATGCTTCTGGTGTAACAGAGGGGCTTTATGTTAATCAATACATGTCTGAGACTGGTGAGAGATTGCAAATGGGTAGATGTAACAGATGAGGGAGGGATGCAGTGCCCAGAGAGTGAGTAATGGGGCGTAATGTGGGCAGGGAGGGTCAGGCAAGGCTCCCCATGCAGCTGACATGCAGAAAGGGAGGGGGTTTACCAGGGTGGGCTGAGTGGATGCATGGGTCCTTCTTTGATGAAGAAGAAGGATTTGCAAAGGTCCTGCTCAAGGAGAGAAAAAACAAAGGATATCTGGGGAGAGGAAAAGAGGCCAGGTGGCTGAGAGAGGAAGCGGGGGGGAGGTGGGACAGATGGGTGTAGCTGTGCAGGACTGTCCCCTTTACCCTAAGAGACTGGAAAACCATTGGAGCATTGCAGAAAGTGACATGATCATTTTACAAATATGTGTACACACAGACACGTACAGTACAGTAAATAAAGATGCATCATTAACTATGCGATGTTGAATGAATTGCTTTCTCTCTCTGATCCGTTCCACGTGGATTAAATGAGGCTAATAATGGGACCCATCTCTAGTTTTACGGTAGCTGTTATATGAAGTAATAAAGTAATCCAAGTGCAAATGCTTCTCCTAGCGGTTGGGATGCTGTATGTTGGAAACTTTTCTCTCTTTCTTGACTTCCTTCCTTCCTTCCTTTCTACCCCCTTCCTCCCTTCTCCCTCCCTCCCCTGTTCTCTCCATTCTTCTGCCTTCATCAAGTTAATATACTCTGCTTCTTTTAACTTTTAGGACACTCAAGTCTATTTAAAAACAAAACAAAGCACAGCACAGGGGACTCTGCTTATTATACTTATTAACTCGATTAATCAGTGAGTCTGAAATGGGCACTAACCTTATGCCTGGTTCTGCAGAGATGACCAGGTAGTGGGAAGTCCTCATTCCCAACACCTGTGTGTCTGCACGGCCGGAAGTGCCTAAGAAGCCCTTACTTAAACAGACAGGTGGCCTTAGGAACAGACGGCTGCCTGGGAGCCAGGTAACCCGCTGATTGCTCTTTCTTGGGGGAATTTGTTATGGAACGTGGCCATTAGTCATGGCATCGAGTCACCGTGCGGATCCCCTCTAAAGAGGCACAATCATCTTGATTATGGTTTTGACTCTCCTCCCTTCTCGTGGCACCATCCATGGCCCCTCAGGGCCTACTTTTCTTTTGTGAAATAATAATGAAAACACCATCCTTTCACCACCACCTCCGTGCTGGCGACAACAGCAATCATTCAGTCTGCCAGCGACAATCTGAGCCTGTTTTTTTCTCCTGCCTGTTGAGGCTCATAGAAAAGTGTTAAAAACAATCATATGACTTAATCACAATTCACTTATCCTGATGGTTTCTTTTTCTTCTTTTCTTTTCTTTTTTTTCCCTCTTTTTGGTAAATAATCTTGATGTAAATTCCTGGTGGGCCAAGAGAGAGGAGGCGGGTTTTAATGAACTGGTGATGAAGTGGAAATATTTTGAAATGCTGAAAAATGTATTTTGCTTGTCACCTAATTACTTATCTGCCGCCTAATGGCACATTCCATAATATCTTACTTCCCGATCTGTTCATCTGGCAATAAAAATTCTTCCTTGTGATTGCCATGTGCTCCCAAGTAAAGACCGGTGCATTAGCAACCAAACACATAACGATGCCTTAATGACCCGAGAATGTCTTTTTTTCTGGAATGGAGAAAGGGTTTCCTTATTTCACTGAAAATTCATTTTCTTCTCCAAGTGAATATTATTTGAGAGGGAACTGTTGTCAGTCAAGAGATGATCACACACACACACACACACACACACACACACACACACCAGTCCAGAAACAAAAGGCTGTTAAATTAGCACCAGCATTTTTGGTTACTTTTTTTTTTTTTAAAGATTTTATTTATTTATTTGACAGACAGAGATCACAAGTAGTCAGAGAGGCAGGCGGGGGGAGAGGGAAGCAGGCTCCCTGCTGAGCAGAGAGCCTGATCCGGGGCTCTATCCCAGGATCCCGGGATCATGACCTGAGCCGAAAGCAGAGGCTTAACCCACTGAGCCACCCAGGCGCCCCTGTTGCTTTTATTTTAACAAGGCAACCTAAGCACACAGTAGTGTTGAATGCATCCCAAAAGAACAAAGAAATTTGTATTTATCGACAATTTATTTTGGAAACCACGCTATGGGAATGGCGTGCACATGTGTATACCACACACAAATATTCACCCCACATTAGCATTTTCGTACGTACAGTTCCAGTTAATCCTGTGTGTCTCATGTTTCACCCCGTGCTGCACAGTAGCGTGTAAAAGACTGGAAGACATTGCTTCCGCCCTCACAGACCTCACTGTCCAGATAGCTGTTCTCAACAGGGGGTAATTTTGCTGTCCTGTCCCTTGCTCCTCACCCCAGGGACAGTGGGTAAGGTCTGGAGATATTTTTGTCACAACTGTGTGGGGGTATTCTCCTGACATGTGGTGGATAGAGGCCAGGACCACTGATAAACATCCTACAATGCACAGGACAGTCCCCGCTCAAAGAATGATCCAGGCCAAGATGTCAGCTGTGCCAAGAAACTGTGGTTTAGCATAAAAGGTAAATGAAATACTCAGCAATTACACTAGAGTCTGATAAGTGGATTCTATGCCAGAGGAAGCTTAGAAGGCTGCCTGAGCAAAGGGTACTTGACCCAGCTTGGGAGTTCAGGGAGGACTTCTTGGAGGAGGTGGTTACTATACTGACTCTTGAAATGAGAAAAGACATGGACTAGAAAAGGAAATGGGAAGAAGATATTCTGGAAAAGACCATACTGACTGGGAAGCCAGAGTCATGGCAGAGCCCACAGGCTGGCTCATGGTGTGGCCTTAAATAGGTCATGTCACCTCCCTGGGCCTCTCCCCTCCACCAGAAAATGAGAGATTGCAGTAGGTGATTTCCAAAGTCCTTTCTACCTCCATGTTTATGATTCTGTGCCTCCAGCTTGCATCTATTTGCAAAATGAAGTATTTGATTTCTGCTTGGTTTTATTTTTGTTGTTTTCATGGCGGGGTCTTCTCATGAGACCACTCCCCAGCCTCCTGTTTGTTTACCAACAAGAAATGACTTCCTCTGGGCTCAGCTTTGTCCTGGATCCTGAGAACAGAGATATTCCTCCTCCTCCTTCTCATGCAACTGAAAATCTGAACCCCAGATTTGCTCATAGAAGCTCCCCTCCATCATTGTCATGATCCTTAAGCATCCCCTGGCAGTTGAAGCACTGGGAGTCTATTGGTGCCTTTCTTTTTCCTTGGGCGGTGGTCCTAGGAGAGACAGTGGTGACCTACTTTAGAGCAGAGGGTGTGGAAATAGAACTGGGGCAGAGATGGAGACTGTGAAATTTGAGAGATGTTTATAAGAAAGATATAACAGGACTCAGTCAGTCGTCGGGGCTGTGGGGGATGAGATGATGGTGTCCAGGTGGAAGCCTGGGGCTTTGACCTGAGCAGTGGGTGCATGGTGTGCTCTTGGAAGATTCAAGGCATAGAAAGAAGCAGGCTTCATATGAAGATGGTGCTCCAGATTCTTCTCTCTGGTAATAGAGCCGGGGAGGCCCATGGGAATGAGAGTAGATTCCCTTAATCTCTGTAGATCAAGGCAGCTCTGAGATAGGGAAACGAAGACCCCTCCAGAGTGAAGAAAGCTGCATTACGCCCCCCATCTTCCTTGGCTTCCTAACATTTGTAACAGATCTTGACCAGGCCACAGGAAATCCATGACTGGGTCCTGGTACTCAGCCGGGGAGTGGGGGCACCCAAAAGGACTCAGATTTGGAGTGAAATAATCTGAGCTCAGGTTCCAGATCTTTCGATGGGATTCTCTCTCTCGGGGCTCCACTTCTCCTCTTTCCCAAAGGGCGGTGATTTTTCCCATGTCCAGGGATGCTGTGAGGAGTGGGGGCTAAAAGTACTTTGGAGGCTGGAAGGTTCTGGGCTTTGGGTGGGACGTACCCAGGCTGAGTCTCTGAGGTGGGCAGAGACTCAGGCTCACGCACAGTCATCCCCAGCGAGGCAGAAGGTGAGGGTTCTCTGGGACCCATGAGGGAGGTGGGGTTGCTCTCTAGTAACTTAGCAAGTAACTCTCCAGCTAGTCTGAAAGGGACTTGGGATAGTTCCAGTGTTTCTCAGCAGGGCTCTGGCAGCATGGTGGGTGGGATCAATCCCTGTATGGGACCCCACACCCCACGGGGCGTTCAGCACCATGCCAGAGGTATCCCTTTATCATCGGACCAGTAGAAAATGGCCTCTCTCCCAGACTTGCTTATCTTTCCAAGGGTGGGCAGTGTGGCCTCACTCTGGTTGGAACATCATGTATAATGACACCAAGCAAGAGGGAGCAACCAACTGGGCCCAAATCATATCGTTGTCAGGTACATAACTGGGATTTGAATGGAGGTATATTCTTATGCTCAGTCTCTCTGAATGTAACTATACATGTATGTCTAGATACACAGTATATATAAAATACATATATGTAATATATTTATATATGTTTAATTTTTATATTTATAACTTGTATACTTTTGTTTTTATTATGTTATATATGTTATCTAATATATAATGTTATATATATATTATGTGTTATATAATTTACGAAGTATGTTTATGTATTTGTTTATATATCTGTTTATTTATAACTCACATATATGTTATAAAATATAAAATATACAAGCATTGCAAATTAATATATAGTATATAAGTTATATATAATTATATTTTATAACTGATAAATAACTTATATAATATATAATTTACATTTAATTTATATAATATAGTATGTAATATATATTATATATGATATAATCTTACCATATTATATAAGTTGCAAAGTATGTTTATGCATTTGTTTATGTATTTATTTACATATTTATAACACATATATTTATATATTTATATTTATAAAATATTCATATTATATATTATATATTTACATTTACTTTTATTTTTATAATGTGTTTATATTTCTATATTCATGTTTGTTTATATATAATGTTTATGTTTATAATTTAGTTTAGGCTCTGCTTTATGTTCATATTTGGCCTGCTGTTAAAAACTCATGTTGGCCAATTTCCTTACTCCACTTCCTCCACCTCCCTGCTTGTGCCTACAATTGCATCTCAATTCAGAGGGGCTGACCCCGTATCCAGGCATATTTGTGGCCCCAGTCTGTCCTGCAGTTGTCACCTGGGCTGGCACGTGGCCCACATGAGGCACCCGTCCTTACAGGGGCAGAGGTGCCCATCTTCTCCTTGGTCTCTGGTCATACAGTCCATGCCAGGCTTGCTCATGTGCCTGTTTGTCGCCCTGACCCCAGGGTCTGTCTGGAGTCTCACAGTCTCCCTTCAGGACCCAGATTTCAACCGGTACCGTCTGTGTTTGCTGGTCTCATGCCCGCTGGGGCCAAGTGCTACTCACAGACTCAGGGGTGCCTAGCCCCTGGCAGCCAGACAGGCTCACCAATGTCATCCACACCAGGAGTTCTGAAATTAGCCTGGGATTGGCCCCCTCCTACTGACAGAGCTAGCGGTGCTGGTTACATCTCTTAGCTGGGTTTTGACTTACCACTGTTTTTTTTTTTTTTTTCACAAGTGAAATATAATCGCAGGCTTATTGTTATATTATAACTTCACCTGGAGGAGTGGGTGGTCGGGTGGGCTGAGGCTCAAGACAGATAATGAATGGCCTTAGCGGGCTGCAGTTCTGGGATCACCCACATCTCTTCTCTCTGTTTTTAATTTCTTTTTGAGACAATAACTAAGCCATGCTGTTGACTCGGTGTTATTCATCCCTGTGGTTACTCTGAGGCTGGGGAGAATTCACAACTCCAATTATAGACTGTGTCAGCCTTTGATCTTTGAGGACCCAGGGCTGGGAGCCTCCTCATTGGCTGCCTGGGGGAAAACCAGGTTCTTTCTGCATTTCTTATTCCCTTCTCAACCACCAGCTGGGAATCTCTCTGATGAGGGTCCAACTCTTGATATGCTTGGAGATCTGAGTGGCAGAGATCCATATTTTGTTTCCACCATGAGCAGCATATAGGACCCAGTCCCCAGGAATCCATGCCAACAACAGCTTACTGACTTCCTCTCTTGCCTAGCCTCTTCCTTTCCTGTGGCCCAGAATTCCTCTTATCTTCTGGACCAGAGATGGAACAAACAAAAGCTCAGCAAATGCCTGTCCTTATCAGGACAAGCTCAAAAACCGGGAATCTGAATCTTTGGTGGTCTGGTTGTCTCAACTCTCCATGGAGCCTCTGACTGTGCTATGGCTGTCTTCCCAGTAGGGAAAGGTCACTGTATTAGAAGAAGGATGGAGTGGGGGGAACAGAGCAGTTAATTCTTCATAATATCCCCCAACATATGAATTGGGCACAACTAGTACCCAATACTTTTCCTTAAAAAACTGATATAATTTGTGTATGAACTCATATGATTTCCTTTGGCCTGCTCTCTGTCTTTCCCACTAAATCATGAGCTCCCAGAGGGAGGAACGAGGTCCATTTTTTCACTGATGTATTCCCAATACCTGGGATGGTGCCTTGTGCATAGAGGCACTCCAAAAATATCTACTGTTTGGGTGAATGAATGTGATCAGATCTATTCTGAGGTTCTAGAGGGACAAAGAGATTCTTGAAGAACAAATGGAAGCGTAGAGAAGAGAACTGGGGTATTTTATTCTCAAGTTTCTCAGAGCATCTCTTCCACCCACGGGCTTGGTAGAAGTTGGGTGAGGTGTGCCTGGTGAGAGAAGTAGTCTAGAATTCTGGAGAGTTGACTCTCATCCTGGCACTAATGCATATTTGCTGAGTGATGATGGCCAAGCCTACCCCCTTTATAGGTCTTGTTTTTTGTTTTGTTTTTTTGTTTTGTTTTTCATCTGTAATACTTTTGAAGGGACCTGGTAAAGTCTTCGAGGTATGCTGTTCCACGGTCTTCTGAGGAAGCTTCTGCCTCCCGTCTTGGACCTCACGCTTACAAGCTGCTTCCTCCAATCACTCTCCAGGCTCCTGACACAGCAGATGGAGCTGGTGCCCGCCCACGGCTGACAGATGAGCCTCATTTACAGCCCTCAACATTTAACCACTTGGCTATTTGGCAGAGTCATCTAGCTCTGAGACACTGGGGGAGCCCTCCTTGTCCTGAGCAACACAGACACCTTCCCATCCTCATGCCTTTGTCTATGCCAGGGACCTGGGAATGTGGAACCTAGAAGCCAGCCTCTGACCACTGGTAAGGGGCTCTATAGAGAAGACATATTTGAACCCAGCAGTATTGTCCAGAGACAAGAAGATGATGAGACAGTGTCTCAGACAAACGCTAGCTGGCTTGACCGATTTCCAGGTCACAGAAATTTGGAGCAGGGTTAGAGGAACCTAATCTCAGACACAGCCTGTCCATAGGCTAATTTGTGTTTCCAGAATAAAAAAAGATGAACTGATCAAATGAGATCCCCAACAACCAAATATTTGGGAATGGCAAACAGACTGAGCCATCCTTATGGGTAGAGAATTACCAACGGGGCACAGAGCACTGTGTAGAATGCAGAATTCCACATCTCAGGAAGCAGGTTTGGGCAAACAGTCTCCTTTTCAGATGCAAAGTTATTTCTGCTGCAGGAGACACCTGTTGGAGTCATAGAGTCAATCAGGATAACGTCTGGAACCTTGGAGACATTGCTAATTCACCATCTTTTTCATCCAGAAACATGTCCTGAGCAGTTTCCATGGGCCAGCCATTGTGCTGGGTGGTGGCATTAAACCAGTAAGCAGATCAGATTTGGTCACGGCACATTTAGTGGAGGACATGGTGTCAGTTAAATAGCCATTCAAGGAAATGTATTTTTATGAACTGTAACTATAGATAGAAAGGATAGGGTTATTATTGTTGTTAGTAGTAGTAGTATCATCATCATTACTATTATCAGAGGGACAGATTTATATAGAGGAGGAGGCTCAAAAAAACCTTCCCTAAAAAAATAGATATAAGCAGAGTCCAAAAAGGTGAACTGGAAATCAGGAGAAGAGAGAACATTCTAAACCAAAGGGAATAATATGTGTGAGAAGGTCCTGATGAGGGCCAGTGCAGCTGAGAGTGGCAGGAAGCCAATTGCTGGCTTGGTGGGCAGCCGCAGGTCATGCATGACCTCCTTGTACAGGGTGTGGATTTTGAGTTTACCCAAAAGTGCAGTGGGAATTGATTAAAGGATTTCAAGCAGGGGGTGATGTGATTGCACGTGTAAAGATTGCCCAGACTTGTGAGTGGTTAATGGACCAGAAGGGCTGGGGGAAGGAAATGAGGTATCTCAGTAGGAGGACCCAGGTGGGAGACAATGGTGGTTTGGTCGAGAGAAGGGGTGGTGAACATGGAGTGGGGGCGGTGAAAGATTTGTGAAATATTTTGAAGGGAGAATAAAAAAGACACAACCTTTAAAACTCCCTGGAGATGAGGGTTGGGAAGCATATTTTGTGTAGAATTACCCCTAGGGAACCAGCAAGGAGGAATGGCCATTAGGTGGGAGTTCAACAAAAGCTTTGCCCCAAGCTCTGAGTTATAAGTATGGTGTGTAACTGCCATGGGGGTGTTAGGGGTTTGGGATGGGGATGCAGGAAACTTCACCAGGAGTAGTGGAGACTGGAAGCTATGTAGTGGTGGGGTATCCAGCAAGCTCACAGAGAACATGTCAAAAATGATTCAATCTGAGACATCTGGAGTTATAATTCTTCCTAAGGTAAAAGGTTTTCCACCTGACTTGGCTCTAGTATCTCTAATTTGTTTATCCCTAGGGGTTCATTTTAAGCCAGATGTATCTTTTTAAAGATTTATTTATTTATTTGGGGGGGGAGGGGCAGAAGGAAAAAGAGAGAGACGGAGAATCTCAAGCAGACTCCCTGTTGAGCTCAGAACCCAACATGGGGTTCAATCCCACGACCCTGAGATCATGACCTGAGTCAAAATCAAGAGTTGGACACTTTTTTTTAAAGATTTTATTTGTTTATTTGACAGAGAGAAAGAGAGAGAGAGAGCACAAGCAGGGGGAGAGGCAGGCAGAGGGAGAAGCAAGCTACCCACTGAGAAAGGATTCCAATGTGGGAGTCAATTCCAAGACCCTGGAATCATGACCTGAGCAGTAGGTAGATGCTTAAGCAACTGAGACACCCAGGCATCCCAAGAGTCAGACACTTAACCGACTGAGGCATGCAGGTGCCCCAATTTCACCAGATGTTTTTGAGGATGGGCACTCCCTATGAAATAACTATTATTCTTCTCATTTTACAGTTGAGAAAAGAGAGGGTCAGGGAGATTAAGTCACCTATTCAACATCACACAGCCGGAAGTCCAAGTCCAGAGCTCCCTATACAAAACCTTCTTCTTCCCCAACTGGTTTAGAAATATTTAGCTGAAAGAAGATCCCTCCATTCCTTGTTGGTTCTGTGTCCACACCCCTTGCCTTGTCCCCTTGTGTCTCCCTGAGTCTCAGCCTATCCACTACTGGTGATAGTTACACAGTGGGTATATAACACTGAGTCAAAGTGTGAGAACCCCGTTTTTCTTCTCATCACCCCAGCTGTAGCAAATGTTGGAGACTGAACATTCAATTTCATCTGATGTCCCATGAAGTTAGAAATGGATGTTTTTTTAAAGAAGTGCAAATTTCATATTTTCACATCTACAAACTAAGATGTTTTTAATGTGTTGTTGTGTACTGAATCACCCCACAACTCAGCAGCTTGAAAAAAAAAAAAAAATCATGTTATTATCGCCCATAGTTCTAGAGGTTGACTCTGCCCAGCTGGTCGGTACTCATTCCAGGTCTTTTATGTAGTAGCGTTCAGATGGTGGCTGAGGCAGATGTCATCTTGAACATTCCTTCCTCACATATCTGGCAATTGATTCTGGCTGCCTCCTAGAGCCTTGGCTGGAACTGTCAGCTGAAACATCCACACACGGCCTCTGTAGGCAGCCTGGGCTTCCTCACAGCATGGCAGCTGAGTTCCAAGAGCTGGCATCCCAAGAAAGCAAGCAGAATTGCCTGGCATTTTGTGATCCAGTCATGGAATTCACAGAGCATAACTTCTGCCTGACTCGGTTGGCAGGAGCAAACACAAAGATCTGTGAGGCTTCAGCAGTAGGGAATACAACACAGATACCCCACTGGATGGGAGAAGTGTCAACACTGGATGGGAGAAGTGTCTCCAATGGAGAGCTTGCAGATTCTAAGAAGCCTACCTTCAGTCCTTCAGATAAAATTAAGTCTCTATGAAGTTCCTCATCTACATTTCAACAATTGTGCTTTTCTTTTTGGAAGAACTCTCTTTGGTTCTTTTTGCATAAATACCTGTTCTTATTTCATGTATGCAATAGCCTTCATCTCTTTGAGAATATTAATTACATTTATTTTAAAGTCCTGACCTAATGGTTCTGTTCTTTCTATATCCTTGGATTTACATTATTCTACTTTTCGAGATTATCTTTTCTATTTCATAGTGTTGGTGTTTCCGTGGGTTAGGCATGACTGGATTGGGTACTCATCTTTGTAGCTAAGATTCCTTGTTAGATTGTCTACTGGGTTTCTTAGCACTGTCTTTCTGGGGAAGGCAAGGACAGGGCCTGTGGTTAGTTGCAGTTCCCCAGCTCTATGAAGAGGGGCTGAGGAAAGAGGGGGATGTATCCCTCAATGGGATGCTTAGGCAGGTGGTCTTTGGGTGGCAATGATTCTTCCTGAGCACCTCCCCCATCTACTTTGCGTATCGCTCTGTCTGTCTGACCTAAGATTTCTTCAGTCATGGTGGTTGCCTCGCTAAACTAAGAAGCCCGAGGGTTTGGGGAGAAGTAGGATGGCTTGGGTTCTACTTCTCTAGCAACTTCCTTTGCAGCACAAGACTAGTAACTTGTCAGTGTCCTCACCGCCTCCTGTTTCCATTACTGCTGGGATGCTTGAACCCATCTTCTGCAGCTCTCTCCTCCGGTTTGGATGCTGCCCCGTGGATTCCTTTTTTAATCTAATCCCATTTTGGCCCCACATTTCAGAGATTCCTCAGACTTTCTGCTCTGCCAGCAGAACTTTGTGTTGCTAAGCAGAGTAATGTCTTTACATATTTTTAAAAAATTATTTAAATTTACTTTATAATTTATATACAGCAAAATTGATTCTTTTTGGTGAACAGTTCTGTGAATTTTGATAAATGTGTGGAGTCGTGTCATCGTTACCACAATCAAGACCCACAATGGCTCCATCCTCCTACCTCACCTCCAGATTCCTTGGACTGTCCCTTTGGAGCCACCTCTGCATCTCACAACCACAGACCTGTTTTCTGTCCCCATAGTTTTGCCTTTTCTAAAATGTCATATACCTGGAATCCTATAGTATCTGGCATTTTGAGTCTGCCTTCTTTCACTTAGCATAATGGGCATATTAAAAAAATCTCTTCCTTTCTCCTTCTCAGTGCTAGTCCATTGCATGGATGTAGCTTGTATATAAGATCACCAGTTGAAGGACATTTGATTTATTCTAAATTTGGGGCGATTATGAATGAATCCACTTGAAACATCACAAGGTTTTTGTGTACGCATAGGTTTTCATTTCTTTTGATTAAATACATAGGAGTGGGATTGTAGAGTCTGATTCTCAGTATATGTTTAACTTTTTTTTTCCCAAATATTCTTTTTTAAAATTTAATTTTATTTTTTCAGTGTTCCAAGATTCATTGTTTATGCACCACACCCAGTGCTCCATGCAATATGTGCCCTCCTTAATACCCACCATCAGGGCCTCCCAACCTCTCACCAGTGTTTAACTTTTATTTTTTTTTATTTATTTTTTTTTAGATTTTATTTATTTATTTATTTACTTACTTACTTATTTGTCAGAGAGAGAGAGAGGGAGAACACAAGCAGGCAGAGCAGGAGGCAGAGGCAGAGAGAGAAGCAGGCTCCCCACTGAGCAAGGAGCCCGATGCAGGACTCGATCCCAGGACCCTGAGATCATGACCTGAGTTGAAGGCAGATGCTTAACTGACTGAGCCACCCCAGTGCCCCTATAGCACATTTTCTTTATCCCTTCATCCATCAGTGGACACTTGGGTTGCTTCTACCTCTCCGCTATTGTGAATAGTGCTGCAGTGTAAACCAGAGGCACCAGAGCTCCTTCAATTTTTTTTTTTTACATTTTCTTCAAGTTTTTTAATGGTTTCTTTTTTATTTACGTATTTTTAATTTTTATTATTTTTTTGAATTTAATTTTATTTTTTCAGTGTTCCCAGATTCATTGTTTATACACCACACCCAGCGCTCCCTGCAATATGTGCCCTCTGTAGTACCCACCACCAGGCCCTCCCAACGCTACACCCCTCTCCCCTCCCAAACCACTCAGTTTCTTTCTCAGAGTCCACAGCCTCTCATGGTTTGTCGCCCCCTCCAATTTCCCCCAACTCACTTCTCCTCTCGTTCACCTTAAGACCTCATAGCTGACACATTGCTGGAGCACTATTTGAACCCATGTCTCCTGTCTCTAAATGACCTATTCTCTCTCCATAACCTCACTGGGCTCTCAAATGCTCCTCAAGAGGAGGGATTGGCATCCTAAATCACAAGGGAAGTTATTTAGGGAACGTTGGAAGATATGGAAAATGGGGAGAGACCTGCTCGCGTCTATCACTGTGAATTAAAGCCATCCTCTATGTGATAAGCCCTTAAAAACAGATTCTCAAAGCTAAATGAGGGAGATGTGCACCCCAATTCAAGTGGGCTCTTTGAGAGACAAAACATATGGGTGATAGGAAATCAGTGAGTACTGTCCTCCATGCATTGGTTCTTTGAAGTTTCAACCAAAGCAAGAGCTAAAGGTGTTTTTGGTGCACACTGAAAATTCCCTAAGCAACAAGTTGCCTGCTGTTAGAGCATCCTCCACCCCCAGTGTAGAATCACCTTTCTTCCTTCCTTCCTTCCTTCCTCCTTTCCTTTTTTTTTTCTTTCTTTCTTTCTTTCTTTCTTTCTTTCTCTTTCTTTCTTTTTTCTTTCTTTCTCTCTCTCTCTCTCTCTCTCTCTCTTTCTTAAGATTTTATTTATTTATTTGACAGAGATCACAAGCAGGCAGAGAGGCAGGCAGAGAGGCAGGCAGAGAGAAAGGGGGAAGCAGGCTCCTCACCGAGCAGAGAGCCTGATGTGGGGCTCGATCCCAGGACCCTGAAATCATGACCTGAGCCAAAGGCCAACCCAAAGGCCCAACCCACTGAGCCACCCAGGCACCCCTGTGTAGAATCATTTCTACTCAAGACTTGGTATAGGATATATTGCAGCCTCCGTCCGTGGGGTATCTGCATTGTGTTACCACCACCCGAAGGACACATACCTGAGCAGTGTACTGTCCCTGGTGTTTGGTTAAGCTGAGCCCAGTTCCTCATTTGTTTTTTTGCTCTGCTTTTCTGTTGTCCTTGTTTGCCGGCCCAGGGATCAAATCGTCCGTCAACAAAATACTTAGCCAGGGCACATACAGTCCAAAAAGAAAAAGAAAAAAAAGTTTCAGGGAACAAAAATGGCTGTTGCTAAGCCAACCCATTTAATGCATTTTTCTTAGTGAAAAAGCTGATTTTTCAAGTAGCGCTCCTTTCCTACTGCCTGTCACATAGCAGGTGCCTGAAAAAAATGGTCTTTTTTTTTTTTTCTTTTTTCCCCTCGTCCTTTCCTGTGGGAGTTAGAATTCAGTTCCATGGAGGAAGCTCTGGGAACTGGGAATGGAGGGGTGGAGATGAAACACATTCCCTGACCTCAGCAGTCTGAGAAAACAAGCCCTGGGAATAAATTAGAAGTATTCCTCTGGCTAAAGAAGCAAAGTAAAAGGAGTGTTACAAATTGAATCTTGTCCCTCTCCAATTAACACGTTGAAGTCCTAAGGATCAGTGCCTCGGAATGTGACCTTATCTGGGGATAGGGTTGTTGCAGATGTAAATTGGTTAATCATACTGGAGTAGAGTGGGCCCAATCCAGTAAAACCAATGTCCTTATAAAAAGGGGGAATTTAGACACAGACATGCATGTAAAGAGGACGCCATGTGAGGATGGAGGCAGACATTGGGGTGGTCCTTCCACCAGGCCAGGAATGCCCAAGATAGCTAGCAAACCACCAGAGGCTAGGAGTGAGGCATGGAACAGATTCTACCTCACCTCCTTAGAAGGAACTGACTCTACCAGCACCTTGATCTTAGTCTTCCATCCCCCAGAACTGTAAGACAATACATTTCTGTTGTTAAAGACCCCCTCTGTGGTTATGGCAGCCCTCGCAGATGAACACAGAGAGCTGTTGAAGTATTTAAGATAGGAGAGTGTGAGGAAGTTCCCCTGGAGGGTATGATGTATAAGCTGACCCTGCAAAGATGACCCAGCCCGAGAAAGATGTAGGGGGAAAAGGAGAGCATTTTGCAGAAGAAAATAGTATTTTTACCTGTGGTTAATTGTTACTTTCCAACTTATTCTAACAAGGTTGGATATCTAGTTTCTAATCCCACAACACATTTGGACTAGAAATAATGAAGGCCAAAAGGACGGGCTGTTGCTCACCATGCAGCTAATAAAGGTCTAACCATGATGAAGGGGGGAAAAAGTCCTAAATAGATGGAATTGCGGGGGAGTGGGTGCAGGGGAAGAAGAGGACAAGGGGCAGGAAAGAAACAATCAGGCCACACTGGGCTATCAAGGGGATATGCACTGGTAGATGAGTTCGTGATCTGGACTTTGGGGAAATGGCCTCTGTGCACATAAAACAACCTTTCGTATTCCCAATGATGATGCTGAGCCTTCGGTGGTGAGTTAACATACATTGGAGATGTCCCGTTTCAGAAGTGATACCAATAAATGGGCATTTCTTGAACATGCTCATTGATGCTACTTCCAATTAAAATTGTCCTTTGTCACTGTCTTTGATAATCTCTCTTTCTCAGAATGTAGATAAAGAAGGTCTTCGACCTTCTAAAACTGGGTGAGGTACTGTGTCCCTTGTGTAATCATGGAACTCTGTTTTGCTGTATCACACCACTAACTACACTGGTCTTAAGGGTTCTCTGCATCCCCAGCGTGGTTCTTAGTCGGCCTCCTATTCTCGATTATCATCTCCTTGGGGTATAGCCCGAGATTTGAAATGAATCTCTGCCCCTCCAGAGCCTGCATAAAAACTGGCCAGAAGTGAACATTAAATAAATATTTAACAACTCCAGTTTAAAATATTCCCATCCTAAATGGTCAAAATTAAAAAAATATATATTTTGCATGCTTAGAGATACAAACCCATGGGTAACACAAATGCCTCATTTACCAAAGGTTTTACAATGATATATGTGCATTTTTTCCTCCATTACAAATCCCTGCTGGTCCCTCTGCTACCAAGATTCAATAAGATGGATTTAATTCTCTTTCTCCATAAACCTTTTCTGGTGAGAGCCTAGCCTGCTATGTTCTCTTCTGACAAATTCAGGGTAATTTTGAGTTGGATTTGATTTTTTTTTTTTTTTGGTTGCTTGTGGCCAGAGAAAAATCTACATGGTGTTTCAAACTATAATTCCAGGTTTTCTCTTTAAAAGGATACTGGGCACAAAGGTTTGGAAAGGCTAGAAAGGAACACAGAGCCAAAAGCCAGAGCTCTGCTATGATTTCTGAACATGTATTCTCTTTTTTGTTGTTGTGAGAATTACCAGTGCTACTGGCCCCTGCAGGAACATCTCCTCCCTCTTCTCTCTCATTTGTCCTGTGCTGGAGACAACTGAATGATCTGGAATGTGTCCAAGAATCCCGAGTCCAGAGAGGGCCTTATGGAAACCTACTGCTCTCTTTTTGTGGCCACCGCATCGTGTCATCTTTGTTTCCTGGACAATTGGAGGCACTAAAGCTTTGGCTATAATGTCTTTGATGGTTATTCTATTTCGGGTGGGATGCTGAACTGTGTACATGTGGTCTCCCGCAGGAAGCTTCTATGTCCCCATTTTAGAGCTAAAGACTGAGGCTCAGGCAGGTGTTCTCACATACCCCAAGATGCTATTGGCAAAGAGAAGAGCCAGAATTTGAATCCAGAACTGACTAAGTCAAAATTCCGTTCTTACTTCATTATGTCATGGCAGATGCTGCTGCTTGTGGCTCTGGGACCACAGTCTGGCCGCAAAACTGTCCTTTCAGGCACAGAGAGGATGTTGGGGAGGGCGTGGATGAAGGAGAAAGCTGGGCAGGACCAACATGGCCTTGTGGTCCAGGCAACCTCTTGGGTGTTGAAAAAAACTTTGGGGAAACGTTTTGAGTTCCTCTCATTAGTAGGCGGTGCAGGAGCTAGGACTTGTCCACGGAACAGAATACCTGGGACACCGCAGACACTCGAATACATGAGGAGGAACACATGAGTGAGCAGGATGGAGAGGTCGGGGCACAGGTGCAGTCCACAAGGCAGTAAGGGATTCTCAGGATGGGGTTCGAGGGGAATCCTGCTCATTCCCTGGGATATAACAGTAGGTTCTGTTCTCTGTATGAAGAAGGAAACAAAAAGACATAGATCTGACCAGCGGTTTAGTGGTCTGAGGGGGAAATTTTATAAGAAGGAAGATACTCAAGACAGCAGAGTCTCTTTCCATAGAGAAGGTTCAGTGCTGAGCCTCTAATTTCTTCTTGTCCTTGCTAGAGGCAGCTCAGCTTAGTGGAGGGAGCACCCATTTTGCCATCAGACAAACCTGGGATCAAATCCTGACAGTTACTAACATGTTGTGTGACTTTGGGCAAGCACATCAACCTCTCTGGGCTTCGATTTCCTTCTGTGTAAATTAGGACTGCAATACCTTGAGAAATAGGGTGTGTGTGTGTGTGTGTGTGTGTGTGTGTGTGTGTGTGTGTCTTAACATGGTTAAAGTGGTTTTCTATTTGGCCTTTTTGAGTTTGTGACTTTTGTCTGAGTTGGTCCATGATAACCATCTGCTTGTGAGACAAAGCAGAGTAGAATAAAGTAAAAGGACACACTCCATGCCACCATGTGAAACCCACTGCCCAACAATGAAAGGTTCTGTAGCAGGATCCCTGCTCTCAAACCATCTGGTATATGAGGCTCCCTGAGGAAGGTCAACTAGGAAGTCTGGTAGTGAGGTCATCCCACTTCGTGTCTTAACTGGCTGCTACCTTACAGTTCAGAGCTTCTTTACTTTGAGTTCCTCCCAGAGTTCCAAACCCAGGAGTGAAATGAGAGATCCCTGCCCTCAGCATTTCCCTCATCCATCGTTCTCCCCAACCAACGAGGGAAAGTTGAGTGACATTTCCTTCATCTCTTCCTCTCTTTCCTTGTCATTTTCTCATTTCCCTAGAATCAGAGGAGGCAGGCTTCCTATCCTTTTGCTTCACTGGTCCGCCCTTGACAAAAACTCGGATGGTCTTGCCTGCCAAATCCAAATCCGGTCCTCAATATGCTAAAGAATGGAGAGAAAGGTATGGGGGAGGGTGTCCTCAAAAAATTAGAAATGAACTACCTGTGATCCAATAATCACGCTATTGCATATTTAAAAGGGATGCGCTAATTCTAAAGGATTCATGTATCCCGATGTTTACAGCAGCTTTATCTACAGCAGCCGAATTACGGAGGCAGCCCAAGTGTTTACTGTTACATGAATGAATAAAGAAGGTATGGTAGATATATACAATGGAAGATTATTCAGCCAGCCATCAAAAGGAATGAAATCTTGCCATTTGCAACATGGATGGAGTTAGAGAGTATTATGCTAAGTGAAATCAACCAGCCAGAGAAAGACAAATACCATATGATTTCACTTATATGTGGAATTTAAGAAACAACCCATCCCCCCAAAAAAAGACAAAAGGGAAAAAAAAGAGAGATCAAGAAACAGACTCTGCACTATAGAGAACACACTGATGGTTATCAGAGGGGAAGTGAGTGGGAGGATGTGAAATAGGTGATGGGGATTATGGGGTACACTTGTGATGAGCATTGGGTGTTGTACGAAAGTGTTGAATCACTATATTGTACACCTGAAACTAATATAACACTGAATGTTAACTATATTAGAATTTAATATTAAATTGTATTTTAAAAACTAAAAAAAAAAAAAAAAAATGAGGGAAAAAAAAAACGCTTTCCAAAGTCAGTCATGTGACTTAAAATTATATCACTGTCTGGCTGCAGAATGATTTTTTGAATGTTAGAAATTTGAATTTAACTCCCTTATGCCCAATAAGGAAGTGGCCAACAGCACAGATTCTAGAGTCAGAAGGCTATGTCTTTCTACTATATGTAAATGGTGTAACTTTGGGCAAGTTATATCTCTGTGCCTTGATTTCCTCCTCTGCAACATGGGCTTAATAATAGTATCTCATAGGGGCACCTGGGTGGCTCAGTGTGTTAAAGCCTCTGCCTTCAGCTCAGGTCATGATCTCAGGGTCCTGGGATCAAGCCCCGCATCAGGCTCTCTGCTCAGCAGGGAGTCTGCTTCCCTTCCTCTTTCTCTGCCTGCCTCTCTGCTTACTTGTGATCTCTGTCTGTCAAATAAATAAATAAAATCTTTAAAAAAAAGAAAAAGAAAAAAATAATAGTATCTCATAGAAATTCTATGAATTATTAGATTAGTTCAGGTACAGAAAAGTGCCTGGTACCTAATAACACCCCTTTGTGTATTATGTATATAAGTGTGTCTTCACCATCTTCATCATTAATCAATATCATCATCATCAGCATTTTTCTGCATGTTTCTTCTGTTATAATCCTAATTTCCCAGCCTTACCCAGACATGGAGATGCCATGGCCATCATGTACGTCATTAGACAAAAGAGAAAAATACATTAATAATTTGACAAATCCACTGTCCTTAAGACTGTGCTGTAGTTGCTACAGTCGTTTCCCATGGGAATATGGATTCATAATTCTGATATTGCTTGACATGTATACTGGACTTAACAACGGAGTCAATGGCTGGTGGATAACAGAAGCCATGTTTCTTATTGTTGGTGTGAGAGCTTACCCGTAAGCAAGAGGAGGAGCCTAGAATGATCCATGTGATGATGGATTACAGTTAGAGATACCAGATGAACTCATGTTTAGCATAAAGTAGATACAGATGGTTAATATGTAAATATTTTTAAACACCTATACATATGAGTTAGTACACACACATGATTTCCTCACTCTGTCTGCAGAGAGAGAGACCAGAAAGCAATGAGCACACCCAGCACCCAGATCTTGGTTGCTGAAACCATTCTACAAAATAAACAACCAAGGCTCCTTGGAGAGATGGCTGATTCTAGCACTGGACAGGGAATGTACAAGATGAATCTAGAACAACTTGTATTGCTAGAGAACAAAGAAGCTCTTGAAAGGGGGCCTTAGGAGTCAACTGAGAGTTTCCAATGGCCAAATCTGGAACAATCTGAACAAACAAACAAGAACAACAACAAAAACCCAAAATAAAACAGTATTGGTTTATAACCCAAAGTGATAAAATTCATGTCTATGTGTCCACACTGATATAAGAAAGTTTTTGAATAATTAAGTAGGGGAAAAGAGACAAGTCTCCTATGAAGAAGAATTCTAAATAATTTATGTAGAAACTCTGTCCTCAAAGAGGTGGAACGTAACTCCTTGCTCTTAAAGTGTGGGTTGTACAGAGTGGCTTAAAGAATATGGCATGAAAAGAGAAAAAAAAATAGAGTAAAAAAAAAATAGAGTAACTTTACAGTCAGAGAAACTTGACAGATACTACTTCAGGCAGGTGATGAAGGTTAGCATCAACAGTGATAAGGCATCATAGTGTATATCCTTGATGGGTGATGATGAGAATGTCACTTTACAGTTCTCCTCCCCCAAACCCGTAACCTCAGTCTAGTCATGAGGAAATCATCAGACAAATTCCACTCAAGGGCCACTCTACACAATACCTAGCCTGCAGTCCTCAACACTGTCAAAATCATCAAAAACAATGAAAGTCTAAGAAACTAACAACCAGGAGATACCTAAGGAAACATGATGGCTACGTTTAATGTGGTAGTTGGATGAGATTCTGGAACAGGAAAGGACATTAGGTCCAGCTTTGGAAACCTGAATACAGTGTGGACTTCTGTTAATAGTAATTTATCAAAGAGGTTCATTATTTGTACCATACAACACAAGATGTCAGTAACAGGGGAAACTGGGTCTGGGGTGGGAAATCTCAATGCCATCTTTTTTTTTTTTTTCTTTATTTATTTATTTTAGCGTGGGAGAGAGAGAGTGAGCAAGCATGGTGGGGAGGGGCAGAGAGAGAGAGAGAATGTCAATCAGATGCCATGCTGAGCGTGGAGCCCGATGTGGGCCTCAGTCTCACAATCCTGAGAGCACGGCCTGGGCTGAAACCAAGAATTAAATGCTTAACTGAATGCGCCACCCAGATGCCCCTCTCAGTGCCATCTTGGAAGTGTTTTTATCAATCTAAAACCATTCTACAGTGAAAACCTTATTTTAAAAGATATATTGTCTGTAGATCTCTACCTTGTAGGGTTAATGTAGGAATTAGAGATATAGTGCATGAGAAATTCCTTTCCAAGCCAGGCACATAGCGTACACACCCCAAAACAGCACCGTTTGACCATCTTGTGCCTTTCTGAGCTGTTCTTCCTGTGATGTGCCTTGAAAGACTGGCTATTATTGCTTTTCTTCCAAGAGCAGTCAAATTGGTCCAGTTTCTGATAGTTGTTATTTGTCTCTTCTACAGGGAGAATCCCACAGCATCCTCCCAGTGTTTGCAACTGAGCATTATTTACCTTAGCTGACCCTATCTGAATTGCATTTATTTTATTTCTGTTTAGTGACTAAGGTATAGCACATATAATGGTACTTACACAGCAGTTACCTGGGGTAAGTCAGCCAGGTGCTTCCAATTAGAGTAGCTCTATCTCACTCTTCTTTGAAAATGAGCATTAAATACATAAGACCCCACTTCTGTCTTAGGAAGGAGAGCACAGGGACATCATCAACTTCTTGTTTGTTGACCGAGGCTCTTGTTGGAAAACAGCATCCCAGAACAGCAAGTCCTTGTTAGTTATTTCTAAGAGTCAGAATGAGTTGCAAAATTATAATGAGGCAGGGAAAGTTTTTTCTTGTGGCATTGGGTAGGAAGTACCTTTCTGCAGAGGTGAAGGTGGGTATGATATCTCTGGGACCAAAGTGTGTCTACAAGAGAAGAGCAGGACAGTGTTGGCAAGACAGTGTTGGTCCAACTGGATGCTTTCTATGGCCATGACTATGTAAATTAAATGATATACATAGAGAGATAAATAGGTAGTTAATATATACATATGTGTATATATACATATGCACATAAAAATATATATGCAAATACACTTATACCTACATACTCTCCATCTCTCTTATTTTTCTTCTCACCTCTATTGGCAAGGACAGATCGTACCCACTCTTTGCTCTTCCCTCACCCTATTGTTCCATTTTGCTTAGATACCAAGCTGGGCTGGCTTCCCATCTAGACTTTGGTCTCTCCTCCTCGGCTGGATATATTTGAACAAAACTCGTAGAGAATCTGGGTTGCCAGGTCTACTCCATCTTCTCGTTCAGTAAAATGAAAATAACATTTAAAAAACCCAGTCACAAATGTCTATTTAATAATTCTTGATTGCTGCCCTGAGACTGGATTTCAATATTTGTGAATATTCGATGTCTGGAAGCGAGCACAAAATGGCTCTCTAAAACGGCCGGAAATTTGCTTCCTGTGGCGCTGCTTGTGATAGCAGGAATGTGACTTCGGGGCAGCCCCATCTCTTCTTTTGTGAGGGATTCCTTTGGTAGGCCATCTTGGTCAGGCCTACTTATATTAACTAACTACTCACTCACTGCCCTTGAGGTAGCTCAGGACTTGGGAGAAATCATCCAGAAGCAAATACTTTATAATAGCGTATTAAATATTCTGTTGAATAATATAAAGGACTGTCCCAAGAGATGAGGAACATCGGTACAGATTTTTTTATTTTCTTTAATGAAGTGTTTAACATTTCCCCTGGCAGGCCTGGAAACGAAATTTGAGCCTCGTGGGTGGGATCTAGGATTAAGGGAGCAAGGATTTGGGAGAAAGGGTGGGCTCGACAGAAGTCAGCTCATTAACTAGACAAGGCTCATGTTTGGGATTTACTTCCAGGGGTGAAAAAACAGGACTTGCCATAAAGACATTAGTAAATTAGCTTATGAATGTCTTGGGGCATTCCCAATGTACTACTGAGGCCAATTGAAATTTCTTCTAAATCTCTGTAGAATACCCAGGAGCAATGCCTTTTACATCTTGACATAATCCCCAGGCCTTTTTTTTTATAGCCACATAGGCAGCCTCCCCTCTGGTCAGCTTCATTTCCCTGAGGGAATCCACACAACAATTTTACTAGTCCAAACTCTACATTGCAAAGGACAGTAACCTTGAAGCATACTAGATTATTAGAAAGGGGTTTTCCTATCTTCTTTGCTTTCCTCCTGTTGTCCTTATTCCTTCACAGTAAAGAGCTTCTCCACATGGCAGGTTCAAACTCACTTGAATCCATGACCTCCTGGCTCCTCTACTCCAAAGGTTCCAGATAGAAAAACTCAAGGAAGCATTCTGATTGGTCCCACCTAGATCATGTGCCTGCTTCTCGTCTGAGAAGGAGGCATCATGATTTGTCCAATTTGGATCCCATGCTCGCTTCAGTGGCCAGAGGCATTAGTTACTGGCCTGATTTCCAAATACCAGCTCTTACACGTCTGAATAAGAATTTCTGTGGTGCCAGAGCACAATCTGCCCCCCGGAACATGGAGGGTTGCAAGTGCTAAGGCCTTACTGTCCTCTGGAAGCAGCTGTCATCTGATGACTGATGGGAATTGGTGTAGAAATAAATAGTAAGGGACTCACTTCCCCATGGGGTGACAGAATTCTGAGACAGGCATTCAACACCATTTACCGGAATTCCAAAATAGGATTAGTCTCTAGTTCACTGAAGTTGTGTCTGCTTTCATTTCCCTGTCTTCCTCTCCTACCCCTTTTCTACAGTATCCCCTGAGCCTCCCTCCCAGATTTGCTCCTGTTTGAGTCCTTATCTCAGTGACTTCTGGGAAAACCTAGACTAAGATAGTCACCATGATGGGCGGCTCATCACATGACTCAGATGCACCTGGCGCACTGTGCCAGAGGACTTACTAGCTCTGAACACACACAGCTAGTATCTGTCCAGAGAAAAAGAGATTGTGAAAAACAAAACAAAACAAAAAAACAAAACAAAACCACAGAACCAGCACACAGTGAGAACTTAGGGTAACTGTTCCTGCTGGACCAGCATTTGGGCATAAAACATGTCTGGCCTGACATGCCCAGAGAGAGCAGACAGACCTCCCCAGCAGATTGTTCTGGAGAGGAACATGTCAGAGGATCTTGGGGTCCACGCTTCAGCAAAAGTTCTACCTTATGCAACACCTCTTCCATGATTTCATTAAGCTTGGGCCTTCCTGGCCCCCTGCTGATTCTCCGCCAAGAAGCTATCATCGCAGAAGGATACACCCCCTTCCTCCCATGTTGGCCAGAGGCTGGGTTATGTGGCATATGTTTGGTAACCCAACCACTGTGCAGTGGTCTTGTGTGCATGTGCAGTAATAGAAGTGCTCTTCTTATCTCTGTGTCTCAGCTGTAGTCTCCCTGCCTCTCTCCATATGGGTGTACTGGTTTCTAAAGCCAGACATACTCCGTATCTGTCATGGGTTGGGTTGTGTAGAAGCAGCACTTGAGGGAGGGGGGCAGGTGTGTGAGACTGAGGGAGTGCAACAGACACACACAGACACACAGACGTAGACGCACACACACGCCCCTCTCAAGTTGTAATGGAAACAAAACAGGAAAGATAAAGGAGCCGCTCAAGGATGGGGTCTCCATCTCAGATAAAATCTGGACCGGGGGCGGTCAATTTATGGCCCTTGGACCAAAACTAGCAGCCACCTGTTTTTATAAATAAAGTTTTATTGGTACACAGCCACACCCGCTCATTGACATCATGTCTGCGCTTTCTTGCTACAAGGGCAGAGTTGAGTGTTTGTAACAAGACTGTGTGGCCTATAAAGGCTGAACTGTTTACAGTCCGGCACTTTACGAAAGAACATGGTTTATTCTAATCTCTGGGAGCTCTGGAGCATCCATTACCTCATAAAGCATCCCGACCTTGAGGCAGAGGGCTGGTCTGTGTGCTGCGTGTCCTAGTGTCAGCCAGGCTCTGCTGGCCGACCACCCCAGGTGTTGAGGGTGAGGTGCATGAAAGACACTAAAGCCAGGGCAGTGATTCCCGAGAATAACTGCCTGGGTGTGGGGGGCAGGTAGGAGCTGTGCACAGCCAACACAGCAGCTGGGGAATGGGTGCGCATGCTCAGTAACAGGGATCTCTCAAGACAGCACCAGCACCCACTGCCATGTTTCTCTGGATCTGGCCGAGTGCTTCATGAAACTGGCGAGAACCTGTATTTCCTGCCTGAAACTGGGCCATAATCGCCTCATCTGGACTCCACCTTGCCTCACTCTCCCCTTCACTCCGCCCCTCCCATTGCTATGGGGGTGATGGGGAAACACTTCCCAAGGTCTCCTGGGCCCCGCCAGCCTGTCCAGCCCCTCCTCCTTCCACTTGACTCACACCTGCTCTGCAGCCACGTGAGGGGGCATCCTGTACTCCTAACTCTGCATCCCCTCCAATTTCAGGGCTTGTAGCCATGCCCTTCCCTCTGACCTGAGCACCCTCCCCAGCACCCTCCACCTCCACCCACAAGTATAAACACATCTAGATTTCTGGATCTCAGCTCCGAGACTATTGTCTCCCAGTAGACATCTTGAACCTCTCTCCCCACGAATCCCGTTCCCTCTAAGTAGCCAATACTTGGCTCGTGTGCCTTGGCAGATTTCTTTTTCTGTTTTTGCAGATCTCACCATGCAAGCAATATGCATAGATTTCCTCTTCTTTAACAAAGATGCATTACTTTCACATTTGCTTTTTCTCCCTTAACAAAAGGACCGCCCCCCCAAAAAAAACTAGCCAGGTTGGCATATATGGAGTTAACTAATTTTTTAAAAAATATTTATTTAATTAATTAATTTGAGAGAGAGAGAAGCAGACCCCCTGCTGAGCGAGGAGCCTGGCACAGGGCTCGATCCCACAACCATGAGATCACGACCTGAGCCGTAATCCAAAGTCCGTGGTTCAACAGACTCAGCCACCAAGGCACCCCTAGAGTTAATTCGCTTTTAAACTCATTTTTTTCCCTAACAGCTGAAGAATATCCCATCGTATGACTGTACATCGTGTATGTAATATGGACGTACAGTAATTTATTGAAGAATTTCCATCTTTACGGAGTTGAGTCTGTTTCTCTGCGTGTGCACTTTTGTCACTTTTTGTCACTTTATAGACAACGGTGCAAAAAACATCTCTGAACAGATATCTCTGTATTCTGACACTATTTCTGTAGGCTCAGTCCCCAGAAGCGGTATCGTTTGGTCCAAGGACACATTCACTTTACATTTCCAGACCCACTGCCCCCTTCCTTTCTGCAAATGTGGCAAACTGGGCACCCGCGTGAGGTTATGAGACGGGCCCATTTCCCACATCTTTGCCAGTATGGTGGCCCTTCCATCCTTGTAATGTTTGCCCATCTCTTGGCAAAGGATTGGCTTCTCAATCTCACTCTCCGACTTGCATTTCCTTGACTATTATTGAAGTTTTATATATATATGTGTGTGTGTGTGTGTGTGTGTGTGTGTGTATGTATATATATATATATATATATATATATATATATATATATATATATTTGCCCTTAGCCCATCCATCCTCAGCTGCTTTCTAGGGAGGATCCTGGAGCCCGTTGCTACTCTGCCTCTTGTGTCCCCAGAGGGTGGGCAGTTTGGGACCCCACGATGGTGGGCATGGGTACAAGGTCCGGCTCCACCTGTGACCATGTCCTCCTTTCTCTTCACTTTCAGACACAACCCAGATGAACAATGCAGTGCCCACCTCGCCTTTGCTCCAGCAGATGGGCCATCCCCATTCGTACCCCAGCCTGGGCCAGATCTCCAACCCCTACGAGCAGCAGCCACCGGGCAAAGAGCTCAACAAGTATGCCTCCTTGAAGGCAGTTGGTGAGTCCTATTCTGTTTCTCCTCTACTTTTCTGTGCTTTTTTTTTCCCTTTCCCTCCGACTGCTTTTTTTCTCATCCTGTCATTTTTTTTTTCTTCCTACTTCTCCTTTTCTTTCTCTTCTTCTCTCTCAAAATCTGTGTCTCTCTCTGTCTCTGCCACTTTCTCCATCCGTTTCTGTCTCTTTTCTCTCTTTCACTCTCTCTCCCCCTCTCTATCTGTCTTGCTCACACGTGTTCTTGGTCTCTCTACCTGGTGCCCAGATTGCTGGGAAGCAGAGGCCCTGGGCTGCTTCCTCTCTGACTGGATCAAGTCCTACAGTGCCACGTGGGGCAGGGTGGGTGAGTGAGGGACACATGTGGGGGTCGTTTCCCTGGGAGGAGGGCCTGGAGGCTCATTTGCGTCTGACCAACAGCCCAGCCCCTTCGTCATCCACTGTCTGCCCTCATGAATCCTCAGGGAATCCAGGACACTCAGTCTCCAAATGCCTTGCCCTCTAGTGGGTCACACCCCCCCCAGTCACCCCATCTCTGAGACGTCGCTAGCTGCACGCCCCCACCTCAGGCAGCTTCCACCCTTCAGGATGGGGTGCATTGCCTGGATCTTGTGCTAACTGGGCTCTTATCAAAGTGCCAGACATTGCACTGGACCTTTTATACATCCCGCCGCATCTTCTCACAGGGATCCGAAGAGGAGGGTATAGTTATTATCCCAATTTTCAGATTAGCAGACTGAGACTCAAGGGGTCTAATTTCATTTGCCCCAGATAAAGCAGCCTATGAGTTTTAAATTGCTCCAGGAGCTCCCTTCCTGCCACTAGCCTCCCACACCCCTGCTCCTCACCCCAGCTCACACATGAGGGAATGTGACGGTGACCCTGCTGGCGGCCCAGGCTCCTGAACGCATCGATCATGTAGGAGTTCTGTGGGGTGGAAGCCACAGCCCTAGCAAAGCCAAACTTCAGGCAGACGCAAGACTCCCAGACCCCATGCTTGCTTTCATTATCCGCTATTTGTCTTCATTTCTTCCCTCATCTGAGATGGGATGGGAGACAGTCACTGATTGATTCCAGTGTCAAATATCTTAATTCCATTACACACTGACACCAGAAACCAAAGCTACTGTCATGGTCTGTGATGCTTGTGGGGACCATGGTCTCCCGACACCAGAGGCATAAAACAAGCACCTTGGTGCTCAGCAGAGGGCCAGGGGCATACTGGGAACTTGGCAAGCACTGGAATCACAAGGGTCTTCAGGAACTCCTATTTTTCCCCCATCTCCTAGGACTTCTAGATGGAGTCACTCAAAGACAGACGAACCAAATTTCTAATACCAAGGGCACAGCTCATGTGGACCAACACAGACTTTTCTAAATCCCAAGCCCCATGAGGACTTATGTGCCAGTTCCCACATTTCATGTTGAATTTCTACGCCCAGCTCAGCCCTCAAGTACATTGACCCCATGACCACAGATTCCCTCAGTTCCATATTCCGTGTTTGCACAGCGTATGCATTCTAAGCATGTTCAAATAGACTCAGATATTAGTAGGAAGAGCTGAGGGCTGTTGCCTAGGAGAGAAAGAGTCAGAGCGTCTCTACCCATGTAGCTGCAAAGCCTTCATACACTGTTGGGTGCCTCCCCCCTTCCTGGGCTTTGCCTTTAGGTGATAAATGACATCTGCTTGTTCTATTTGATTCTTCTTTTGGCATTAAAAAAAAAAAATCAGCCCAGACATCTTTTTCCTTTTGAACTGGTGACATTACCCTAAACAGCTTAGGCCCAGTGTCTTTTCCCCCATCAAAACTCAGTAACTATTTGGGTAAATAATGGTGGATGGTCCCATAATGCACCTTGATTTTTAGCAAGGGTTTTTACAGGGATCCTGTACCTTGCAAATGTCTGCAGGGCACTAAGAATTAAATTTGCAGTGTGAAAATATATCTTACCCTCCTTAAGTAACCCTTTCTTCCCCCAAAGGGAGAACTTGTGAAATGTTTGCTGAATGAATGAATGAGCTTGTCTTCATAATGGATCAAATAAGAGCTTAGTTGTAAGGAACCCCTAATCTTCTAGAAAATTCTGAAGGATCTTATTTAGAAAACCCTCCTCGATCCTGGGTATGGCTGACGTGCCTCTCCTCTTCTCTGTCCTTCTCTGACTGTCGCGGGTGTTCACGAACTTTATCTGAGTCACTGATGGTCTTGTGACTCCTAGTGAATGGAGGTCCAGTGGGACTGCCTGATCCAGTGGCCTACCCAGGTGTCCAGCATCTGCCTGCACAAATGAAATGCAAATCCCATAATAAATGTTCTTTGAAGCGTTCTTTATTAAGGCATAATTCACACCATGATGTGTGTGTGGATGATGAAATGCATTTCATTAGTGAAATCATTACCACCGGGGAGAGTCGTTTAAAAAATTGTTTGCCGTTGAAAGCTCAGCAGCCTCTGATAACCAGACCCGTTTTCCAAAAATTTCCAGTAAATAGAGCCTTGGACAGCCTTTAGGGTTAGCTGCCAAGTTCAAAAATACCCCCGCAAAATAAATTTCTCTTGGCGGCTTTAATATCCAGAACATGGGGTAGTTTGAGCCAGTCACTGAGACCCTCTGACCTCAGCTTCTTCAAGTGAAAAATGAGGAATGAAAAATGAGAAAATTTGAAAATAGAAGATGAAACAATACCACTCATTCTGGTTATTAGAGTACCTGTGGGCCATTAGATATGTCCCGTCCATTCACCGCCAACCCAGAGAGAAAAGGATGGTGACTGTTGGTTTGGTTCGGTTTATTTTATTTTAGTTGCTTATTGAAATCACACTCATTCATGTTTGAAGAAAGCTCCTTTCTCTCTACGATTCAGGGATACAGCATGTGACTGAAGAATGGTCTTTGTTCCCAAGGGGTTCACTGTCCAATTGCCAGTAACAGGTTAGCACACACTAGAGAAATGTCAGACGCTAAACTTCGTCAGACTCTGTACAAACAGATGTGTCTCATTCATTCATTCATCCATTCATTCTTCAGACATTTAATCTGGTGTCCCTTGATTGTAGGTCCCATCGAGGCATGAACCACGTCTGTCCCATTCATTAGTGCATCCCCAGAACCCACTAACGTGTGGGGACTTAATGAGTGTTCCCAGAGCATTATTTGTAAAATCAGGGAATAATAGTGTGTGAAGGGTACCACAGCAAGTCAGGAGCCTGAGATGATCAGCAAGATGTGGAATTGAGCACAGCCTCCGAGTTTAAGACCTCACTCGGACATTTGAATTTCATTCACCCAGACACTGAATCTTCATTCAGTGCCCTTGGATTGAAATTCAACTTGGAGAAACTGATTTATAAACAAAATTCCAAGCATTCTGGGATTCTCAAATAACAAGCTTGATCCCTTTAGGGGAATTTCCCTCCTTTAGGAAAAGTGACTCCATGGAGAAACTTGAATTCATTCATTCATTCAACAGTACTTTTCAAACACAGAGTAATTTCAGAGATTACTTAATATCCTGAGGTCTTAGTTTCTCCCTCGGTAAAATGAAGATAATAAAAGTAGACAGATAATGCTTTGTTGGGAATATTTAATGATACAGTGTGCACAGAACATGCTTAGCCTGACACACAGTCAACCCTCAGTAAATGCGGCCACATATGAAAGTCTTCAGACCGGAGTTGTTTGTTGGCCATATTTTTCCTTGAATCTCCAATTGCTCAGCCATCATTTTGGGGGAGGGACAGTTTATCCCAGTTTGATGGGAAAGACAGGCAAGGAAGCCAAATCACACTGAGGATCTGATAAAACAAACAAGCGAGTGAGCAAGCAGCAAATGACTTTTCTGAGCTGTCCTAAGGACCTGCAGTCAGCCAGACCTCTTCACTGCCCCATCGTTAGCCTGAACTGTGAAGAGCCATATGGCTTCTACAGTCTATCACAAAAAGCCTCAGTTTCATCCAACTGACTCTCCTTCCTAAGTCAGAAACGAGGCTTTAATCTTTTTAGACATATCTTCCACTCAGATTGAAAATAAGAAGTGTGTGTGAGAGATTGAGGCGAAATATAACCTGAAAATTCAATTAAGCCCATGCCTTGCCTGGCTTGAGCCACCCGTGTGAGGGGTAGTTATGATGTGAGAACCCATTTTGTGGTTCCTCAAAAGTCAATGTTGACAAGACAGGGGGGTTTGGGAAAATGTCCTCCAGGCTTACCTGATGGCTCAGGGAGGGGTGGCTCCCGCCTCCAGAGCTGGAAAAAGCCCCTGCAAACCCAAGATCGCCCACATGTTGGCACTTACCTCCTCTTGGCCCCAAGTTCAGTTTTTTTTCCCCTCTAGGCATCTAAAAGTTAAACTCCTGACCACGTCCCGCTTAGATGCTTCGGTGAGGCCTAGCTACTCAAAGAGAGAAAGACACAGGGCATCCTTGCATTATCAATCAAATGCTATGGTGCCTTCATTTTTACATTAAAATTTTAATAAAGAAAATATTTTTTTTGCTCATGCTATTTGACAGACAACGGACGATTTTGCCAGAACCATGTTACAGTTTCCAATGGCCCTGTTTAGAACCACAGCACGGCACTCCAATATAGCAGGAGCTCCCTCTTCCATCTTGCCGTGGGATTCACTTGTGAAAATCCTGAGTGATTCATGAGGGCCTCCGTCATGGATTGACTTCTGCTAGTTTAATCTTTTTCCTTAAGTTGTGGCAGGAAGAGGGTTAACATTATTGAATTCTCAAAACACTCTACCTTTGAGGGAGGTCTTGGTCCCATTCTTGCAGATGGTGAAACTAAGGCTCAGCAGTTTTCCCAGGGTCACCCATCCAGCAAATGGAAGAGCCAAGAGTCACATTCAGGATTGCCTGGTTCAGAACCCTGTGTTCTTTCCGTTAAATGATTCTATCTTCCAGAGAACAATTTCTGACATCAGGTTATAACCAGGCAAAAAATTGGCAGTACCATTCCTCCATTTCTTGGAGGGAAGGCTTACTAAAATACTGCTTTTCTTTGCTTGAAGTTGAAAGTTTTCCCATGGTTGCCGAGTCTAATCAGTTTACCATCCATAAGTTATAACTTACATGTGATGAAATAATGCAGATCATAATTTTACAAGAGTGTGATTGTTGAAATATACATGCCCTAGGATAACTGACATCCCAGTAAGGATAAGAAGTATTTCATCACCCAGAAAGTTCCCTCATGTTCCTTTCCTCTCAGTGCCTTAGATCCATCCCCTTTTACTGTTTAATTGTTCACCCAGCAGATTTTTCTGTAATGTCCACTAGTGGCACCAGGCATAGTGTGACGTTAAGTATATATGTGGAAGCTTGTGTGCCATCTGATTAGGTGTCCTTATTTTCAGTGGATTTATGAAGGAAAACTTGTTAGTGCCTTGCCACAGCTAAGCCCTGTCTTGGGTAGTGGGGGCAGGGTTGGCCACGGCATGGGCATGGTTCCTGCCTTCAAGTGATGAACTTGACTTGGGAGTAAGATGGCCTCTTTGGCCTCAGTGAATCAGTGACTCCATCAGGCTTGTATCCATCCGCACAGGAAGATTTGGGGCCGCATCACTATTTCCAGATGTCCATGATCCTGGCTCAGAGGGAGAAGAAATATCCAGTCATCCCAGGCGGGTCTCACTTAATTTTAACTTTGTCACTATCCTGTCCCGTCATTTCCCCTCTGTTGTGAGTGATGAGGGTGTTGAGTTCATATCCGCAGGGGGAATGTGGCAATTTGAGCGTCCTCTGGCATGCCTGGGAGGCCAACCGGAAATGTTTAAATGAGGCCGGATCTGTGCTCTGTAATCATTTAGATCACACAGAATGTTCCCTGTGACTCCTCTCAGCTGGCAGCCTGATCTCTCTGGAAATTGTGCAGAAATGCTGAGGACTTGGGCTTTCCAGGTAGATTCCCGAAAAAGGAAAGGGGAGCTAGTGGCTCTCGCTGATTGGCTAGGCCTCCAGCCAATGGGCAGAGGTTGCTGCATGGACACCTGGGTGGGTTTGCCCCGCTTTGAGTAAAAGCCAGTCTTACCGAGAAGGCCTATCAAAGACAGGGCTAGGTAGGGTGCAGTCATCACCCTTCTTACCATCTTTGACTTTAGGAAAGGGACCACCAGGGGGGATCTGCTAATAATGTGTGATCCCCAAGGGCTCATTCAGTGCTCTTGAAATGAAATTCAAGAAGAATTTTGAATTTTGGAGAAACTGATTTATAAACAAAATTCCAAGCATTCTGGGATTCTCAAATAACAAGCTTGATCCCTTTAGCATTTAGGGGAATTTCCCTCCATTAGGAAAAGTGACTCCATGGAGAAACTTGAATTCATTCATTCATTCAACAGTACTTTTCAAACACAGAGTATATATGAGGACAGCCCCTACCCCTTGGGGACCTGCCACCCAGCATATAAAGTTGCAGTTCGCAGAGACTGCCCCAACCTTGGGTTTGGAGCTCATAATTCTCTCCCCACCCTCTCCCCACCTCCACCAACCCTTTTGAGGAAAGGGAGTGTGCCAAAAACAGGATCAAAATGTCTCTCTTGTCAGCAGAGTGTTGTCCTTGGCCAAAGTGAGGTCAGGCAACTCAAATTTTCCTTTCTTTCTTAGAGGGTTGAAATTCAGAGCCAGATCCCTGCCTAAGAAATCTCTACCTAACATAACTGAAAACATCTAGGCCTCTTTCAGGGGACTTCTGACCCTCTGTTGGGCGTTATCCCGATACCGCTGCATGGCTTTGCAGGAGGAGGTGCGCGTGCGCAGATCCACATTTGCACATTTGGTCTCTCGCCCGTCCCCCGGGGCCCCGTGGAGGCTGCAGCTGGGGCTGCCAGCAGCGGCACCTGGGGGTGAGGGCGCAGCGGACATGGGAAGCCGGCCAGCAGATCAGCATCTCTCGATTGTTATTTTTTTAGGAAGTTCTGATGGTGACTGGGCAGTGGCGACACTTAAGTCACCAAAAGGTACTGTACAGCTTTTTCTAGCTCTTTCGTCCAGGTGTTGTCAGATTTGACACTGATCAGTGGAGGCACAAAGAGTCCTGGTGTTTGTGTGTGACTTGGTGCCACACAGGTGTCCCCGTTGGGTGACCCTGCAAGTCCGTCCAAGTTCCAGCATGTAGGTGTTTGTGTGTGTGTGTGTGTGTGTGTGTGTGTGTGTGGCGTATCTGTGCTCGGGGCTGTTGTTGAAGAATATGGTACCCCCTCATTTCTCAGTATTCACTGCCTGAAGGAAAATGTCACTATCAGACACCATCCCAGGTAAGACATCCAGGAAATGGTTTTTCTCAGAAAGCAGCACAAACAGAACAGTAAAACCCAAGGTAAATGAATGCAGGGGAGAAAACCACAACTTCTGAGGGAGAGAGAAACCCGAGTTGGGTTATTGGCTCAGGGTCTCATGAACCATTAGCCTTGTCACTGTTTTCGACTTTCCCCAGGCAGTACAGTGAGCATCGGATGCTAAGAAGTCTGGTCAGGTTGTCTGTGAATTAACCAGCCGGTTCCTGGACCAGAAGGTAGCTAGAATCTCTGTACGCCCTACCGTGTGCCAGAGTGCTGGACCTTGATATCATGTTGTCATTAAATTCTCTGATGACCCAGCTGGGCAGGCCGTGACCTTGAACTTGGGAAAGTAGAAGGTCTCACAGGGCTCTAGGCAGGACTATTTCTACATTCTCGGAAGTTGGAGGTGGGTGGGTGGCCTCGAGGTGGGGCCACCCACTGGGAGGCTCCTGCGGTCACCCAGGTGGTCAGTGACCTGAGCTGTGGTGGGTGGAAGATGGAGAGGAGAAAATGGAGTGGAAGGACAAGTAAGAAAGAGACTGTAGAAGGTCGTGAGTGAGTGCCTGTGAGCGGGGCGGAGGGAACAGTGTGCCCTCGGTGGTTCCAACATCTTGGCTGCTTAGTACCATCAGCCTCCCCTGGAGGGTTGTTAAAACCCAGATTCCTGGGTCTCATCCCAGAGCTTCTGATTCCTGGGACCTTGGGTGGGGATCTGAGGGGTTGTGTTGCTAACAGTTTCTATGGCGATGCTGCTGGTCTGGGGACCACACTCTGAAGACCACTGCCCTAGAGAAATCTTGCTGGGAAGCTGACACCCTCTGATTAGGTCTCCAGGGCTCTTTCTGGGGGCTGAGGTTTCTGAAGAGGGGAGTCTGACCAGGTCCCAGACCCTCAGAAGCAACCTGAGCTCTGAGGGGAGCATGGGAAGGAAGGGGACTCATTGTACTCCCGCACCCAGAGAGAGAGCTGTAGACCCACGTGTCTGTAGAGGATCCCTTGACTACCCTGTTGTTGCCTTGAGAGAGGGAGATTTTTGGGTCTTGCATTAGATAATAACTGTTCACATGTCAACATCCATTTTTAGAAATGAAAACAATTTGGAACATGACAGACCTACTAATTTGAGGCATAAACTTTTTTTTCTCTCCCCTGTGAAAAACAAAGCCATTATGATTCCCGTGACAACGTTTGGAGGCAGTCAGCACCCCTGTCCTTATATCAGCTTATTGTTGTCTGATGCATTTAGAAAATATTTCGGGACAGGGCAAAGGCAAGGGCTTAGAAGCGGTTTTTCTACCCAAACCGGGCTAATTTCACCTGTCCTGTTAAAAGTGTCTGTATTTATCAGGCCTTGTCTGGGGAGGAGGAGGGTCCCAAGGATGGCCAGGCCCAGGTTCCTCTGGAGTCACTGATCTTTCTCTAGTCTTCCCCACCCAGCCTCCAGAGCTGGAGACTCCATGAGGCATGATAACAAGGTTGGGGCTTTCGGACCGCCCCTGCCTCCCACACCCTGCCACCTTCTCGAAAGGGAGACACATGCAGGCTGTGACAGGCTTAGCCTCAGACACACCTAGGTTGCAATCACGTTCTCCTTGTTGGATCTTCTCAAGACCCTCAGAAAGTCAGCCAACCCCTCTGAGCCCCTGTTTTCTGATCTACAAAATGGGGACAAAGGTATCATCTATCGCCTAGGTTGTTGTGAAGATGAGGTAATGTGTATAAGACATGTCACACTGCCTAGCGTTCGGGAAGTGATAACCACATGAAACCCATTACTGGTATCATTAGGACTATTACCAGGTGAGCGAATGAAAGGCTCTGGAAAATCTCGTGCTAACAAAAAGCGTCAGACTCTAACATCATTTCCCACACACTTTGGATGTCTGATCTCTTTTCTCTTCAGGAAAACCAGTTAACAGCTTAACATCCAGGGGCACGAAGGTTGCTAGGAACCCGTTCTGGGAACATAGGGCAGGATCGGAGGAGTAGGCAGAGGGATGGGTGCCACCTGGGGAGGTTGGTGAAGGAAGGGGTAGCTGCCAAGGAGAAATGGCAAGGTCTCTGAAGATGAGGGTTTCCTGTTTCCACCCTCATTGCGTCTGACTCCCTTGGTTGGTGAAACGAGTCTGCCAGGGTGGGAAATGGCAAACATCACACCCCCGTTGGCACTGTTCATTTTTCTCTACCTGAGGTTTCCCCATGCACGCCGCCCCCTAGTGGCCCCTCCTGCTGCTCTGCCCATACCCAGCCTTGGAAGCAATAATCCTGGAGTTATCCCCAATAACTCTTGGAAACCCCTCCCAGGAAAGCACCACTACCTCGAGCCCAGTGGACTCTCCTAAGAGGTGCGAAGCCATCCATGTCTTTTGAAACCTGGTCATTTTGCAAAATGAATCTTTGAACCTAACCTGTCGCTTCATCCAGTGCTATGTTGGAGCAGTGAACTTGGGGGAAACTGTCAGTACAGGACTGATATGATCACGATGGCTTAGATCAGAAGCAGACCATGTGCTCTTGTACGAGCCGCTCACATGCCCTGAACTCCCATTTCTACCGTTTCCAAAACAACAGCCGTGAAAATCCATGCTCCATGGTGTTTGGGGGAGTAACATTAGGAGAATATAAGTAATATACCTAATGACAGTGAGGAAAATACCCTTTATCCAACCCTTCTGCTCTTCTGAATGAGGGAACCTAGTTCCCTGAGATAAATGAGGTTGCCCAAAGTCATACAGGACAATTACCTCAGACCTGGAACCAGGACCCAATCTCCAAAGAATGGCTCACAGACCACTCAGAGTCACTGGCCATGCTCAATACTAATGAAAATCCTGGGCCCACATACTGCAGACAAACTGGGACCACTGGACGTGGGGTCTCAACATTTTCTAGTTTTTCATTTTTTTAACTGAAACTTCCGGATAATTCTCTATATACTAATGTTTGGACCTACCTTTTCCAAGACCCAATCCCTAGACATGATTTGCCCTAGAACACCAATTTCACATGCCAGCATTCTTCCAAACATGAGTATTTTTGCTGTTTGCTGAAATAAAACTGTTTTCTTAGTCAAGGGTTTGAGCTGGAGCCACAGCTGGAAAGTAGGAACATTGAAGGTGACAGTCTTGGATTTGGTGTCCCTCCCTGACACTTAAAGCTGTGGCAGAGAAATGTGGCAGCCAAATTACTCAGTATCTCTGGGCCTTAATTCCTCTGGTCACACAGAGGAGATGGTTTTGCCTTGTCACCTATGTTTAAGACAGTTTGCATGAGACAACGTCAATGAAATGGGTAAGAACATCTCGTACACACTAGGTACTCAGTAAATTCTAGTTCTTTCTTTTGTCTAAGATCATTGATGTAACTCAGTAATAAATGTTCATACAAGAGATGCTACAGAAGGCAAAAGGCAGGAGACAGTATATAATTTGGGTGGCCATTCTGTCAGAGTGCACACATTTTGGATAAGAACCTACCTAAAGGCAACCTTAAAACATTACTTCATGAAACTCAGCCTTTTCCAATGTTCTGATTTGGGTTATTGGTTTGCTGGTGAGCAGGAGAGTGCAGAGCAGGTGGACGATATGGAGGGTTTTTTTTTTTTTTTAATAAAAATCAAATCCCACCAGCTCCTGAGGTTGGCCTCTTTTAAAAAACACACAGTGAGCACTGGAGTTTTGATGAGCTTCTTTGGGAACCCATAGGGCATGGAGGAGAGTCTCTGCTTGCAGGAAAATGCCATTGTGTAAGATTCAATAAACATTTTTCTGCTTTGAAAATATGCCCCTCTGATGCTAAGCCACCTAGATCTTTTTTTTTTTTTTTTTAAGATCTTCATTTCAAACTTCCCTAGCACCTTGCATGGTGCCCTCAGCACATAGTAGACACTCAGTATGGATTTTATTAATAAGTTGTTGAGTGAAGTTGGGCATAACATTTGAAGGGAATCCTGTGGTCTTGTCTGAAGAAGCACTGGGAAATAGAAAAATTAACCAGATGAAAGTCGAGAGATCTGTGTCCTAGATCCAGTGCTGCTTCTACCCAGCTGGCGGTACTTGAGCCCATGCCTTTAGTTGTCTCTCTTGTAGAATGGGAGGTTGGGGATCATTGATCTCTTTGGTGCTCCCATCTCTATAACTGAAGATCCCAGGCTTTGTTCTGATTGACTTGCCTTGTCATGTGCCCATCTCTGAACAAATTGTTACAGTGAGGGCAATGGAATGAGTTGGTTGTAGTCCGTGGGGAATGGCTGAGGGGTGAGAGAGTGGAGGCGTGTGTCATCCAAACCACCTGGATTAAGAGTAGGAGACAGGTGGATTCCCCAGTAGAAAATGGGGGCTCTTCCTGGAAGTAGGGTGAGTCAGTGATGGGTGTTTGTATAGTAGTCTTTCCACAAAAATGCTGTGTAACAAGTGGCCCCAAATCTTGTGGTTTAACATTCACTTGGCAGCATTTACTGAGACCAGGGTCTGTGCTGATGCTGGAGATTCTTCTAGTCTCAGCTGAGTTGACTCATGTATCTGAGAGTTGGCTGAAGGTTGGCTGATCCGGGCTGGTTTTAGCTGGAATGACTTGGGTGACTTGGCTCTGCTCCAGGTGTCTTTCATCCTCAGAGAGGGCAGCCCAGACATCGTGTGGTAATGACACTGGTGCAAAAGAAGGACCCCAAACCAGCAAGCACTTCTTCAAACTTCTGTTATGTCATGTTGGCTAACATTCATTAGTCACATGGATGAATTCAGAATCCAGTGGAGGGGGGCGGAGATTTTCCTCTGTTGGGGTGAGTTTCAAAGTCGCATTCGAAGAACGTGGATACAGGGAAAGGTGAAGAATTGAGGTCATTCATGCATGATTCTAACTTAGGATCCCAAATGTCACAATTATCTGCTTCGAGATGATCCTTTGCTATAGCAAATTGGAAGGAAGTACATAGGATCAAGGATAATTAACCTTTATCTGCTTCATTAAAAAAACAAACAAAAAACAGGTGTATAGAATTTAATCAGAGGGGAGGTCGATCTGAAGGCAGATCACAGAAGGATCCTTTGAAAAGAATGATCACCATCTGCGGAGCAGCGATGCAGGATGCATGGAAGGGTGGTGAATATATGCATGGTTTCCATCCAGAACCCTTCTGTGTGGGGGGCTCTGCAGTCAGCCATGGCTGGGGCATGAGTCTGTCCATCTTTGTTCAGCAGCCTCTCCGAAAGAGGTGACTGCATAGCACGGCTGCCTAAGGGAAGAGACAAAAGACCTGCAGGATTAGAGCCCTCTCAGCAACAGGACAATCACAGAGGGTTCCCGGAGTCACAGCCAAGGGGCTCGTGGCACAGCCTGGAGAGCTTTGGTGCAAAAACCAAGCCAGGCAATATTTCAGAATCCTCTCCAACAAAGACAGTGGGAGCCCTCAGGGTTAAGACAAGAAAGATCCAGGCTTCTGGACTCCCCTTAACAATTTTCTTTCTTAGAGAGATAGGACTTCAAAGAAGACATGAAGCCCAACAGGGAGAACCTGGAGCCCGAGCTTCATTCATTAGGACCTGGTTCAAATGTGACTCCCCCTGCTTGTGTCTCTTCAGCAAGGCCCAGAACCTGCCAGAACAGGGCTAATTCATCATAAAGACAAATCTTCCCATCTCCTCCCCTGGCTCTCTCCTGTTGGAGAAATTAGGCTTTTTTCCTGCCTTTCTTGTTTCTGCCTGCTGAGACCGTTTCAGGAACCTGCACTAACTTTAGAGAATGTATTTTAAAAGAAGAAATACCTGGGTATTTTTTTTTTTAAAACGTGAACTGTCCCCCCATTTACTTTTAATTCAGCTTGTGAAGGAGGAAAAAAAAAAAAAAAAAAAAGTGGAGACCCAGAAAATATTCCTGTATAGGCAAAAAGCAAATACTGTCCTACTGAACCAAAGGCCCCATAAATACAGTGGGTTGAGAGAAAGAAGTATATCTCTCTGTTACAGTCTCCAGAGGAAGTGGTAGAGGTTGGTGGGGCAGCTCTACTCCAAACTGTCACTCGGGAGCCCAGGCTCCTTGAACACTGTTTCTCTACCACCCTCTACAGGACTGTCCTCATTTGCATTGTTACAGTTAGCTGCTGTCATAGCCAATGGGAAGGGGGAAAAGAGGACATGCAGGGCAAGCGATTTCCTTTTAAGCAAGTCAGGTGAAGTGAAAATTGGATGCATCATTTTTGCTAACATACCACTGGCAAGACATGGGCCACATGGCCAAATTTAGCTCCCAAGAAGGCTGGGGAAATCTAGTTTGGAGCTGGGTGGCCATGTGCCCGAGAGAAGAAGGTAGAAAGAGATTTGGGAGGCAAGTGGCCATGTGCTATGTCTTCCCAGGTGGGAGTGTGCATTTAGGGAGCCCTTCCATGCTCCATGCGTGTAATGGTTTGTGCTTTTACCTGCCATATCTCCTTGACTTCTGCATTGCACCTCTCAAAGTCGATCTTATTATCTTCATGTGATTTTCTTCTCCTTTCTAACAATGGCAGCAATAACAGCTACCATCCGTTGAATACCAACTGTGCGGCAGGGCCATTGGTGCTGGACACGATTCTCTTCGGTACCTCAACCCCTTGCCACCCAACCGTTGTTGTTTGATTCTGAATTTTATTGGTAAAAGTTAGAGAGTTCCAGTAACTTGCTCAAGGTCTCCAGCTTGTAAGCAGAAGAGCTGGGATCTGAACTCACATCCATCTTCACCTAGAAATTAGGGTCTTTCCACCATATCATAAAGAACTTACAGTCAACACAAATCAGGTGAGCGTTCTTGCAGACATCCTTATGTACTGCATGAACCTGATGCACAGCAGCCTTCAAGCTCTGACCTCATTAATCCTTCTTTCCTTCTCTCATTAATCCTTCTAATTCCTGGAACTTACTGCTGAAGCCTTGTCTTTTGTGACTCGGGGCTCTGCTATGGCTGTTGAGAGCCCAGTGTAGGATTCAAAACCAACACTTTGGCTCTTCGTCATCGCTGAAAGTGATTGCTGCCCTCTGGGTGGTCGGGAATGGGATCGTAGAAGCACAGGGAAAAGAAATATTAGTTAATATCTCAAACGATCCCACTACATTGTCATGGAGCGAATCAGTGTGATGAGCTCAAGCAACATCTGCCTCGTGGGCTTGGGTGGAGTGGGGGGCCAGCTGCGTGAGACAGTATGTGTCAAGCACTTGGTGGCGTCTTCTCTCAGTTCTGTGAGAAGCGGATGGCTCTTTGTCCAGCGCAACTCTGGGACAGGTTGGTGCCTGGCCAGCACTCCAGCCAAAGTCAGTGCCCCTTAGAGATGCCAAGACCCATGCACCTAGTAATGCAGCAGCCAACCTGAATGCTGGAAGAGCCACAGCCTGGCAGAGTGTGTCGCATGTCACCCCCAGCTCCCTCCTCCTCACTAAAGAAGAAAAAGGGTTTGCCTTAGGAGAGAATCTGGGGCTCTGTTAAAACTTCCGGTTGTGATATTTGGACATTTCCTCTTGAGAATCTGATCCTTACATGTGCACCCCAGTCCCTGAGAGGAGGAATCAGGAAAAGTGGTTTCTCTGCATAATTCTCACTCTGCCCTCCGTCTTCCTTAGTTTTGGGGGGATATTTTCCTGAAGATAAAATCTTGTTAAGGAAACAAGACTATTCTTCTATGAGGCAGGCTCGTGGTTAGCAAAACGGTGAGTGTCGTAGCCATAAATTCACAGATTCCAGGATACCCAGAACTGGGCCTGGTATTCTGGGTTCAGATCCCAGTGCCATCGCTTGAACAAGTTGCCAAAGCTCTGTAGACTCAGTTTCCCCATTTATAAAATGAGATCCAAGAGTGGCCTCTATCTCGGTAGGATATTGAGAACATTAAAGGGGTGAACAGGGGGCCTGGGTGGAGCAGTCGTTAGTGTTGACTCTTGGTTGCAGCTCAGGTCATGATCTCAGGGACCTGGAATTGAGCGCTGTGTTGGGTTATGCGTTCAGTAGGGAGTGTGCTTGGGATTCTCTCTCTCCCTCTCCCTCTGCCCCTCCCTACTTCTCTCTCTCTCTGTAAAATAAACAAATAAAAAAATTTTTTTTTAAAAAGGGATAATAAATTCCCTAGCCAAGTATCTAGAACAGCATGTACTTAATAAAGATGAGCTCTTACTCAGTTTACCACTGGGGGACATGGGAGGGAGACCAGACTTGTCCTGTATTCCCACAGTCTCTAACCAGTCCCTGCCTTCTTCACTCAGCTGCCTCCTGCCTCCCTGAATTCACTGCTGCAGAACGGTCATGCGTCTGCAAGGCTATGGCCAGGGATATGGAGCTGGGCAGCAAGCAGGTTCTCCTGCCCCAGAAATAAGGGAAACTTAACCCCTGCTTTAGTCCTGCGATTCCTGTAAAGCACAAGGCACAAGTCATTCAGACTTCTGTGATATGGACCATGTATTTGCATTCTCCAGAGAAACTGAACTGTGTACACACACACACACACACACACACACACACGCACATGCATCCCATTATTTATATATATTCATATGTATCACATATAGATAATAGGATATATATACCATTGGTTTGGTTGAAGCAAATCCCCATAATAAATCTTTCAGATATGTGTATGTGAATGTGGTGAAAAGTCATATGTATGCATAATAAGATATCTATATATATGTGAAAGGAGATTTATTATGGGGAATTGGTTCGTGTGATTATGAAGGCTGAGAAGTCCCATGATCTATTGCCTGCAAGCTAGAAATTCAAGAGAGCCAGTGCTGTGATTCCAGTCCAAGTCTGAACACTTGAGAACCAGCAGAGCCCATGGGGTAAATCCCAGTTGAGGAGCAGAGGACCAGTGTCCCACCCAGGGGATGGGACAGCAGGCAGGAAGGAAGGGCATGGACCCCTCCTTCCTCTGATTTTTGTGGCATTTGGTCCTTCATCAAATTAGATAATTCCTACCTACATGGGGGAGGGCAACCTACGGAGTATACCAGTTCAAATGCAAACCTTCACAGACACATCCAGAAATAATATTTAATGCAGACAGCTGGTGGGCCCATTCTGGTTGACACATAAAATTCACCATCACAGAACAGATGACCAGAACATGAAACATTCTGCCCATTGCTAATATTTTAGAGACTGTTGTTGGAATCTGAAATATTTCCAGTGCTTTCCTGCCTTCATCAAATGCGTTATTGTACCCCTACTGTGTGCCAGGCACTGGGTGAAGTGTTGGAGATACACTAGTGAGCAGAGCTGATACGGCCGCTACCCTAGTCGGAGCTTATATTCTAGCCAAAGGAGGCAGACAATACCGAAGTAACTAAAAAAGATAATTTCATGAAATGATACAGGCCAAGAGTATAGTAAAATGGGGAGAAGTGATGAGAACAGTTGGGGGTGGGCAGGGCTCTCTTTTGACTGACTCATCAAGAGGGGTTTTCTGAGGAAGTGACCTTTGCTTAGAGAACCAAATGACAAGAAGGATCTTGACATGCTGAAAAGCGTTGTGTATTCAGGAACAGAAAGGAATCCTGTGTGTACTGAGTTAAAGAGTATCCCTCCAGGGGTGCCTGGGTGGCTCAGTTGGTTAAGCCACTGCCCTCGCCTCAGGTCATGATCCTGGAGTCCAGGGATCAAGTCCCACATCGGGCTCCCAGCTCCGCAGGGAGTCTGCTTCTCCCTCTGACCTTCTCCCCTCTCGTGCTCTCTCTCACTCTCTTTCTCAAATAAATAAATCTTTTTTTTTTTTTTAAAGAGTATCCCTCCAAGTCCCTATCTACTCAGAACCTCAGAATGTGACCCCACTGGGAAATAAGGTCTTTGCAGATGTCATGAGTGAAGATAAGGTCATAATGGATTAAGGTGGGTCCCAATGCAATGACTGGGATCCTTATAAGAAAAGGGAAATTCGGACACATAGACCCACATAAAGAGGGTGGCCCAGTGGAGTCAGGGCTGATATTGGAATGAGGCAAAAGGCAAGGAGCGTGAAGGATTGCATTAACCACCAGAAGCTAGAAGAGGCAAGGAAGAATTTTCCCCTAGAGACCACAGAGGGAGCATGGCCCTGCTGACACTTTGATTTCAGACTTCTGGAATCTGTGAAAGAAAACATTTCTGTTGTTTCAAGCCACCCAGGTTGTGGTCATTTCTTATGGCAGCCCTGGGAAACTAATACACTCTGGGATGGGTTCATAACAAGCGGAGGAGATGAGGGTAGACAAACCATTGGGTCATGCAGACCTTGGGGCCGCTGCAGATAATTTGGATTTTATTCTTAAGCATAATGGAAAGATTTATCACTTGATTTCAACATACTCTTAGACCAAAAACAGGGACAAATGAGGAATGGTGAAAGTTTGAGTCGATCGGGGTATTGCTTACTGGGTTAGATTCATCACCTAAGACCCAAGAATATCACCGAGTGAGAACGAGCTGTAGGAACCCCTCCTTGAGATATCTTTGGCCCAGGGAAAGAAGGTAGGTGGGAGGCCACCTGCTGAGACCCTCAGATGTGCAGCTTGTTTCGAAAATTGGTTATTACCTTGACTCTCTCCCTTTCCACGGAAGTAAGGCTCCATCCCACCCTGCACCTGGACAAGTGTCTGCTGCTAATTAGGGGAGAGACAGATGGAACAAGGTACAGTTTAATTTTACAGCATTGGTTCCTTCAAGGCAATTAGGCTTATTGGAAGGAAAGCACCTTTTTCATTCTTTCTCCCTCTTTTCAAATGAAGAAAAATCAAACTGGAGAGGCCCAATGTTGTTGAAAGGCTCACACATCTGTTTCCTGGTCGGCTTGTCAGCCATCTGCCCACGAGGTATTGGGGCTGATTAGGTTAATGCATTTATTAATGGACCTTACAAGGCTGTTCAATGAATCTGTTATTTCTTTCACATGTTTTAATATACTGACAGGGACCACACTGCACAAAGCCAGGAGAGGCTGGGTGGGCATTTCTTCCTCCTCTTCTAGAGACAGAGGACGCCAAAAACACTGGAAAGAGAGTATCACGAACATTGCATTTCCTTGGTTATGGGATCGGTACATCCACCACCATCCACATTCATGTTATTGAAACCATCTCAAAAATCACTCTTTGAGGAACAATTTCGTGCCCCAGGCAACAAATCTTCGCCTGCTCTGTGCTTCTCTAAAACACCTCGGAGTCTAGTGGAGGGAAGATGGTCAGACAATAAAATAGCTATGAATGATAGAATCTTGCCTACTCAGCTTCAGATGGTCTACTGACCCCTTGCTTCTTCACTGTACCACACGGATATCCTTTCTGTTTCTCGAAGCCGCCACACTCCTTCCTGCCTCCGGGCTTTTGCAAATGCTGTTCTGTGTCAGTTATATACTGCTGCATAACAAAATCCCCCGAAGTTCAGCAGCTTAATAGAGCCACCATTTGTTGGACTCGTGAATGCAAATCAGCTGGCAGTTCTGGGTTGGGCCAGATTAGGTGTTCCCAGCCTACTCGGTTTCTAGAGTCAGCCGGCAGGTCAGTTGATGGCTGTATGGTCTAGGATGGCCTCACCCAGTATCTGGCAAATAGCAGCCTGTTGGCTGTGGTGAACATGGGCAACTGGTCTGAAGATTTCTCATCCTCCAGGAGGCTAACCTGAGCCTCCTTCCTCACATGGAGTCAGGAATCCAAGAGCCTGATAGCAGAAGCTGTAGAACTTATAAAAGCCCAGGTTCAGAATACACATACATCACTTCTGCTACAATCTGCTGGTCAAAGCCAGTCGCAAGTTCCAATTATATTTGAAGGGTAAGGAAAGACATTCTACCTCTTGATGGAAGGAAATGCAAAGTACTGTGGCCATTTTTTGCTATATGCCACCTGTTCCCTCACCTGGAATCCTACTTCTATTACTCTTACCTTCAGATGGCAGCTAAAGGCACATCCCAAGGGTGCCTTCCCTCATCATCCCAAAAACATCAAGTCCCTTTCTTAGGCTACTTCATAGGGTAAATGAGGCCAGCACACATGGTAGATACAGGGAAGGGAAAGGGGAAGGAAGAAAGGAGAGAAGGATTGTTGGCTTGGATGAATGCCTCCTTTGTGCTTCGCAAGTTGCCTGGCGCAGAGCGGGTGCTCAATAAATGTCATTGGATTCAATCCAGTTCTTTCATAAGCCAGGAGACAGACAAAATATGTATTGAATAGTTAGTGCATTCCAGAATTGTGCTTTGTAGCTTATATATCTCGTACAATTTATTCCTCACAACAAATCTGAAGTAGCTTGTGTTATCCCCACTTCACACCAAAGGAAATAAAACTGTAAGAGGTTAAGTGATATTTCTGAGATCTCAGAAGCTCAGGTCTGGCTGATTCCAGGGCCCCCAGAGTTTTCTGTTCACCCTACTCTTGCCCCAAGTACCAAACACTTTGTATGATCAGGGTGTCCCCAATGCCAGGCTCACTAAGAGACCAAGTTAGGGCGGTTGCGGAGGAGATCGTAGATTCGCTGTTTGGGCCTTCATGACTCCTCTTCATGAAGGTTTCTCCTTCTCCCTGCACTGATTTGGCAAGAGTTGAATGCCTCTGTGACTTCTTTTCTTTAGAACTTTTTGAGAAAATGCCACCTATCCCAGCTGTTGGAACATCTACTTCGTCATCAATGTTCTCAGTCTGTCAGACAGAGGAAACCTGGAGTACATCCTTTTCTCTGACCAGACCTTAGGCTAGTCCATTGTCTGGAAAGTGGAACATGAGAATGAATGATTCTGGATCACGACTGGGGCCGTAATAAGGATGAGTGAGACTTTTATAACAGACTCATGGGAAGAACAGGGGAAGGGAGCTTCCACTCTTATGATTGCTCTGATAGTCTATGTGTATTCATGATATTTTGCTCTTACATCCACTCACTGAATATTTATTATCTAATATCTGCCAGAAAGTATGCTGGACATTGTGTATGTGGTGATGGGCAGGAATCTGACCTGGCCTTGCCTTGTTGGGCAGCAGTGAGAGAGATAGAGAGTAATGAATGAATGAATGAATGCATTACCAAGTATAAAATGGCATCGACAATGGATGCCATGGAGAAAAGTCTATCCTGGTGGGATGTGATCTTGTTTGAGGTCCTCAAAGGTGGCATGAGGTGGCAGGAGAGAATAGGACTGAGATCGGAGGTCACTTACCTTTAGTTCTCTCGGAAGAGCTATGTGCTGGCATTGTGCTACCTGCCAGGTCTGTGCCTGTAGTCTCCGCTCTGGCTGCACATTAGAATCCCTTGGGTGGAGGAGTGCTTAAAAAAAAAAAAAAAGAATCTATGTCTGGGCCAGAGCTGCAGAGATTCTAACTGAATTGTTTGGGGGAGGAATCCAGGAATCTGAATGCTTTCAAAACTCCACCATGTGATTCCCAAGTCCTGCCAGGATTGAGAGCCCTACAGATGGAAAGATAAGGTTCATGCCTTCAAAGCTTCCAACATCTGGTTCTCAGACCATCTCAGAGATCCTAATATAAATATTCACAAGACCGGATAGTTCTTTATAGCACTTACCGTAGTTATACTGTTATGTAATCCGTGGGCTTATTTGGTCCCTACCTGTCCCCGCCTAATAGATGTCCACCCCATGAGGGCAAGGACCATGTCTGTCTCCTATTCTTCCTCATATTTCCACTGTCTGACCCATGGCCCGTGCCTCTGTGATGAATGACCGAATGAGCAAATTGCTTGAGGAGGTTTTGGTAGATGAGGGACGTGGTCAGTTTTGCATTTTAGAAATATGCCTTTGGCTGCAGTGTGGAGAATGGAGTGGGTGGAGGAGTGAGACTCCAGGCAGGGAGGCCTGTTTGGAGGCTGAAGTGGACCAATGTTCAAAATTGGGGGTGACGTGGAATAGGCTAGAGAAGCCTTTGTAGGCATAGCTGGAAGGACTGGGCGATTTAGCACTTGTGCTAGAGGGGAGAAGAGAGGGATGAGTCCGTGGATGCCACCATATTTCTGGCTTCAGTGACTAGAAAGTTGGTGTTTACATTTGAGGGATAAGGAAGGACCTGAAGGAGAACAGATCTTTGTAATGATGATGATGGGTTCAGTCTTGGCCACCTGGGAAATGCCAGTGAATCTGTCCTGGAGGTAACTGGATTCGTGTCCCCCCCCGAGTCCAAGGGGGAATATCCGGGTATGCTTCTGTTGAAACTTCATGGCATTAGAAACCTAGAACTTTCTTCTGGAAGGCAAGGGGATGGGCATCTAACATTGACTTGAATTTAACTCATGCCACTTCAAGCAATCACGGTATTTTTGGGAACGTGTGCTCTTCATATCTTTAGTAGCGGATTCCTTTTGACCCTCTGTATTTTCAGACAGCTTTAGAATTTAGGGAGAAGGGGACTTTCTCTTTAAAGATCACATGAGCCAGGGCTATTTACATTAATACGGGCAGAAACCCAACTTAACCAGTATTAAGCCTGGAAGGTTAATGTGTGGCTTCCTGGGGTGTTATGTTGAGGAGTCTGAGCCTCGGCCACAGCTGCCAAGACAGAGTGCTGTGATCAATGAGTAATGTCTGCCACGGACACAGAGGGGGCAAGTGGGACATATTTTTGTGCCCTTGGTCCGGAAACTGAAGCTTTTCCTCTATGGCCTTTGAAAAGCATCACATAATGTCTATTGGATTTAGGTCCACCCTGACTCAGCCACTAGCTGTGGGTAACTTTTGTTAATCATTTCATATGCCTGAGCTTGACAATTTCCTAATCTATCAAGCCGGGGTTAAGATCCCCATCCTTCCTCCTTCCTGTGGTTGTTGAAAGAATCAAATGGGAAAAGAAACATGGCACTTCTGTGAATGCACATACAGAGAAATTCACATGTGTAACAATGTGGGAAGTTGGAAGCATGGATGAAAAAGCAGCAAATATTTATCCTCTCCAAAGGGATGTAAGTTCAAAGGTTACTGCCAGGAAAGTAATTTTATTTTACCTATCTTACTTATTCTAAGTAATCTCTACACCCAATGTGGAACTCAAACTCAGGACCCCGAGATCAAGAGTCGCACGCTGTACCAACTGAGCCAGCCAGTCATCCCACTAAGAAATAAATTTTTAAAAGTGTAGAGGAGGGGCACCTGGGTGGCTCAGTGGGTTAAGCCTCTGCGCCTTCAGTTCAGGTCATGATCTCAGGGTCCTGGGATCGAGCCCCGCATCAGGCTCTCTGCTCAGCAGGGAGCCTGCTTCCCCCCACCCTTCTCTGCCTGCCTCTCTGCCTACTTGTGATCTCTCTGTCAAATAAATAAATAAAGTCTTTGAAAAAACAAAAGTGTAGAAGGGCTTACGATAAAAAGAATTTTAAGAAAACAAAATTTAAAAATCTCCTAAAATTATCAAATAAATGTATGAGGAAAGAAAGACAAAGGAAGGAGGGAAGGAAAGGGGAGGGAGGGATAAAGAAGGAAGGAAGGAGGAAGAGAATGAGGGGGTAAGATTAGAAAGAAAAAAAGAGAGGAGAAAGGGAGGGAGGTAGGAAGGGGGGAAGGAAGGAAGAAAGGAAGGAATCATAGTGCTGGAGACGATGTGGTGAAATGGTACAGAGATCTGTGTGACTCTTTTCTGGTGGAGTTGGCAATATGTATCAAAAACCTTGATAAGGTTTACACCCTCTGACCAAGTAATTCCACTTTAGGTCATTCATTTCCAGGCTGGCTAGTAAAGAGTTCAGGCTTTGTGGGCCGCTTGGTCTCCGGCATGTGTACCCAGGTCCACCACCGCAGAGCAGAAGCAGCCAGAGGCAGTAGGTGAGCGAGCAGGTAGGGCTGTGTTCTAGCAAATCTTTATTTACAGAAATAGGCAGCATCCGGATTTGGTCCAAGGGCTATAGTTCGTCATCACTGGATGTAGATGAAGAAAAATACTCTTGCGATTACTCTAAATTCAAAATTCTAAACAAGAAAAGAGCTCTAGTCTTGAAGGTTCTCATTTCCCCTTTATTTATGCCAGCAGCATATTGGCAAACTTGCCTGTTCGTCGATTGGAGGAGTGATTAATTTTAATAGTTTTACCCTATGAAATATTATGTAGGCATTAAAATGTTTTCTATTAGTGATTTATAACAACATGGAGAAATGCTTGATAGGATGTTATATGGAAATTAAACAGTGATTTATAATGATAATGACAATGATAGGGGCTAATACCTAAGTACTTTACACGCATCATATCATTTAACCCTTCGAACAACCCTCTGGGAAAATACCTCTCTATATATTTTTTATTGTAACTACTCTCCTTATGCAGAAACCAATGGTAATAAAAACTGAGAAGTTTCTTAACTTTTATTAAGTAGCCAAAGTCATGCTTCTGGGAGGTGGCAGGTTTGGGATTTGAACACAGGCCTGCTTAACTGCTAAAAGCAACCACACACATTAATAGAAATCCCAAATTGAACTCCAGTAACTGAGAAAACCAGAAGTGGATACAGCCAATATTGGTATCGGCAGTCTTGAATGGTGGGTGACAGACATGAATATTTCTCAAGATGTTCAGTATTTCCCCCTAACAAGAACGAACGCATGATTTTATTTTTTTTTTAAGATTTTATTTATTTATTTGACAGAGATCACAAGTAGGCAGAGAGGCAGGCAGAGAGAGGGAGGGAAGAAGACTCCCTGCTGAGCAGAAAGCCCAATGCGCGGGGGCTCCATCCCAGGACCCTGGGATCATGACCCGAGCCAAAGGCAGAGGTTTTAACCCACTGAGCTACCCAGGCACCCCCGAGCGCATGATTTTAATAATTAAGAATCTACAGCGGGGGTTTGTAAGAAAGCCAAGCCAGGGATGTACAATGCTAGGTGCCTTATGGTGGAGAAGTGTTTATTTGGGGGAGGGGGGATCTAGAGTTTCCGCTGGGGATGCCCTTTCCTCCCCGGTCCTGATCTTGCTTGTGAAAAGAACTTGACCCTCTTTCCTTCTGTCTTCCTTCCTTCTGTCCCAGATGGAGTTTCTAGTGTGTGTCTCGTTTGGACTGTTGGCTCACTTGGATGCTGTGCCGAGGTTGACTTGCCAATCCCTAACTGTCTCTCTCTCTCCTCTCTCTCTCTCCCTCTCTCTGCTCTCTCCTCCCCTTCTCCGTCCACCTTGGACAGCCGACAAGGTCAATGATGACTTCTCCTCCAAGCGACGGCACCTGGCCGAGCTGGCCGCCAAGGGGAACCTCCCTCTGCACCCCGTAAGAGTAGATGATGAGCCACGGGCCTTCAGCCCTGAGCACGGCCCTGCCAAGCAGAATGGACAGAAGTCCCGCACCAACAAGATGCCCCCACATCCCCTGGCCTACAACTCCACCACCAACTTCAAGGGCTGGGACCCCAACGAGCATTCCCTCCGGAGGCAGGCTTACGGTAACAAGGGCAAGCTTGGCGCCGCCGATTCGGGCTCCAGCGACCCCTTGGGGACTCGCACCCAGCACTACCCACCCCCACAGCCATACTTCATCACCAACAGCAAAACAGAAGTGACTGTCTGAGCTTTCACTACAGGGAGCATCCTGGAGACCATACTCAACTGAGAGAGGCAAAAAATACCCCCGGCCTACACCCTCCCTGTCCCCCCCGACCCGCTCTCCCACACCCCGACTCCCCACACCAACCAACAACAAACCTGCTGGTGACGTGAAATCACGCTTTTCTTGGGTCATGCCTAACACGTGTCAGCGTGCAGCTGAGCAAGATGGAAGCAGGGGTGTTCAGCAATACAGCAAAGGGGAAACTGAGGCACGGCTCTTTCGACTTCAGGCCCGAGGTGGCCAACTCACATGCGCACGTTGTGGGGCTAATTTTTTTTCTTTTCCTCCTGACTTAAAACTGAAATCCATGACAAAAGAAATTGAAAGTAGCACAACTTAGAGAAATTGCCCATTTGAGCACATCCGCCATTTACCATGTGCTGTCCGTTCTGGGATGAAAGAGCCAGGTTGGGGCAGGGGGAGCCCGAGAGTGGACATGAGAGGAGAGTGTGTTTAAGAGGAGGACTCACTGGGGAGGAAGCCGTGTACATCATAAGTGTTTTCTAATCCCAAGAAGTAGTGACATGGACACACAGTTTTGACAAGCGTGAGACAGTAACTGGACCCCAACCGTTCTACTTATAGTACTTTTCATATCGTCCATGTTGGAAGCAAAAAAAAAAAAACACACACACACACACACACACACTCAAACTCACAAAAAATAAATAGAACCCACCGACAGTGACGCGAAAGAAAGAGCATTTTAGAGAAGTCCCGTAAAGACCATGACCACGGACATGGGAAGGATAGTAGGCTTTTCCGGGTGGGGAGAGAGGGTCCAGAGAGTGTGAAATAACTTTTTTTTTTTCTTTAAAAAAAAAAAAAAAAGATAAATGATCACAAGCCCACTACAAAACAGACAAAAACAGCAAATCAGTTTTTGTCTAGAATCCTCGAGACTTAGGAAATGAACAATGACATCAGAACAACAACAGCAAATTCACGGTTGGAAAGTCAACAAGAGGTGAGAAGGGGACCCCGCATTTCCCACCTCGCCTCTGAGACAAGAAACAGACACTGAAACCAGTCCTCTCTTACCCGTCTCTCCCCAACCCCCCTCAGCCCGTTGCCGCCGCCGCTGCCGAATTTCAACTGCTTTGGACTGAAAATGTCATACGCGTGGGTGGTGCCTTCAATGTGTTACTGTTTGATGACAGTCTTGTTTCCCAAGTGCAACCTGTGTTCTTAGCCCCCCTCCCTCCTGTTTCCTGCAGTAATAGATGTCTCCTCCACCCCCCCCTTGTTGGTGAGCCCGCGCATCACACATTCTGAGGGGGCTGCTACCATGTCAGGGGAACCGAAAGACGAAGAACTCCCTGCCTCCCACCCTGTCACCCCCGGTCCTACTGTCATCCGGCGCCCCAAACCTCTCAAGCATTTCTGGGTCTCGTCATTCCCACGGCCCTCCAAGCCAGCCACCTCCCCAGATACTTCCACGGATTCCTCTCCCAGCCAGAATTCCCTGAGGTGGTTTTCAGATTCGTTCTCACAGCCCATGGCCCTTGGGCATCCCGACGAAGACCTTTTCCCTGACGCTTCTATTTGTTCCATGGAAGCCCAACAAGGAGAGTAAGAGAGAGAGGAGATTTTGATTTCAGGTGAGAAGTTTTCGACCAGTCCCTAATGGCCTTCACCAGTGGACTGGGACCCTCTTCTGGTGTCAGAAGCTGCACGTGGTGGCCCAAGAAGATCCAGAGGGTTCCCCGGGATGCCCAAGGGAGGCGTTCTGCCTCACCTGCCTCACCTCCAACATTATGGAAGCCAGGAAATCAGGGGCTTATTCTCCTTTTCATTCCCGGCCCCTCTGGGGACATTGACAATGCATGTTCTCTCTCCGGGTCTCAGTCTCCCATCTGAAACGTATGGAAATGGGGCTAGATCAAGCAAAACTTCTGCCCATTTCTTAAAACGCCACCATGCACAGAAGCCACTACTAGAAGATCCTCATTTATAAAGTGGTTCTGCGCTGGACAAAGCAGGGTTGGTGGGGGGAGAGGGGACGGGGACAGAGTGCCCACTTTCTCAGCCTCTTTGCTGGGATCCCAGCACTCCCGAGAGTGGGGTAAGCACTGCCCCGTTGGTCAGTGTTTCGGTGAAATGAGTTACCCCCGTACTGAAACCTGCTTTGGCCATCTCTCTGGGTCACCATGGAAGCATTTGTAGCTAAATTGATTCACTCCTAATACTTTGAACTTTTAAAAGGAAAGCTTGCTTTCACTATTACGAATAGAAAAGCGGTATCAATCACCCTAAATAGAAAGTTAAAGTGTAAAGATAAGGGCGAAGGCAACAAAGCAGTAGTTGTTAAGTTCTAGCTAGCTACTGTTGCTTGTGGAAGGGTCTGAACTTAGAGCCTGGCGTTTGCCGGATCGTGCTTGGTCTCGCTGTCTCTCTCCACCCCCCCCCCCCCGTTCCATTCCATCATTCCTCTCTCTCCCTTTTTCTTTATTAAAATGATTAGCAGATGTTAAGAGCTGTTAAAGACATACCAGCACCCAGAGGAGACTTAGCACTCCAAGGGACTCCATCGGACTGACAAAACGAGAAGGAACCCACTCCCCTCCGTGACTCGGTGTCAACCAGTGCTATATCCTCGTGCTACTACAAATCATTTTTGCATTTGCTAGTGATGCACAGCGCCTATTTCAGGAAATACTGGGTCTGCTTCTCTGTGAGGTTCCCTCCAGCTCCAAAGGTCTGTGAGTCTCATTCCCCTTTTAGCTCATCTTGCCTCTCGTCCCCAACTCACTTCATCTGACCTTTCTCCCCGTGCTGATGATGGACCTTTCTTGGTCTCTGAATCTACCGAAATTTTTTCTCCCCTCCGTGATCCTTCTCTTCTGAGTCAGTTTCATCTGGTGAGTTTTGTTAGTTGACGGGGTTTGGGCAGGACGGTCGCAGTGTGGTCAGTAAGACGTGGCAGGATGATGGACAAGAACGTTCCTTCTCTGTCTCGCTACCTTCCAGTTGGCTTTGAGAACTGGGACCAGGGCAGTAGGGGTTGGACAGGGAGGGTGGATGGAACTCAGGGTACTGATGAATCTGTGGCCGCCATGTGTCGACAAGAATCCTGTGGCTACAGTGGGGAGCTTAGAAGAGAGAAACCCGAATAAAGAGGCTGTCCCTCCCTCTCCCAGAACCTGACACTAGCCTCTACTTCCTGCCTTCAGCTATCCCTGACTTCCAACCCAATGGGACCAGAGCCTGACTTCCCTTTGCCCTCCCAGAGCATCTCAGCCTCCATCCGCCTTGGGCTCTGCCTGGCACCCCCATCTCACTTCCCCCCCACCCAGTTTTCCGTGTAAATGGAGCATATTTTATGTGCAAATATTTTAGTAACCGTATGTTCTGCAAGTAAACCTGTGTTAATACTTGTCAACAGCTGCAGAGTTTATGATACCAATAATACTTCCTACAATGAAGGAAAAAAAAAGACATTTGTTTGTTTTCTAAAAATGTTTATTTGTAAACATGTATTCACTATATTAATATGAATTTCTTACCTGGCAATAAAACTGATTATATGTGATGCTGCTGGGGTTGTCATGTATCTTTTGTCCAAAGTTCAGGCAATGAAACACAGCAACAACAAAACGGAAGTAAAACCCGTGAATCACCGAGGTGATAATTAGGAACAGTTTATCGCGCACACACAAAAAAAGACAGTTTGCAAACCGGGAGCACTCAACCCAAAATGTGGAATGAGGCTCAGAGGTACACCGTTGTAAAGAAGCTGAGATCGCACGTAGGCAGTGACTGTGGCTTCTTCAAGATGATGGGTTGCCATATTAGAATTTTCTTAAATGAAAAGGAACTGGTTAATGGTGACCTTGTATCAGTTTTGGGGGAACAAAAACTTTGGCTTGTGATTTTCAGAGGTGTCAGCAAAAAGTGACCCAGGTCAAGTGAGCCTTGCTTGTCTCGCAAAATAAGCTAAATTCAGCTTTGCTTGTATGACTACGCTGGTTCTGCTGCTCAGGGAATTCTCAAGGCTGGTCTCCGTTTGTGTTTGATTTTAACACTTCCTAGGGTCCCACATACTAATCTGAGCTTCCACCAGGAACCACCAGTATCAGCACAGAGAGCTAAATCTTTAATACATACTTGGGATGCATGGAAAATTGTTACAGGTAAAAAACATTTTTACTTAACAGCAACCTGTGCAAATTTTCCAGGAGAATATTTGGTTTTTGTTTGAATCCTTTTTGGCAAGAGTCTGTGTTTTTTAGGTTCACTTAAAAAAATGCCATTGCTAGGTTCCCTCGTCATCAGTAAGTTTATCTGCACTGGTCAAGAATCTTGCTGAGCTTTGCACTTGTTTTTATCAGTGACTAGGGTGGTAAAAAACACCAGAGATTGGATTCTTCCCCTTTTTGTTAAATTTTATTTCCTTCCTTGTGTTTCTGTTTGTATTATTTCAGTGAAATTTTCAGTAGAAACCTGCCCTAATGTGGTCTCATAGGAAAGGGGCCCTGAGCGAAGTGGGCCTGAGAGACAGAAGAGACCCCAGTAGGGGGTGGGCGGGGGAGACAGGAAAAGGAAAACAGCCCATAGAGGATACCTTCTCCTGCCGGCTACCACTGTGGGGAATTCCAGTCCCTCACTGTAGGGGTCGGTGGGGCAGGTGTGGAAGACAAAAGCAGAATCATCCCAGCCAAATGCAGATGGCACTGGGCTTTTCACACAGCAGCTCCCATCAGACACCCTTTGAGCATTGCTTTGGGGAATGGTTAATGATCAGACATTCCCAGGCTCTCCTGTGTGAGGGCAGAGGGATTTCCAAAGTGTGGAGAAAGCCCCAGGCACAAAGATGCACTTGTAATTGGAAGTCAGCCACTGGGGCATGACACAAGGGAAGAGGCAAGAATTCACAGGGGTTGCTCAAAGCCAGAGCTCCAGGGTCTCCTGGAGTGACGCTCCTTGTTTCTGCCACTTAGAAGAGTTGTCTCTCTCAAGCAGAGAGAATACTGGACCATAATCTGCTGTCTGAGTCAGGGTCCTTGCCCTGGGATATGGCGATCTTCATTGGTCACAGGGTCCCTTGGTGTCTCCCAGAGTAGATCTCATGGGCTCTCTCCCTCTCTCTCTTTCTCCCTGGGGTATAGTTGTTATCAGAGGAGCCTGGATGGCAGTGGATGCTTCTCCAGTACTTAGCAACCTTCTTTGGAGGTGGAGTCACTGACCGTGTACATCAGAGCCCCATGCAAGCAAGGGTAGGACAGAGAATCATGCTCCTGTAGGGGGCAATGACAGATTCGCCCCCTAGTGAAGCCATCTGGTCACAACTCAAAAACAATAACAATCAGACAAAGTGTATTTGTAGATTCTGGTTATGTGGCCAAACACCGTTGAGGACTTTGCGTGCATTATAGCATTAGATCCTCACAACTGTGTAAGGTAGGCACTGTTGGCTTTGGAGGTAAGCGATCTCCCTAAAATTTGAATAATCAAATTTTGATTATTCAAATTTTAGGGAGATCGCTTACCTCCAAAGCATCCAAGATCCAGTGTGTAAAGCCAACAGAAAATGGACGTTTTAGATGCCAATGCCCAGCACACCCTGGGAAGCCACATGTTGAAGATGGCAGAGCCTTGGTCAGCCCCAGTCTCTGCATAATTTTGTGGAGCAGTGACTTTTCCGGCCACCATTCCCATTGGTAATTGAACTTCATATGCGTGAGAAGTAATCTTAACATTGTGTTAAGCCCTGACATTTCAGGGTTTATCTGTTAGAGTAGCTAGAATTTCCTTAACACATACAAAAGGTGAAATATCTTGAACAGTATGTAGAATATTAAAAACACGTAATAAATGTCATCTTTACCATCACATTCATCATCACCATTTAACTCACCTACTCTGTGCTAAGACAGTTACAGGCCCAATATTTAATCCTCCCAGTAACTCTGAAAGGGCTAGTAACTCCATTTAATAGGTAAGAATATGGAGAAGTTAAGTGACTTACTTAAGTCACAGAGCAAGGGCTGGAGTTGTCATCTGAACCTGGTTTAGATATTCCGGTTCCATCATTTCTAGTACCCCACTCAGCCCTCTCTAAGTTGCTGGTACAATCTGGATCCAGCAATGGAGGTAAAAGCTTTGTAGGAGAAGAATGTCTACATTGTCAACTTGGCATCTCACTATTTTCTTGTCAGATTCCAAAACTCAACTCGTGCTGTGTTGTACAGTTCAAAGAAAGCATTTCACATCAAGAAATGTCATGGTTGCTAGAAATAATTCTGTCACATCCTCTTGAATTTTTCCTTTTTGCAAGTTCAGAGGGTTCACTAAGATTCAAATCGTATAATGCCTCCTTTTAAAACATTATAAAAGGGCACCTCATTTTTCAGAATCTCAACATCCAAATGGAACACTTTATTGTCTTCATCTTAAAAGGTACAAAATGAGGAGGTCCTAAAGAGGCAATTTATGATGTGCGGGTGCCTTATTTTCTGGTAATTGGAAGCTGGTTTTGATGCTGTAATTTTGTTTTTGTGTTTTGCTACCCACTTATCAAAGGCAGTTGAGCTGAATGTACAGGATTTTCACAAACTGTAGAAATTTCTACAGCCATGTCAGTTGTGTCCCCGTATTCAGGTCCCAAATGTTAACACCGTGTAGGTCTTAGAGCCTTTATCCTGGGTCTCATTATTTGCTGTGGGAATCTGCCTCATGGGGGTTTTCAGTACTTTCTCAGGCAGAGTCGATGGAATTTTGGAGAAAATTCAGAGATACTTCTAAGTGTTTCGTTCTTCTCAAGCACCTCATTTAGTTATTCACGCAACAAATAGTACCTACTATGTGCCAGGCATTGTACCGGGCCTTGAGGATATAAGGATCTCTCTGCCACTATCCCTCCCTCCCCACCAGAAAACAAATGAAAATGGTAGGTGGACAAATGGATAAGCAAGTACCATCAAGAGAGAAATCATGGATAGGAACGCTTTAATGACAGATAGTCTTGAGTTCAAATCCCCTATCTCGCACTTCTACAAGGCAGTCTTGGGGAGATTACCGAGTTGTTTCAGAGCCTGGATTTTCTCATCTCTAGAATAGAGAATGAGACCATCTGCAAAATGGTCTACAATCAGACCTACCTTGCAATGTTGTTTGAGCATTTGAGGTAAGGTGTGTGAAACATTTAATCATGGTGGTTGCTTAATAAATGGGAGCTATATTTTGTATGAAGTATTTGCTTATCATGGACTCCTACTCACTGGAAACCAGGCTAATGGAGTAGTTTGGTATTTCTCTTTTGTTTATATTGGGATCCCCAGAAACAAATCCCAAGACAAGGATTGCCTTGGGCAAGGATTCATGGCAAGGAAGAAAGGGGGATCCTGGGAGGAACTGGTAAGGTAATGGTGGGAGTCAGACAGAAGAGGGAAAAAACCACACAAGGGTACAGTTTCAGGCAATGTCCTATGGAGGGTAGCTCTGGTGTGTAACACTCCTCAGAATTAGCATCTACTCCAAGCAAGGAAGCTGGACTTTCATTCTTACACATCTGCCAATCATTAGCAAAAGGGTTGGGAACCCGCAGAAACTACAGGTGAGGCAAAAGCAGTGCCAGTGGCCCAAAGGAAGAGCTTCTAAGCCTCAGGAGCTGGTAGTTATGATCAAAGGCTCACAGAGTCTGAAAGAGGGGCGCATGGAAATGAGAAAAAGGACAGGAGGGCATCCAGGTGAAATACCAACTCTGTTGGTTATCTCTCCCTTTTCTGACTTCTGGGGGACATTAGCCCTGGCCCAACTAGCCCCAAGAAGTAAGATGAATTTTCCTTGGTGCAGAAGCACAGGAAGTTTGGAGAATTTCCCTATCCAGATAGGGCTAATGGGAGGCTTTGGGGTCACCCCGGCTTCAGTTGAAGTATTAGCCAAACTTTTTATTGCCCGTGACACTTTGGGCAACTGGTTTAGCCTCTCTGACTTACATTTGCTCATTCATAGAAGAAGAACGACAATATACTTTTGTTGTTGGTTTGTTCTACAAATCTGTCTTTCTGTCCACTGATTGATCTGACAAATATATACTGAACATCTGCTATATGTCAAGATCAGGGCTAAGCATGGGTACACGGAAATGAATCAGACACAGGTCCTGCCATCCAAGACCTTGGCAGTTAGTGGAGGAGACAGACATATAAATTACAGACTCTGTCCTTCCTTAAACATGATCTCTTTCTGTCTTCCTCTCTATCTGTGTCTTGTTTCTGATGCCGTGCCTTCTCCTCTTCCTCCTCCTCCTCCTCCTCCTCCACATCCTCCCTCCTTCACTTCCTCTCTGCATTCTGTCTTGCATTCTCCTACCCTCCTAGTTTTCATATCATCTGGACACGCTATAAGCTTCTACCCTATCAAGTTCCTGCCTCCTGCTGCTCTCTTCCAAGAGCCCTTCTGAAGGCTGCAGAGTCAGTAGAGTTCTGGGGAATTCATTTCAACTGAGAGCCTCTGGTCTGGCACAGGGTGACATGGAGATAACAAGAAATCACCCAGCGCTTTAGTTCAAGCTTGGGGGCTGGAGTGAGGGGTGGGGTGGGTGTACAAGAACAGGTAGCATTCCTGAGTCCTGGAGAATAGCAAATAGAATACATAGCTAATTGTTTGAGGGACAAGGGGTGGGTGGTGGTGCAGGAAGGTCTGGATAGATTTCCCTGCTATTTTGCAGATTGGTAGACTCCCAAGTCTCGGATGGGCACCGAGAAAATTGTGGCTTGAATTCCAGCTTTGGAACAAGCTACATGATCTTCAACATTGTTTTCCTCATCCAAGGGGTATGCATAGAGACTGTGACCTGTAAGGACTGCTTTGGGCTTGGGAAACACCTAGATCCAAGGCTCTGAAAGCAGATTCCATTGCCTGGAACGCAGTTACCATTGTATGGTGAAGTCAAAGGGCACCTGTTCCAAATAGAGACAGTATTCCAGTGACTTGTATAAAAGAGTACTTGGACCCAAACACCACGATTCCATAGCTGTGGGGGGACTCTGGAATTGGCATTTCAAGAAACACATCAGGGATTCTGATGTGAGCAGTTGGTGGACCACTGTTTGAGAATCACTTCTAGACATCTGGGCGTGGCTCGACCTCAGTACTCTGACCTGGCTGTGGAAGGTCCTTCTATGAGCATCTTTCCTTGTCGGCACAGTAGGGCTCTTCGGCCCTGCGCTGTCTTTCTGCAGAATTTCAGTGAGGAACAGATGAAATGGCAGATGGGAAACCTCTAAGAGGTTCCACAGATTCAAAGGGACTGCAGACAGAGAATATCCCTGTGAAACTTCAGCCCCTCCCCCCACCTCCTGTAGCAGGTCCTCTTGGCCAGCTGTTTTTACTCTAGCCATTGCTGTGGCAACCAGGTGAGCAGGTGGACCCAGGTCGCACCTGGCCGAGGTGTGGGCAGAGCTCTTGCCTTCTGCCTTGGTGCTTCTTGCCTCCACTGTGTAGGATAACGTCCAGAACGTGTGCCGCCATTTTGACGCATGCGCAGTGCTGCAAGTGTGAGGGGGTTAACACCCCATGGGCTAAACCTTGCCCAGTACCCGCTGGGGACTGGTGGTACATATTCTCCATTTCCCTCACTTGGGAAGACAATTCCCAGTGCATTCTGTCGGCTCCTCAGAGGTCCTGGTAGACCGGAGCCCCTCCCCCATAGTGATTATCAGCTCCTTAGAGGCCCCTGGGGCTGGCTTTTCTTCCTCTCCTGTTTCACTCTTCCTAGACTCTCCTCCCTTTCCTTAGGATCACTTCCCCAAACAACTACCCTAAAGCTTCCACTTTGTTACATGGCAAACTCATACAAAGGGATCCTCCAGAACAATCCTGCCCATTATAACCTTAAATCCTGAATCTCTTGTCCAAACCCACCTGCTCCCATCATGCTCCATCCCATAATGTCCTCAGTTATTTTGAGGGTCGACACGTTCTTGAGCTGGGAGGGAAAATACATCTACTTGGGTACGAATTCTCCTCAGGCAAGAGTATTATGGAACAACCCCCTTAGGTCCAAAGGTGAGCACAGAAGGAACATTTCATCTCATTTCTTTTAACACTCAATAAGATGTAGAAGACAAAAATGAGATGCCAGTGAGTGTTACTTTTCCTTTCTTCGCTTTTTTTTTTTTTTTAATCCTCCCACTTCCTGTTTTCTCTTGGGAGATTGAAAAGTGTCTTCTCGCACATTTCTCATTATCAGAACTTAATGAGGATTCTAATTAGGACTACTGCACACTTCGGCGGTAGTTTCCAGAATATAACTCTGGCTTCTGGCTTGTCAGGCTGCCAGTCTTTTGCATTCTCGCCAAAGATACCCTCTATTATAATAATACTAATCACTCTCATTTATTGAAAGTCTACTATGTGCCAGGCCATTTGCATATATTAGCAATAGTCCTCGCAAAAGTCCTATGAGGTAGCAGCTATGAAGTGAGCGGCCTAAATCCATGCAGCTAGGAACTGGCAGAGCTGGGATTCAAACTCAGATGTGTTCTCTGGTCAAGGACTTCTCGTGTCCAGCCTGCACAGGGGATCATGGGGAAAGAGAAGATAAGACAACAGGAAAAGTTGTCACAGCTCCCGCAATGGCCATCAGTTCCAATCAGAATGTTTGTTACGAGTTATTATGCCTCCAGCCTCGGTTTCTTGGTGTCTCTGGGAACAGTGCTGTAGTTTAGGGAATCCCAGGAGACTCTGAACACCCAGTTAGAAGGGCAGTAATAGCAGACCCAAGAATAGACTGATTGCTTATTCAGTATTCTTGTTATTTCTGAATTCTTCCATCCATCGTACGGAAGGCTGTCAGCAATTACCACGATGTTTTTTCCAGAAAGGGGCCTCTTAGCCTGGTTAATCACCTCACTCAGGACCCAACAGAGTCTCAGGGCAAATCCTCCTGATGTGACATCAAACCCTTGCTGTCTCGGGCTTCCCAGTGAACGAACACTCAGTGGACACCTTGGGGCAAAATGAGAGAACTGGCCTTTGGCAGAAGGAACAGTCCTTTCTAGGCTTGTTAAGTGCCAGTCGTTTTGTTGAATAGGTGTGCCCAGAGGCAATGTGGTCTTGTAATGGATCCGCAGATTAATATCAGGTAACGGAGGGCCATCTGTGTTACGGGAGAAGAGCTGGGTCTGTTCCCTTCTCCTCACAGCAGGGCATCGTCATCTTGCTTCCTCTCTTCTTCCTCTGGCTTCCTACTCTCCCCTCTACTCATCCTCCTGAGCACCTACTTATTAACACCACACAATTGGACCCTGGTAGACAGTGTCATTGACACCTGCTTTCACCACAGCTCAGCCCCTAAAGTCTGCATCCCCCCAAAACACATCCTCTCTTTCTGCATCTTTCTTCGTCTCCCCTCTTGGCTTTCCATTCTTGGGACTCTGTGTCCCTCTCCTCTGTCTCTGTTTCCCTCTCTCTCTTTTTCATGACCATACAAAGGATTAATTCTCTTGAGCTCAGTCCACATTAAACCATCACCTCTGCCTTCCAATTCCTACTTGTTTCAAGCAAGCACCATTCGAGTTCAGAAGATAGACGTTAGGACCCAGATCCGGCTGACTCCAAAGCTCATGTTGTTAGAAGCTACCTCCATTTCCATCTTTCTCACTGTCCACATTTGCTCTGTTTCCAGTTCCTGCTAAGTTAATACCCTAAATATTTCTCAGACATGATGTGCACCTTCCCATCTTCATTCTTAATTTATTCATTCAACATAAAATACCGAGCACCTGCTGTATGTCATATCTGTAGTAGGTCTGGAGCAGGTGTCAGAAAAGTCAAATTAGGCAAGATTCCAGTCTAGAGGGGAAAGAGATGACCACTGTGTCTATATATGTTTACATCATTTCAGGCCTGGGGTAATGTAACAGGTTTTTCTCAACCCCCTCTCCATACAACAGCTAGATTACCTAGAATTTTGTTTAAACCCTTTAATGGGATTCCCTCAGAATAGAACCCTTATAGAATAAAGAAGTGTCATACAATACCCCCTATAACTGCCATGTCCCCAGACTCCTCTTTTACCAGTTCTCTGACTTTTTGTGTCCTCGGAAAATTAGGCTGTTGGAAGTTCCCTCATATATCCACCATGCTGTTTCCCACCACCTGGCTTGTTTTTTATTTCCTCTGCCCTGAATGACTTTCCTTCTACATCTGGTTAACTCGACTTACTCTTTGAGACTCCTATCAGAATCTTCCCAGCTCTCTCTGCCTAGATCAGATGCTCCTCTTCATGACCTATATATATCCATTATTGAGATTATTACATATTGTTTTATATTGTTTCATAATCACCTACTTAGGTATCTTTCTGACTCTTAGACTGGGAGCTTGCGGGATTAATTTGCCTCTGAATTCCCATTGCCTAGAATAGCCTGTGAAGTAAAGCAATTGATAAACACTTGAATGAATGACTAAGTGAGCAAATTAGTAATGAAAGGATACTATTTTTACGGCACCTTGTTGCCATTCTGGGCATTGATAGGCGAAGGCTTATTGAGCACAAGGGACAATTTGTAACTTGAGAGACCTGCGAACTGAAAACCTTCCTTTGGTCGTGGTGGTGAGGGATGTCTTAGACTTCTTTGAGCATCTGATGTGACCTCTATGAGAAAAATGCCCATACACACAATATGTTTGATACAGTTGCGGGGAATTCGTGGATTCTCAGTGCTCATACATGTTGACCTCTGGCTCCCTTGAACACAGTATTTTAAAAACTCCATCTCTGGAAATTAAGCCAGGGTACAAATGATCTGCCAGAGAATCTCTGTCCATTTAGGAGGTTTTGTAGGAACAGAGACAGAGTTAGAATTCTGTGCCTTCTCTGTTTCCCCTGGGACATCCCATTTCTTCTGGGCTGAAGAGTTTGGCCATTGGTATGGAAACTTTCTCTGGGCAATGTTTTCTTTCATTGTTGTTACTGACATGAAGTACTTTGCTCTAACCCTGGAAAGTACTTGGTCGATTCTTGGAGATACTATGTAGGTTAATTGACTGTAGTTAAGCTGGTTAAAGTGGCATCTGGCTTACTTCTTAATTATGTGGCAAGTTACTTCTGGGACGCTCTTTCTTCATCCCTACGATGGTACTGATAATAACAACTCCATAGGCTGTTGAATAGATAACATTCAAAGGGTGTTGACTAGGATAATATCTTGTATATGAAACACACTCAACAGTCATACACCACAACCACCTCTACCATCATCTCTAACATTCAGGTGTCTCGATCTTTGTGATGCTCTCTATCTGTATGATATCGTCGTATTTTGATCACTCCTTTTTGTAAAGCAGAAGGATGCTGGCAGATATCAATTCCTTCAAGTACTGTACCTCCCACTTAAATATTGAGGAACAATCCAAATGTCTTTGCAAATGCTTTTGCTTTTTTATGATTGACCACCTGGGATCCAACATTTATTTACATAAAAGCCCTTAAACTGACCTTTAGAGGTGGAATGTTCTCTCTTCCCTTAATGTTTTAGACCCCTTCTGTGCTCAGAAGCTGATGAAATTTGAAATCTGCCCATTTCGTGTTTTTTGGGGAGGAAAACCCAGTTAAAACACTTAATTTTATCAGTGACTTAAACCTTTGTTTGCCATTTTCTTTGCAAGGAACTCTGAGATTTTGAAAGCAGCCTTCTGCAAATAAAAACATCACGACCAGACTTCTCAGCACTCCCTGTGTGGATGGATAGTTTTGCACATGGAAAAAAATGGTGCATTTTCTTGATTCCAAGTAGCTGAAATTTGACTGGAAAATCTTAGCAGCCCCGAGGGCATGTAATTTAGTGCCCTTGACACTATTTAGCCATCTGCCAGTCACTTCCACAACCTTACTGCCGCTCCTCCACAGCCCCATTCGGAGACAGTAAAACTTTGATTACCTAGAATAGTCAGAGTGAAGAAGATTCTGAATAAATAAATTTTCCAGCTCATTAGGTAATCATCCTTGTAGAAGAAAAAAAAAAAAAAGATTGGGCAGACCTCTCTTCAAGTTCTGTCCCTGATATTTATTAAGTATGTCTTGGCTAAGTTACCTCACTTTTTAGGGTCTTTATTACTCCAGCCAAGAAATGGGAATGGAAATGGAAACATTTCAAGGTTACTTTGCAGATTAGAAATAAATTTGTAAAACATATGGCATATAATTGGTGCTTGGGAAGAGTTGGTTCCCTTCCCTCTCTCAATCATTCAACAATTTATTGGATAGTTCCTGGGTGCCCAGCACATTTCTGGGAACTGGGGATAGAATGTCAGACAAAATTCTATTGCCCATGCCCTTAAGGATTCTAGTGGTAAACTATGGTGTGTTCTAAGATGGGGAAGTTTAGGATGCTTTAGGAGTCCATAGGAGTGGACTCTAACCCAGCCTGGATTAGAGGTTATAGCTGGGATCATAGGTGATGATTATCATTGTCATGGTGATGGTGACGATGGTGGTCATGATTTTGGTGATGATGATGATGATGACAGCATTCACATTTTGTGCTGTGCATTGACATTAAGTGACGTGACAAAGTCTGCAAAGCTGGTTAAGTGTCAGAGTACGTTTCCAACTGAAGCTCTTCCTAACTCCAGAGCCCAAGGCTCTCACTAACTCTCTCCACGCTCATGGAATTTGAGGATTTCTTCCAAAGTGGACCAGGAATGAAATTTGGAGCATTCAAATCCTTGTGCTATGATGACATTCACTATTCCCTCCTCCTTTTTTTAAATTTTAAGTAATAATCCAAGTTTTCAATATTTTATAAATTCACTTTGGAAGAAGCTGGTGGATGGACAGTACCACCTGTCTATCAAGTGCCTTGTGCTTGAGACCACATTATCATAAACACTTTCTGTGACCTGGAATGGATATGGGCCGGTGGCCATGCTTTCATGAGCCCAAGAGGACTTGGACAAAGCCATCTGTGAAGTGGGTGTTAGTGATATTCAGACCCAGCTGTGACCAACTCTCTCAAGATTAGATAAGAACATCCTCAGGAGTCAAAGCATCTCTTGCCTGGACTATAAATTCTGTACTGAGGATGACAGTACTGGGGGGCTTGCTGGTAGGGGAAGCCCACAGGTGTGTCACTGGCAGCTTAAGCCTTAACAACACAACAGCTTCAAATGTGGCACAGAGGTAACACAGACATTAATTAAATCAGCCAGCCCAGGTGGCCTCCCTCTACAGAGCCTCAGAAACTGGAGATAAGAGGGAGGAGTTCCCTCTGAGGTTCAGCTTGAGAGGAAACCAACATCCCCACCATCCTTGAATGCTCTCCAACAATCTGGCAAAACAACAGGCTGTCAATCATCCAATGAGGAAAACTGTTCCTGATATGCTCGTTGCTTAAAAAGAATGGAATTGATACCAGCTATAAATTGATGGGAGGCAGCCTGAACACCTACACAGGTGATCACAGCCAGAATGTAGTGGTTTTCATGAAAACCTAAAAACCCATAATGATCCTGGCATCTGCAGCCCTCTGATGAATTTCAGGTTCATTTCTCGTCTCCCTCCTTCCCCAAACACACCAGTTCCTTTAGCTGTCACTGCTCTGTCAATATGAGAGGTCTTATCAGATTGTAGCACACTGTTGACCTGCTGTGTTGCCTACCTGCCTGGAAGGTCCTTAAAGTTAGATACTCTTATCTTATTAATCTATGTAACTTGAGCCATTGTAAGACCAATAGAGCTTCCCTATTCTGGCCCAGGTAGTAGGTTCTCAAAACTTTTTTGCTGAAGGAAGGAAGGATGAAAGGGAGGGAGGGATGTCAGCTGTTTCCCCCATGGAATGGACCACCCAGCATGAAGCATGGCAGTCACCCAAACCACGGAATGCACTCCATTCACTAAGATTACACTACTGCGAGATGTAAAGTCAGTCCTTATTCATTCGGTGTTAAGTTACAGAAGGGGACATTAACTGCCTCTCTCCTCAGTTCCCTCTAAATCACTTTCCCTCAGTGTAGCCAGGCCCTTCATTCCCGACACACCATCCTTCCCACCCCCTACTGCCCAGGAATAGCCACGGTGTGTGTGTGTGGGGGGGGGTCCCTTCTTTATTTCTCATACCCATCTAAGTACCAAAAAGGCTGTTTGCTCACCTTAAGTTGCCTTACAACATGACAAAGCTTTCCTTGGATTCAAAATTTGTCTCAGATCTTAAACCCCCATTTCCAGGTCCTTTGCTCTGCACTCCTCAACTCAATCTAACTCAGTCTAACTCTCTTATGAGCATCTCTCTTGGCTGTTTTCCCTGGGGAGGGGAGGGGAGATGTTGTCAACTAAGGCAAGGACGTTTAGCTTGGTGAGCCCATCGCCCTGCAGTTTGTGGATAGCCTTCAGGACCCATAATCCCCCTGAAACCTAATACGAAATCTTGCACGGGATCATGCCAATCTTGATCAATTTCCTGGCTTTGATGAGATACTGTGGTTCTGTAAGATTGCCGCACTGAGTGAAGCCGGATGAAGGGTTTTGGGGTCTGTCTGACTATGTCAAAAACTTCTTGTGAATCTCTGAATAGGCCAAAGTAATAAAAAAGAATCTTGCGGAGTAACCAAATATATAAAATAGAGAAGAAACAATCTTATGCATGTACCTGTTCATTTTTCAAGAAGATTCATATCTTCCCTCCAGGTCTTCAAGTGGAATTTGATCCACAAAATTTTATAAACACGTATATAGCTACTTACACAGTTCTGAGGCTTAGTTTCCTCATCCCTCACCATGGTATGTCCTCCTGTGGGCTGTCATTTGTCATCACCAATGTCTACTTGCACACTAAGTGGGGGTGGAGGGAAGAGAGGAACATTCTTTGTATGGAGAAGATTAATTCCATACTCACATTTCTCTGAGACTTTATTATATTTAACAGAATGTCTCTCTGGTTTGTAACCCTGAGTTATGTTTCAGAAGATCCTCCTTTTAATGTCTTTGATTTGAGCTGATAGTGAGCCCTGGTTTAGGAGTCAGAATATACGTTGACTGAAAAGAATACTCACTTTTGGTGCTGACCTTTCTGGCATTAGGCCAAGAGGCTCTGGGCAACTTGCAAGCAAAACATGGTTTCCAATTTCAGAACCACCCAGAGTCCCCAGGTCTCTTCTTCCAGTTAGAAACATGGTAGCCCATGGCTCCTCTCCCATGAGAGACGGAGTGTGGCATCTGTGCTGGATTCAGAAACCAGCTGGACCTGGAGCCAGAGGAACTGAGTTTGAATTCTGGTTCGAGGTTTGTTTGCTAGGGGACTTTGGACAAGCCACTTATTATCTCCAGGGGAGATGATGGGGGTTTAAGATCAATTTCCTATCTTCCAACTGAGAAAGGTAACATTACCCTCATGATATAGTCATGAGAAATGCATAAAACGGGCATGTGAAAGCACTCTGAAAATTCCAAAATAAGACACAAAGGTGAGAAATTATTATTAAGGAGAAATAGGGGGAGAGAAATGACCTGGACATGGGATCTGGAAATAGGCCAAACCTGTGCCATGTCCTTTATAATTGTTACCTAAGTTATAAACGCTGATGGCCAGAATCCCAAACCCTAAGCAAAGGTAAGACATATCTCTCTCATAGAAGGTTTTGATGTATTTCCACATGGAGGAAATTGAATGGACATATTGAATTCCTTAGACCCAAGGGTAATCCTGTCATATCCTACCCCATCCCATCCCATCGCATTGTATCGTATCCTATCCCATCCTATCCCATCCCATCCCATCCCATCCTATCCCATTCCATCCTATCCTATCCCATCCTATCCCATCCCATCCCATCCCATCATATCCTATCCCATCCCATCCCATCCCATCCCATCCCATCCCATCCCATCCTATCCCATCCCCTCCCATCCCATCCCATCCCATCCCATCCCATCCCATCCCATCATATCCTATCCCATTCCATCCCATCCCATCCCATCCCATTGTATCCTATCCTATCCCATCCTATCCTATCCTATCCTATCCTATCCTATCCATTCATTCACTATTCATAGAACATATATATAGCATCAAACCATGTGATACAGGCTAAGATACGGAAACCAGTGAGACTCTGGTCTCTTCTCTCCAAGAGCAGAGAGTTTAGTATGGGAAACAGAAACTATTCCTTTCTAGGGAAAGCGGCAACACAGAATCAAAGAAAAGCAAGCAGCTTTAGGGGATTTTGTTTTTAAAAGAATCATTACCAACATCCAGAGTGTTTTGGCCATGAGTTTACATAGCAATCAATCTTCTAAACTCTAATTCATCTCCATCTGCAGGCTTGGATGGTGATCGTTTCTGTAAATATGAAAGAAAGATTCAGTTCTGCTCACCAGACCAGATAAGAAGTAGGTGCATAGTTTTCTTTTGCATTGTCATGTTCAGTGGCTGCTTTTTCAGATATGTTATTTTTATATCAAAGCAACTGCATGCACAGAGTTAAAAATATCGATCTGCTTTATAAGAAAAAGTAGAGGTCCCCTTTCCCTGGGTCTCCTCATCTCCCCTCTTGGATGCCTTCCCAAAGGCAAGAATTTTTAATGGCATGAAGTTAGGACTATATTTTAAATATGCACCTGTCGCTACTTCTCCATGAATTTTCCCGACCTTATTTGTTGATTTCCCTCTTTGGGAAGGTTAAGGGTTTCGTTCTCTTTCACAGGGGTGAGTTCTTTCCCCAGTCTTGGACTAAAATGAAACTTGTGTGGATTTCAGAGCCGCAGTGCATCTCTGGAATCCCGCACAGGCTGTTCTTCCCTTGAGGCTGGTCCAGGCTAGAGAGGGAGAGCTTTGATGTGGTCAGTGTTGGCAGGTTCAGACTCTCAAGCAGCCTTCCCACAGGCACTGCTGGCTCTTGCTGTTTTCCAGCTGGAACTGCTCTGGAACCAAGCCTCCTGGAATGTAGGCTGGCATGGCAAATGCAAAAGAACTTTCAAGATGGAAAACCGTTGGGCTGGAAGTCCAAGGATAGCTCTGGGGACCCTGTGGTGGAGGAGGAACTGAGTGGGTGGTAGTTGGGGTTTGGAATAGAGAGAAGATGGGACATCTGCACAGGTCCTGGCGTGGCTCAGAGAGGAGAGGGATGAAAACCAGTCGCTCTTTGGGATGAGACCTTCATATAGGATAAGGAGCCCCAGGGAAGCCGAGGAATTATTCATTGTCCCCTGCTGGGACAAATGCTGGCTAGCAATTTGGCAAAGAATCAGGTGGATCCTCACATAAGATTTAACACTGAAAAAAAAAAAAAGAATAAGAGGCTTTAAATTTTTAGTAAAACTATGCACCGGAAAACAATAAAATTGAACATTCATTGAGGTGCTGAAGCGGAGAGAACTAGGGGTAGATAAAAATCAGAATATAAAAGATAGATATATTTAATCACATATATATGATATATTAGTATATCTATTATGTCTAATATATATATTCTCACGTGGAGGGATATAGAATCTTTATCTTTATATCTACATCGTATATATGTATATATACACACACATATATAACATATATTTAATATAGCTATCCAATATATATCTAACCTATATAATATTGAGAGATATTTAGATCTTAAAAAATGTTAAAAGAAAGCAAAACGGGACAATATTCTGAGTAAAGACCAAGCCTCAATATTCTTAACATAAAAGAGCTTATAAAACCATTATGGAAATCACTAAGCTCCCGAAAGCTCAAATAGCCAGAAAATAAAAATCACAAAGAGGAAACAAAACGGCTTTAAAAACATACGGGGAAAACGTTCAACCTTACTAGTAATCAAAGAAATGCAAATTAAAATGGAGACAACTATTTTCAGCCAACGAATGTGTAATATTTTCAAAAAAGGAGAATACCCTGGCTGATGGGGGGTGTGGTGAAATTGCTACTCTCCAGCGCTCCTGGAGGCCATGTGAGTTTGCGCAGCCCTTTTGGAAGGCAGCTTGGCGGTGTGCATCAAGAGCCTTAAAAATATCCCTGCTTCCTAATCCGACGATTCTACCTCCAAGGCGGTGATGGTAAATGCGGCCAAAGCTTTTTGTGTGGGAAAAAAAAACCCTCATTGCAGTGTGGGTTAGCACGGGGAAAAGGAGAATGCCGTCTACATGGATAACAAGAGGAGGAAATGGTGAAATCAGTGATGGAGTCCGTGGGTTGGGTTATTAGAAGCCATTCGTAGTGACTCAGACCAACCTGGGTCTGTTCCTGGCTTAGCTTCTCTGAGCCCCAGGGAATGCTGCGTGCCTTTCTGCCCGTGCTTCCCTAGCTGTAAAATTGAACTAATGGGCTCCTGCAGGGTGGTTGTGAGAATCTGGCTCAGGATTTGATACACGGACTAGGGGTGCTTTTCTCGTTTCTCCGTCTTTCCTGACTTAGCAACTGGCACTGGTGTTGCAAGGGGTAGGATAGATATTTTTGTGTCTCAGAGGATTCCTGGTCAAAGGATTTCACCAGAATTAAAAGACTAAAGGGTTTGGAGGCTTGCAGGTCCAGTTGGATACAGCTGCTACAAATAATGCATGGGGATGGCTTCAAGTACCCCACTTGCCACCATCAACCCCTCCCTCCCCCGGGTTCCTCTCTTGAAACGCTCCCCCTTCCACTGGGATTAAATAGATGATTTCATGCTAGATTCTGAGAGTGCAGGTAGAGGTTGCAGAGATGTTTGGGATGCCTGGATGAATAAGCCAGTCCTTATGCTCAATGAAAAGTTTTCTCTTTTTAATACTCATGCTTTGCAAGATGCTTAGTAGCACATTATGTTCTCCATGTACATAAGAAAGTGACAAGGCTCCCTACTGTTAATGGTCTTGTTTCCATCCTCCAGGTTGGCCTGTTTTCCCTTTTCCTATGGTGGGCACAGCTCCTGGTGATGTTTCTTTTCTAATGAGCTAAAATGTCTTCAAATCAATCCTGGGCATCCTTTAATGAAAAAAAAAAAAAACACCACATTGATACGCAGCTAGAATAAGTAAGAATTCTCAGAGGAACCACCGTCTCTATTTTTGTGACTCATTCAGCAGATATGTGCTGAAAACCCATTAGGAGGCAGCTGGACTCATAATACTAGTTTTACCCATCACTTTCCTTCTCTGTACCTCAGTTCCCCATCTATAAAAGAAGGAAGGTAGGCAAAATGGCCTCTTTCAATGACAATGTTCTGTGCTTGTTTTAGGCAGTGGACACAGTACTGCAGAAGTCCCAGTGGATAATGTATTTGAGGCAGAATGGATGGAGAGAATGAAGAAAGGAGGCAATTGCCTAAATAAATCCGTAGAGATAGGTCAGACTCTGTGACCCAAAAAGGTGAGGTAATGTGCCCAAAGCCACGTACCATGTAAAGAGGGGATTTAGGACTTTATCCCAGGTCCAAGTAACCAAAACCCATGCTCCTGCAATCACCATAGACATGATGAGACTTGACCTCTAGAAAGCTGTCCCCTCTCCAATAGCAAGGCTGACATTTTTCATAAGTTAGCCATAGTTGGATGCAAGGGCATTGGAACCAGACCCAATTATCATCACTCTACCTGCCACAGAAAATTTAAAACCAGCCACATTGGGAGGAAGTGTTTGCTGGGCTCTGATAAGGGCTTACATGGAGAAATGCCCTGCCTTCCTCACCAGACTCCAACAAAATCCGACTATTTGTTTGATGAAAAATAGGTTCCCTTCCATTTACATTTCCCCTGATGGTGAGGGTCTATAGGCTGAGCCAAGGAGTAGGACTGCATGGCATTGGACTGATGTGTTCCTCATGCTATAGAAATGCACAGACGTAACACGGAGGGCGTGAGGACACCATTTTGCAACTCTCCAAGGCACCCTCACTGGGTTTTTGGAAGGAGACCTTTTGTATGAGGCAAAGCAGACTTAGAAACAGAATGTACCTTCCAAATGACTTTCTCTAAGGAGAGTGATGAAGGAAAGGAGAAAATGAGGGAGATAGAATAAGCTTTGCAAGAAGGTATTTACAATTAAATTGCATTTAAAGAGAATGTGGAAATCCGTGCTCTGCAAAGAAGCTAGGTGGAGAGTAGCCAGGAAATTGTAGTAGAAAGTAAGAAAGTGACACAGGCTTTGGAGTCAAGAAGACTTGAGTTGAAGTGTTGATCTGCAATTATCAGCTGTACGACCTTGGCCAATTAACCCAGCTGGGAATCGATGTCTGCAAATAAAGATGATATACTTGCATGTTGCAGAGGTTGTGACACGGAAGTCACTGGATGATTTTTTTTTCTCTGTCTCATTAACCAAGAAATATGTACAATAAAGAGAAATGGGTAGGGACAGAGTATCTTGGAGTCATAAAAGTTAGTCCCTAATTAGAAGCCTGGTAGTTGGCACTTTAGAATCACCCGGAGCCTTCTTAGAGAGGAAATCAGTTTTGAGTCATTGGAAGTAGCATCCCCTAAAAAGTGAGAGAGAGGAGGAGGAGGCTCTGGAATCTCACTTGGGAAGCAGATCATGTGGTCTCATGTCTTGGAAAGAGAGTGTATATAAGGCATTTGGATCCATTCATGGGGTTTAAGAGAAAGAGTGAACAGACCACTGAGCTCAGACCCTGAGGTGGGAAATGAATGGGACTGTGAGGTTATGTGGCTAGCAGCAGTCTGACTGTTGAATGAAATGCTTTGCAATGGAGCTGACATTTGGGCATCCTTGGCCAAGCTTAATTCAGAAAGAATGAGATTTAAAAAAATAATAAAAAGTCATACTGGGGATCCAAGAACTGTAGCACCAATGTAGACAGAGACGACAAACATTATCTATTAGACCCTATAGCCCAGTGATTCTCTTGGCCTGTAGATCATCAGAAGAGCTCCAAGAACAAACATTGGTTGTAAGCTCTACCCCAGGCCCGTTTCATCAAAATCATCATGTGTAGCCAAGCTTGAGAACCACAGGTGTAGACCAACTTTAAAAAGCATTTGGGTTGTTTTCAGTCTAAGGCTGTCATGAATAACGTTGCTACAAACATCCTTGTGCAAGCACTGGTAAGTAGATAGAAAAATGTGGTTTATCCGTATGATGGGATACTTTTCAATGATTAAAAGGAGCAGGCTACTGACACCTACTACACCACAGATGAGCCTCAGATACAGTCTGTGAAGTGGGAAAGAAAAGCAGACCCAGAGACAACAGCTTGTACAATTCTATTTCTATGACATATTCAGAAAAGATAGAAGAGTAGATTAGTGGTTGCCTAGCTGGGGGCAGGAATAATGATTATCTGCAAATGGACACGGGGGAATCTTAGGAGGGGTGCGTGTTTGTGCATGCAAATGGAAGTGCTCTCAAACTCATTTATGATGCTAGTTGCACCACTTGGGTAAAGTTACTGAAAATCATCAACATGTGTAATTGTAGAGGATGAATTTCATGATATGTAAACTATACCTCCATAGAGTCGTCTATAAAAGCAATCCGGTGAGGCAACAAGAAACAATGGTGGTCGTGGACTGTTTCAAAGCCAAGGATTTTCCTGGAGTGCCTGGGTAGCTCAGTGGGTTGAGCATCTGACTCTTGGTTTTGGCTCAGGTCATGATCTCATGGGTTGTAAGTTGGATCCTTGTGTCTGGCTCCGTGCACTGACCCCTCTGTCTCCCAAACGTATATATATATATTTTTTAAGCCATGGATTTTCCTGTTTGAGTGTGAAGCTGAGCAATTACTTTACTCCCTCTACCCTCCACCACGGGTTGACTGCATAGAACCCTCATTCCTTCTGCTGTGTGTGAAATGGATGGGGAGACTCATGAGAGGGTTCCCAGATGTTTTGCCAATCTAGTAGGTCTAGATCTAAATCTAGGTCTTTAAGATTACCTGGAAAAACAAAAATATCACTGTACTTGCACATGACATTTATGAAGAAGCTGCTATCAGTTATATGAATACTAAGTGAGATGATATATGTACAGGTAGGTTACCTGGCAGCTGGAAGATATACAATAAATATTAGCCCTCTTCTCTTCTGCGTCAGGAAGAGCCTATTGTCTTTCTCTCTTCTTTATGATCTCCTGTCCCGCTGTGTGGCACCAGAACTGGGCATGCATCACATGGGACTTCCATTTCCTCCCAAGCCCTCAGTCACTTCTGCCCTTTGTCGGTACTCAAGACTTTCCCAGTTGGCTCAGTGATATTTTCTCCCTTCCCCTCTCTCACTCTGTTGTCATTTGGGATATTAAACTCTCAGGAAAACCCATTGCTTTCTGTCTCATCTTCTGAACTAGGAAAGCCTAGTTCTGAACTAGGAAAGCAGTGGTGGTAATTTGGCCACATGCCCAGTTGATTGCTATCAGAATTGGTACCTTTCACTGGGTCACACCAACTCAGCCATCTTTAGCTGCAAAAAGAGTCTACAGAAGTAATATTAAGGACCCAATTTCCAACGGTCCACCTTCTCGTGCCAGTGCCAACAAAGGGACCTCAGCACACTGGTAAGACATCTCAGTGGCATGGTCTGATGGAGGCATTTTGAAATGTCAGGTGTGCCATTGAGCATCTAGGCAACAATGGGCAAGTTGTTTAACTCATAGGGTTTTTATTGGTCTGTTAAATGGGAATGCTTATTGCACAAGGCAGATAGGAAAATTCAACAAGATTATTATTTTTTTTAAAGATTTTATTTATTTATTTGACAGAGATCACAAGTAGGCAGAGAGAGAGGGGGAAGCAGCCTCCCTGCTGAGCAGAGAGCCTGATGCGGGGCTCGATCCTAGGACCCTGAGACCATGACCTAAGCTGAAGGCAGAGGCTTTAACCCACTGATCCACCCAGGCACCCCTCAACAAGATTATTTATACGAAGAGGCCACAGGTCCAGGCACAAAGTAAAGGCTCAGCGAATTCTCATTCTCTCCACCAAGCCCTGCACGATTAAGAAACTTATATTATAAAAACTATACTGTCATGAATTGTCAAAGTTCATGGGTATCCTTGTCTCTGAAATCAGAAGCAGTTGTGAATCTGGCAGTCCTGGGGTCATCAATCACAACATCAGTTTTGAGTGGGTTGGAATGGAAAGTACCAATGTTGAAAGTGAATCTGGGCTCTTCCAATGAGGCTTTTTGTAGGAATGAATCTCTTGCTGGTGTGACCTTGAAAAAGTCAATTTAGTGACTTGAGAAAGTTCTTAGCTTTCTCACCTGGGCAAAATTAATTTATTTGGCTAGACACATTCTATAACACATGCCATTAGCTTGCTTACTTCTCATTTGAAGCCTAATAAAATCAAAACATAAAACATGTGTTTTTGCTCATCAGTTATTGGCCCATTCCAGAGATGTTGGGGCATCTGATGAAAGGGAAGGTGGGCCATCATTTCAGATTGCCACTGGTATTCATGATGCTTTCAATTTAGTTATCTGGGCTCTCATTTTCTCCACATGAATCTATTTTAATGCTGTGGATAAATTTCCCATTGTTACACATAACAAGATTGTTCTGCTTTGATATCTGCCTTTATGGTTTAATTATTTATATATATGTTCATAAAATATACTGCTAATACCCTCTTGGAAAAAAAAAGTGTCCTTTCCCTTGCTGATCAGTTGAAATGCCTTGAAGAGGTTAGCCACTCCTATAGTTTCAAATGCAAAGGCTTGTAGATGGTTTTATTCTAAATTTTAATTAATTATTCCAGCCTCTGGCAGCTGTGCAGGAAAGTGGTTGTTAATTCCCCATGGTAGAGAGAACTCGGGCAGACAGAAGGAAGCCAAATCACTGCTGGCTGACCCTGAAAGGAGGAGGGAGGAGAGAGTTCCTGGTCATGTCAAGTGGCCTGAATTCCATGACATGCTGACTCTTTGTGGGATGGGAATGCTTGAAAAACGCATTCATGTTGCCTTAAAGCTGGAGAAACCACTTAACGATGATAGCCATCCCTTTGGAGGAAACCCAGGGAATCAAACAGATTTCAGGAAGGTCTTGCTAATTCCCTAAGGCAGAAAAATGCCAGCCAATGCCAGGAATTTGGTCAGCGGTCCTGTGTCTAGCACAAATTCCCAAGCTGCCCTCGGAATCTGGCCCAGAGTGCTGGTCTCACTGGGTCCACTTTGAGTCGGGGGAATGGTTATTTGATGCAGTGGGGATATCTGTCACTCTGAATCAAGTATAATTCCTCAAATCTGATGACAAAGCATGCCAACTCCCTCCTGTTCAGAAGGCACAGATCCGAGGTCTCCTCTGGTCTTTACCAGCTGTGTAGGATCGTTATATGAAGAAGGCAGTAGTCCCTACCTCACAGGGCTGCTGCGGGGATCACATGTGATAATCTCTCTAAAACCCCTAATACTGTGATGGGTTAGATGTTCCACACACATTTCTTTTCAGAAAATCTCTGCATATTTTTACATAATTGAGATTGCACTGCATATACAATTTTGCCTGATATAGACCTAAAAGTTTGAAGTTGTATTTTATCAGAACTTGACATTGCTCTATTGTTCTGATAAGTCAATATTGTCTTTTTATATAAATGTTGTTGTACCCTTTCTCTTGAATCATTCAGCATGTTCTTATTAATTTTTGTGATTATGATGTATTGTCATATCTATAAATTCGGTTTAGCAATCTTTCAAGGATATCTGTGTCTGTGTTGAGGAGTTATTTTAATCCATAATTTTATCCATTTTTGGAATGACCTTGTCCAGTTCAAATATCAGTGTTTCTCTGGCTGCACATAACGTGTTGAGAAGTACATTCTCTTTCTCCATCTTTTAAAAGAGCTTGTGTAAGTCTGGTGTGATTTCTTCTACAAATGTTTGGTAGAAGGTGAACACCAATTCACCTTGACTTCAAATATTCTTTGTGGGAAAGTTTTTGACAAATTCAGTTTCCTTAGTAATATTATCTTATTATCCTTCTAATGCTTCTGGGATCTGTGAAGCTCATAACCTCTTTTCATTCCCAATTTTTAGATTTGCATCATTTCCTACTTTTCTTGATTGGTTTACTTAGGGCTTTATCAATTTTGTTGATGTTTTTAAGGAAGCAAATTTTGGGTTTATTAATTTTCTCTCTTTTTTTTCTTTTATTCACTTCATTGGTGCATGCTTTTTATTATTTCCTTTGCTTTTACTTACTTTGCTCTTTTTTATTTTCACCAAAGGTGCCATATTAGGCCATTAATTTCATACTTTTCCTGCTCCAATCTCGCCCTCTTCTTTTTGGGGGATCAGATCATTTGCTATCGTCTCACAGGAAATTGTGGCTCTGTTAATTTTTCTTAAATCTTTTTTCCCGTTTGTTCTTTAGAATTGATAAATTCCAGTTATCTGTCTTTAAATTCACTGACTTTTCTTTTGCCTACGTGGGAATTTTTAAATTCCAGGTGTTGTATTTTAATTGTTATACTTTTAACTTCTAACCCTTTCATTTGTTTCCTTCTTATAGTTCCATTTAATTGCTGAGGTTTTCTATCTATTCATTCATGAGGGCCATATTTTCCTTTACGTCTTTCCTATAATGATTTGCACATATTTGTAACAGCTTCTTGAAAATCTTTGTCTGCTTAGCCCCGCATTTGGACCAGTTTAGGACTGGTTTATCGTGACAACTTTATTTTTCTTAACTGTGGATCACTTTTTCTCATTCTTTGTATAGCTAGGTTTTTTTTTTTTTAATTGAATACTGGATGTGATAGTACTAAGGAGACTTTGGATTCTGCTTTTCTGAAGACTATTGATTCTTCAACTCCTGGATGATCACCATGAACGTGTGAAGGTTTGATTTTACATTTTGCTAGTGCAAAAAAAAAGTGTTCGTCAAACCCCTCTAACCCAGCTGACTTCAACCTCTATACCCTGTCTCCCCTGCAGGTCTCACTGGGGGCGGGGGGGTGGTTTTTAGACTTCATTAAGATAAGCCAAGAGTAGGTTTTACTCTAGGGTGTTCCTTTATCCTAAGTTGATGACATTCTTAGGGGTCAGCTGAATGTCAGGTGTGTTAAAGATGTGTTAAGAAGATCCCTCCACTCTAGGGCCAGAACACATCAACATCTCTGTTACTCTTTTTCCTCCAAGCAGACCTATATGTCTAATTCCGCTTTCAACCCATAGCAGCATCTGTCTGGTTAACTTTGGGAGGTCTCACTTGGAGAATGGACAACCTAGCTCTCATCTGCGGACTTGCAAGGAGCCCCCTGCATGGATTTCTAGGGTTCCCTCTCCACACAGCTTCCCTTTCTTCGATACCTTCATCAAACACTAATTACTAATTTAGGTTCTCAATTCATTCATTAAACAGATTTCCAGAAGCTTCATTTCAGATGTCCAGAACTCTGACCAATGCCTCCTCAGCTTAGCAGAACTCTTGTTCTCTTCTCAGCCATTAGTTCTTTGTATCAGGCTGGGAAAGTTTTCCATAAACAGAGAGCTCACTTAGGAGGTTTCCTTCTTTCAGGTATTATAGCCTTGTGCTGTCTGTTTCCCACTGTCTGAAAATCTGTTAACTTACATATTTTGTCTAGTTGTGTAATTGTTTACAGTGAAAGACTGGCCCAGGACCAGTTATTCTATCATAGCCAACAGCAGAAGAATTTGGCATTTTGTTTTAATACTCGGAATTGAGATAACTTCAGGATATATTTAGATGTGATGTTCATCTTCCGTATCACTGCATTTACAACAGTGCCTGACACACAGGTGGTCAATAAAAATTTGTTGAATAAACGAAGTATCCTGGGGATTACCTGTTCAGTCTTTTCTGCAGCTCAGGAAATTTTTCCTTTATTAGTTATTTGATAATTTCCTCTTTTCATTCTTTCTGGAACATTTACTAAATAGATTTGGAACTCCTGGGTCGATCTTACTATCTCCCCACTCCATGTTTGACCTTTTTCGCCAGTTCTGACGAAATCCTTCGCCTTAGTATCCTAGTCCAGATTTTAGTCCTTACTGGTATCCACTCTTCTGTGCAGACCACCCACCTTCCAAGTTTTAGTTTTTAGTTTGGCAATTATGGTCTTAAAATTTTGTATTTGAGAGCTGGTTTTGTTTCTTTTCCTCTGTGTCCTGTTCTTCCTTATTGATATGATAAATGGATAAGTTTCATTCAGTTTATTGTGTTAACTGTTCCCTCAGACATTAATTTGGTGCTTATTGTATTTTGAAAATCTTTTTCACGCTGTTTGGTTTCTTCAAATGTATGGTAGTTATTGGCTGCTTTTCATAATTATTGATGTAATTTAAATCAAGTGATATTGGCAGCTCAGGAATAATTATTTAGTTCAGTGAAATCTCATGTTCTGTCGGTGATGAATAGAGATTTGGGTCATGAGGGCCTTCATGCTGGGGGAGGGGATGGGAGTCTGGGCTTTCCTTAACAGTATGCAAGGGAAGGATTTTTCATTTTGAATAAGTGATCATCCCATCTTGACTGAAAACTTGAAGTTGTATGAGGCACAGCCCCACTTCACTGCCCATAGATCATACTCTGGAAGTCTTTGTCAGAATTTCTGGGTAAAAGATTTGTACCATAACATTATCCTAGGGATAAGGGTCAATAAAGCCACTCTGATATCCAGGGCCTGGCTTATCTGCTCTACCTTCTAGTTCCTCGCCCTAATGACAATGCACCTTCTACCCATTATCTGTCCTTTTCCAGGCCTTTCTCTTCAGTCATGGGTTGGTGAGATTCTTTGCCTTCTTCTAGTTCTGCTATGGATTTTAAGAACATGTGGCTGCTTCCCTTCTGCTGTTTTAGTCATGCACATTAAACCAGACGTCTCCACTTACATCCCATTTTTTAGTACTCAAGCAATATCAAAGTCATGTAAAGCATGATTTTACCCACGTGAAATCAAAGTCAAGATTGATTTGATCTGTTTGATCTGGCAAACAGATCCAAGTGAACCACTTGTCTGGGTAAAACATAAGAGCCAGGGTTTGTTTATTTCACAGTGATTAGAAAACAATTAAACCAATATTAGAGAAAAGAGTAACAAGAAGGAACATGTCATTTGTAAAAGCCAACTGAGAGCTTTAATGTGTGTTTATTTATCACTAGGGGACAATGTTGATAAAATGGATCTTCATCCAAAGTACCCCTGAGCAGCAGACATTGATGGATAGAACAGATTTTTAAGAGGAAGGTAATGCAATTAGCATAGAGGACCCATAAACATCTTGACCTTGTGTATAAAGCCATAAAGATGATACTTCTTAGAAGCCTTATAGACATTTTCCCATTAAAAAAAGGTGAAGCTGTGGAGTTTCTGTTTTTTGCTTTTAGTAAGAGCTGAGCTGAATGAATTACAGTCACTATGCAACTGCAGAGTGGGTATGGGTTTGTATATATCTTTGTGTATTTTTTCACTCATTACTTTATTGATTCACTCATTAAACTAATATCAATTAAGTATCCACCGTAGCCAGCAAACCCTACTCCTGCAATTAAGGAACTCATATTTTAACAGAAGAGGGAAAAAGGAAGCATATCATTAACCGTACTGTAACGTAGTCATACAAAAGATTAGTAACATGCTGTCTGTGATCCCACAAGAACCTTATTAAATTTGGGGAGATGAGAAGCCTTCCCAAGGGAAGAACTACTAAGCTGAAACCAGGACTGATAAGATTTAATCAGGTTAAGAGCAATACAAATGATTTTTTTAATTTTATAGATTTATTTATTTTTAAGAGAAAGAGCGCACGAGCGGGGTGGAAGTGCAGAGGGAGACGGAGAGAGAGAGAATCCCAAACAGAACCCATCCTGAGCATAGAGCCTGATGTGGGGCTCATGGGGCTCAATCCCAATACCCTGAGATCACAACCTGAGCCTCAACCACGAGTTAGACACTTGACCAACTGAGCCACCCAGACACCCCTAGAAATGATATTTTAGATAGAATAGACGTTTGAACATCCAGAGGTGTTAGTGAGAATGATATGTTCTAAAAAAATCATAAGCAGATCCACATGTGAGGGGAAAGGAGCAAGAAATCATGCTAGGAAGGTAAGTGCAAGTCACAACACCCAGCATCTTTGCCCCCAGGTTGCGTTTCAGGCAGAGGAACAGCACAGTCAGGTTTGGCTCCAAAGGGTTGAAGAGATTACAGACAGCAGAACGGTGGTCATGGAGACCATCTGGGGGAGTGGGTGGAAATCCATCTGAGCAATGGCGGTCACTTTCACAAAATTGTTGCTGGTGAGTGCCACACCTAATGCCCCAGAATGGGTGGCATGAACAACAGAGATGTATTTTCTCACAGTTCTGGAGGCTGGAAGTCCAAGGTCCAGATGCCCGCATGATAGGGTTCTGACCAGAGCCTTCCTGCTGCTTGCTGCTTTACAGAGGGGCCACCTTCCTGCTGTGTCCCCATATGGTGGAGAGAGAGGTCTTGCTTTGATGACTGCTTTGTTAATTGACTGATTGATTTCAATCAGTCCGGGGAGAATCCTCAAGCCCCAAACTCCTGAATCTTTTTGTGTGACCACTGTGGCCTCTACCCAACTTTCTTTCCAGACTCATGATTCCAAAATTCCCTCTTTGGCTTAAGATCGTTTGAGTTGTGCCTACGCCTTTCTAATTGCTGAAGAATCCTCGTTAATAGTGAAATCGCTGGTGTGGACCTGGAAGCAAGCACACTGTGATTTGGGGACTATAGGGCAAGACACTAGGACCAGCAACCTCCAATGCCACGTCGTTGTTTTGCAAGAGCAATCCATTCATTCCTTCGACACAAATTTACTGTTCTGTGCAGGGATTTAACACCACTGAACCTAGGTGGAATGGTGTGTGCAGAGCTGACCGTGAATACATCTCTCTGATTAAAAAAACTCGGTAGAAAATTCAACTTCAGAGCCTATTTATGGTGTAACCTAATCTTTGCTTCTACAGCATGGCATGCAGAGCAATACTGTTGCATTTTTCTCTACCTCTGCAAGGGCAAACATTTTCATTTCTAGAAGACAGCCAACGCAGAACCTCTCCCTTAAACGCAGCATTGGTTTTGAGGATGAAGATGGAAACAGAAACACACTTTCCTGGATCACATCTTCTTTTGATTTTGCTTCTCCAGGGTGAGCATCCATTGTGCCTGGAGGCCAAGACGAGCTCCCAGAGAATGACATGGCCCGCATCGTGAGCACCCAGGAGGACAGGGGCTAATAGAGAAACAGACCTTCTGCACCAGGGAACGTGGTACCTTGCATTGCTGCCAACTAATTAGCGATGAGTTTGTCGTGTTGCTTGTTGCCCAGGATGATTAATCTGAGCCTGAATCCAACGAAACCATTAAGGAAAGTTCACAGCAAGATAAGCTGTGAGTGACAATGTTACCCTTTAGAAGAAGGGGAGCTGACAGAATGAAATGCAACCCCCCGCCTCCCCCTCGCTGGTTTCCAGCCTGTCACAGTAAAATCCCCGAGCTCCTGCTGTGACAAAAGCGCTGAGAAGGCATGCTTCAGAGTCATCAGAGACTCTCAGAACTCAACAGGGCCTTGTGCTTCACATCTCCAATGTGCTCGGCCCACAGATGAGGGGGTCGAGGTCCAGAGAGGTCATGTACTTGGGTGTAGACACACAGCAAGCGTCTGACTCAGCGGGGGGCTACAGCTCTGCCTTTTGACTCCCAGTGTTGTCTCTTCCTCCTGTGTCACAGGGTTGTGCTCTCACAGAGGAGAGGGACGGTGTCGAGCCTGCTCTTTAAGGATGTGAGACTTGAGGCCTGGAGACCTGCCTTCTAGCACACACTCTGAGGGGATCACCTTGCCCCTGGAACGGAAGATGTGAAGGGACACGCTGGCTGCGGATGGTCGCCTTGGAGGTTCCCCACCATGGCTTTCACAGGCCAGATCAGCTTCCTCAGATGATGGTCTCAGAGAAGATATAAGATCTCTTGAAACCCAGACTCCAAAAGTTACACAGTATCATCACCTCCCCTGTGTTCAGTTGGTCAAAACCAAGGGTCCGGGCCAGCCAAGCAGACTTGAGGGTGACCAAGTTACATCGCCAAGGGTCATATGGGATAGAACTTCATTTTTCAGTAATCTTTGCAAATTGCATCTTTCACTTCTGCTGGTCTAGGAATATAAAGACCCCACAAGAACAGCAAAATAACCCCCACTGACTCCATGACCCAGCTGTACTTGGTGTAACTTCTCCAAATGGCACTGCTTATGAACTGCTCTCAGTTACCTTGTGGTGGTGGGTGGTGGTATACAGGCACGGGGCCCAGAAAGATATAAGCGTATGTATGTAGATCCTGTGATTTTTTTTTTTTATAGGCATGCATGCCAGTTTATGTTCAAGTGCATTTTTTTTTATGTTCAAGGGCATGTTTTCATTTGATATTTGACTTATTTATTTTCCAGAAAGATGCCATAGGACTCGAAAGAATCTATAATATCAAAAGAGAAAGCCCGAATTCAAAATAGATGTCAAGTAAATCAACACAGAAGGGCAGGAAAATAGAGCTAGAAATGATTTAAAAATGCATAGCATCATGTCCTTGACCACTCTGGAGAGGTGAACTACAAACCTGACCGCGTACTTCCTGGGAGCATCACAGCTCCTGCAGAGAAAGATGGAGAAGTAGTGGCTTCTCATCTCTTGGTCACAGAGCCCCCTGTCAAAACTACATTCGCCCTCCACACTGCCAATGGCCCGAGATTTTATGACTTGTTCATATAAATTTCTCCTCTTTTTGTAGTTTGATTAGGGTCCCTTGTGGTCAATTTCACTTTCATTTTACAATGTGATGTTTTTCCGGGTTGATGCCTGGATGGCTCAGTCATTTGAACATCCTCCTTCAGCTCCTATCATGATCTCAGGGTCCTGGAATTGAATCCCGATCAGTGGGAAGCCTGCTTCTCCCTCTCCCTCTGCCACTTCCCCTGCTTGTGGTCTCTTGCTCTCTCATCAAATAACTTTTTTAAATGTACTATTTTAAAGATTAATGAATTAATTAATTTTAAATGTGATCTTAAGGAAAAGCAGAGGCCAAATGTGTAGCCACCATGACTTCTGTGCTCTGTCCATGTCCTGAAGGAGGCAGAAGCCAGAGGTGGCTGTCACTGACAGGAGCCCAATCACAACCCAGAACATGTGAGTTTGTCTTGTTGGCCTCATTTTATTAGGGCCACTCCCAACACGCTGTTTCTCATCAAAAGCAAGAACCCTACAGACAGAGGAACTGGATATTCCTGCTGGGCTCATCAAGAATGGCCTGGGTTTCCCTCTTTGTTCCTACTTTTGTAGCTCACCTCTTGGAAAGACCCTGTGTTTACATTTCCCTGATCTTTTTATTTAGACTTTGTCTTTGGCACCCTCTGTGCCCATCCAAAATCTGGCCCCTGATTTTCAGAGGATCTTTTTTTTCTCCCTCCCTCCCATCTTTTGAAATATCTCTTACAAATTTAGCTTACACTGATCTCTTGATTCCTCCTTGGTGGTCTCCATCATATACTTGGGTACAAGTCCCAGAGGTCCAGTCCCCATCCTAGAACCTCGAATCTGTTCCCTATCTGATTGTACCCATCACTCAGGTGAGGGGGAACCATACAGAAAGAAATCTCAACTTTAGGACAAGAGCAGGGAGGGAGGGAAGAATGCTGAGGCTGTCTTATACCCTGGGTCCCGAGGGGCTACAAAGAAAGTGACCTCCTCCAAAGCATTTTTTTTTTTTTAATTCTGTCAAAGAGCAAAAGTTCTAGGGCATGCAGTTCAATGAGGACACTCGGCCTCCCCGGTCCCAGCAGTCATCTCTTGGAAGGAAAGAAAATACACTTGCTGGCTTTAGCAGAAAAGCCCACATCGATCTCTGTTCTAGAGAGAAGAAATGCTGCTCCTCATCAGACAAGGATCTTTTTCAAAAGAACCAGACAAAGCCAAGAAGACGCAGGGTTTCTCTCCCTCCAAATGGCTGTTCATCTTGTCATATCCTGGCTACAGTTTTAACTGGGAAAGTCAGAGAGGCAAACGGATGTCTAATAGCCTCCACTTCTTCAATTTTGCAATGGGTGCCCAGCCGTGGCAGACACATTCAGAGCAAGTTCTATCATGCAATGGTCCTGTGATTGTTTTGAAATAATTTGTTTATCTGATACACAGCAGGCAGACACACACACACATGCACACACACATACACACACACACCACTGATGGATTCTTTTGTTACTTCCCCCTGCCAAGTGATGACGAGACCTTACTTAGACAAATTCTCCTTCCTTGATTCTCAGAAAACAAGTCAGAACCAGATATTTGACAGTCTTCCTAATATTTGGTGATAATTGTTCTCCCAAGAGTCTTCTCTTTTCTGATCAAAATCTTACTCTGGGAATGGACTTTTTTTGTTTGTTTGTTTGTTTGTTTGTCATTGTAAATGGAGACACACACACTCACACAATTCCCTTAGAACAAATGAGAAGACCGTGTTGTCTTGCAACTGTTTCGCACTCCCCGTCCCTCACCACCACCACCCTGCCCCCCACACTCCCGCCCCCAAGCCTAGTCAACCACTAAGCCCTGTTTAATCTACCACCTGCAAAGCTCCTAAAAAGTAGCATGCAAGGGGGGAAGGGTCCAGTCTCAGGATCTTCCTGGCTTTGAACTCGCCATTTTGCAGGCTGGGTCACTTTGGCCTCAACATCACTGCCGGGGAAGTGGAAGGAGTCACAGTACCTAACCCATACGTTTGTTGATTAAAGATACGTCACGCTCTGAGAACAGGGGCCAACACCCGATAAGTGTTGTTCCCGACATTGTGTCTACTATTAAATCTGCTCAGTTATTTCCACCCTCACTCCTAAATTCTTCATTCAGGCCGATGCTGTCTTCCGCCTGGACGTCACCAATAGCTTCTTTTTCTTGGGACGGATTTTTAGTTTCGGACTCTTGTGGTCGGGAAAGTTGTGTGCAGTGATTTCAATCTTCTTAAATTTGTTAAGACAGCTTTTTAGACTCCGTCTCCATTAGTCCCTTCGTCCATTGTGTAGCTTCAACGAATGAGTGAAAACGCGGTGATGTTGTGTATATTTATAGGGATGTGGAGATGACAAGAACTAGGAGAAGAGACTCCTTGGAAATGGGGAAAACCCATGAAGGGTGTTGGCTTGTATGCCGTGGTTTTGACCAAGGCTGTGTGAGGGGTTGGGGTACCCAGCTGGCAGCTGTCCCACGAGGTCGAGAGCAGCCCAGTTCTCTGGCCACACCTAACACAGATGGCATCATCACCGTGTCCTGGAAAAATTCGCCATGTCCCATTTGGTCACTGGGTGATGCTAAGTGGTTCCATGGGACAGCTTATCAGCTAGTGTTTGCTGAGTAACAATCCATCCCAATGCTCAGGGGCTGAAAACAAGAGCCATTTATTATCATATTATCATATGTCATATGAGTGTGGTCTGGGCTGGGCTGGTTTCAGCACATCTCTGCAGGTCAGCTGGGACCCTTCTCGCCATTGGATTTGATTGGGTCACCTTAACTGGGGAATGCTTGCTTCACGTATCACTCCCCCTCTGTCTGGAACCGGCATCTAGCCTGAGCTTTTCCTTCTTCAACAGTAATGAAAAGGCAAGAGGAAACATTTCAGACTTAGGCTTAGAACCGACACGTCATCACTTCTGCTTCCTGTGGTTGCCCAAAGTAAGTCACACGGCCAATTTGGGAATAGGATATAATGTCCCACCTATTATGCCCATGGACTTCCAGGTTCCCAAAAGTCTGCAGCTGTGGGATCTGCCAGCAGTTGCCCAAGGCAGTAGTACACTTTGGGTTTATAGAGGTCCCACAGTGGTGAATACTGTATCTTCATTTGAGACCGGGGTTCTCAAGTTCAAACATGTAGAGAGGTCAGGAGGCTAAAGTAATGAGTGAACTGAGTGGAGAGGGAGACGTAACGACATGAGAAGTCGTGCCCTATCTTGAGCAAGGGACATGGTGTTGGGAATGCCTGTCCAGTCCTAACAGCGACATAGCATAGTAACTAATCTAACACCTATATGGTGGGTACTGGCCTACAAGCACTGCCTGTATTAATTCATTTAATCCTTACAACAAGCGTTTGAGACATTTATTATTAATGTTATTATTCCCATTTTACGGGTGAGAAAGCCAAAGCACAGAGAGGTTTTGTAACTTAGTCCCTAGCCACAGAGCTAGGATTACTAAACCAAGAAATCTCGCTTCAGAGTTCATGTTCTTAAAACATTGCATTCTGCTAACCACTCTTTTTATTTTGGGGGAAAAAAAAAAAGAAAGCCAGAAATATGGATTTTCACATGGAATCATTTAAGTTTTATATCTTTTTTTTAAAAAAAAGATTTTATTTATTTGACAGACAGATCACAAGTAGGCAGAGAGGCAGGCAGAGAGAGAGGGGGAAGCAGGCTCCCCACTGAGCAGAAAGCCCAATGCAGGGCTTGATGCCAGGACCCTGAGATCATGACCTGAGCTGAAGGCAGAGGCTTTAACCCACTGAGCCACCCAGGGGCCCCTCAAGTTTTATATCTTAACAGCTAATCATGGTGCGGCCAAGGTAAGTATGTTTATGGGCTGAATTTTACTGTGGGCCTCTAGCTTTAAAACAACCTAAAGGATTGTTCTGACCAGGTGAATGTTATCAGCCTGGATTTACGGCAGCTGCCCAGCCCGGCAGGCCTCGTACCCTTCCAGAAAAGTATTGAACTCAAAGCCTCCAAAATCAATCTTTAAGATCCCAGGGGTGTCTTCAAGGGGCTCTGGCCCAGGTTCCTGCCCTGGCACTGGCCCAGGGGTTCAGGTAGGCGCTGCCTGACATTGGCCAGTGCTTCCGAGGGCATCAGAAATTAGAACTGGAGCTCCAGGCAGAGAGTGGCCTTGGTTTGCCTATCAGGTTTGGACCAGCTGTGAGTCTTTTTGGATGGTTCACCCTCCTGCACGGACCCTGGGCAGGTGAGTGAGCTTAACAATGCTGCCACGACGTGGCTCGGGAGGGAGGTTAGAAGACGCCGATCCCCTCAGAAGGTGAGAGGACGTGAAAACCAGAGATGAAAAACGTCTCCCACCATGCACCCAGAGAGAAACAGCACCTGCAGTGTGCCCAAGAGAAAGTCCGAAAATGCAGAGGAGGGGACAGCGATACAAAGAGGATGCTTTTCTCCTTTTCCCAGGGCTTTTCCTTGAATTACCGCAAATCACAAGGCAAGTTTCTGTGGAATCCGTCTGCCTCTCTTGCGCCTGTAGGAGACTCTGTGTGGGTCCTTTAGAGGAGGGGAAAAAGTTTCCCTGCTTTCCCTGAAAACCTAAAAAGTATCCCTTCATCCCCAGTCCTTCAGAGGGCGACGCCTGTCACTCTCCTGCTTCAAAAGTCACCTCGTTTAACAACCAAATCTCTCGTTTTCCTCGACGCCTCATTTTCCTCCACTACCAGCCCCACCTCTTCCTCTGTCGGTTTGACAGAAAAGACTTAAGAATTTTTTTTTTCTCCCTCTGCAAAATTCCCCACCCTCCATCTTTATTGGCAGGAACAGACGCTGGGATTTCCGAAGGTGGGAAAATAAGTGGTTACATTCTCAAGTTATATTTTTTAGCACTTTATGTAACGAATCCCAGCAATATTTACCCATTTGTATTATCTAGAGGGTTGTTATTTGCTCTGCCTGCTGTTTCCCAAACAGCGCACAGAAGAATTAAAAAAAAAAAAAAAAGATGACGACCAGATTCCTGCCTCACTGTGTCCGGGAATGCTGATGACATTCTGGAGGGGACACATTCTGTGTGGGGCACTGGCGACTGCTTCACGGCAATGCAACCATGATGGGATTGCGAAAAACCCCTTATTATTATTTCCTTATTGTAAACGCAATGCATGTCCATTGTAAACATATCTTAGAAAAGGAGTAATAATCACCTGTGTGTTTTTTCTTCCCCCATCAGTGAGAAGCTCAACAATGTGAGATACAGTATCCCCTGCACCCATTTCCAACTGAACTGTAAGTAAATATTAATATCCAGATTTATTTTGCAATTCGCTGGCAGCCCCACAGTATAAAAGACTCGAAATGCCTGCCTGATCATCAATAACACCTTCATCTACTCCCTTATGGGTGGATATTGAGGGGACTTCTAAATTTTCACATCAATACATGGATAAATGTACTTGTTCACCGTTCGTCTTTGCTACTACCTTGGGCTATTTCTGTGAGTCTAATTGTTGAGCCAAAGGGAATGGATATTTCTAAGGCTTTTGATAAATTCTGTAGGAAATCAGTACAGATATACACGGTGTGATCTTCGGGGACCAGGTCAGGGTCAGCCTGTCATTGGAGCTTCCGTTTGTCCCAGGGAAAACCAGAAAACAGGATGGGGAATGGAGACTGACGGGGTGAAGTTGAGATCCAAAGTAGGACGGTCAGGGATGGTGTCGCCAAGGTGACCATTAGGGGCTACAAGTCTGTGTCTCCCAAGTTTATGTGCTGAAACCCTCCCTGGCAATGTGATGGTACTAGGAGATGGGGTCTTGGGGGAAGGGATGAGGGTTCCATAAACTCATGAGGGAGGAGTCCCCCAAAATAGGATGAGTGTCCTTACAAGAGTCATGAGAGAGCTTGCCTTTCCCTGCTCTCTGCTGTGTGAGGCAACAGGAAGTCAGCCATCTGCAAAGTGGAAAGGGACCCGGCCACGCTGGAGCCCTGGTCTCAGACTTCCAGCCTCCAGAGCCGTGAGAAGTAAACTTGTGTTATTTACAAGCCTCCTGGTCTTTGGCATTCTGATACCGCAGCCCAAGTGGACTAACGCAATGGCAGACACCAGATCGAGGTGGGGAAGCGCCCTATGTGTCTCAAAGGAGGGGATTCCCAGCAAGGATACGGCAGGTGCACAGTCCCCTAGGCAGGAAAAGGTGTGGCCCAGCAAAGAATAGTAAGAAGGACGGGCTGACTGTTGGCTTTGAGCTTCCTGGGGGACAGAACAAGAAGGGGAGTCACCGGAGATGTCCCTCCTCCGACAACTCAATGTTTAGTACGTTCTCAAATGCTTCCAGTGGCCCTGCTGGAGGCAGGGAATCTGCTCACATGACCACAGCACTGACACCTGCTACTCTATTAAAAAAAGAAGGCCACCTCTGTCTAATGCAGGGATGTTCCCTTCCTTGTAGAAACTCAGTGGGCTCAGAGACTTTGATGAATCCTGTATCTTGGGAGGAACTGATGTTGAAGCTCCTTCTGGGAAAAAAAGTCCCCCTAAAAACTCTAATTTGCTATTAGCTTTCTTAATGTTGCTAATTACTAACATCAGTATATTATCAACAATGAAAATAATTGCTCACAAATACTAAGATTTATTTCCCAGGTATTGGGCTGAAAGCTTTATGTGGATGACCTTAATTTAATCATTACAACAGTCTTAAGACATCAGTACTATTATTGTCCTCCCTTTTCTGAGGAGGAGGAGGAGATCAGGGTTTAGAGTGCTTAAGTTAACTTCTCCACTGGTAAGTGGCGGAGCTGGGATTCGAACCCACTTCTGTCCGGGGAACTCTGTCTTCCGATATGCTTCAGAGAGGGCTCTGTCTTGATCCGGTGGCTCTCCAGTATCTGCCTTACATTATCCGGTGAAATGCTGATCCACAGCCCTTTGGAAGTGTTGACTCAGTTAACTAGGCCCTGGGGAAGGAGGGCTGGAAACTCCTCGCGGGCACATCCCGCTGCCACGCTGAGATCTGGCCTCATTAGGGCTCTCCCAGCAATGGAAAGGGTTTGGTTTGTCAGGAGGGCACGTGTAGCCGCTCCTCTGCACACCCCTGGGGTTCTGGTAGCAGATAGAGTGGGAAGCTCCCCGTGCAGGAGGCCTGGAGGCCCCCAGCTGAAATGACAGTCCCCTTGATCCCCTTGGACGTCGAGGACTGCCCTGGAGGGGACCCGCGGCAGGCTGCTCCAAGAGCAGCCCAAAGACTTCCTGCTCATCCAGTGGCAGCCCCCTGAGGGACCCCTCTCCCCTTACCTCACCCCGCCCCACACACAGACTAAAGCTGTGAACTGCACAGAACATTGCCCTGTGGTTAAGAACGTAAAGACCCCTTTGTCACATTTCCAACAGCATTTGCCCTGTACGACTGCCCATTTAGATCGTCGAGATTTCAGCGCTCATTCCCTCTTCCCAATTCTGTGATGTGGGGAGACGTCGATCTCCCTTCTATGGAAGGGCACCTGAGGCCCAGAGACGTTGATAATTTTGCTCAAGGTCACACAGCTGGGAGGGGGAAGAGCATGGGTTGAGGCGTAGATGGGCTGGCTCTAGAGTCCGTTGCACAGAACTGGGGATAAGCAGACCTGGGTTCAAATCCTGACTATACCCCATCCCCACTAATTGCTCATGACCACATCCTTCACCTCCTCTCTGCCTCAGTTTCCCTGTCCGTGCAGCACAGGTGCTAGTCCTACCTTCACCGGAGGAGGATCGCATGACTTAGTGCCCATGAAGCTTGCAGGCGGGAGTGTGGTTTCCCAAGAGGACGCCCTCCTGGGTTTACGTTTCCCCTCCACTTCCATCTCCACGTTCCTGTTTCAAAGCAGCCCAACGATTACCCTCCTCCAGAATGCAGAACTTCACCTTGATCCAAGCAAAAGAACGAATTCAAGGGATAGAGGGAGGGGGAGCAGAGCCCAAAGTAGCAAGTTCTTGCCCACCCTTCCCTCCGATAATCCCGTACTGCAAAATGTGCTGACTTCCTAGACCCAATCCACCCCCACCGGGTTCCATTTCTGAGTGGGATCTCGTGATGTAACAAGCTGCAAAGAGCAGCCAGCTCCCTTGGAACAAGGACCTGTTTCTGGAGCTTCCCTGCAAATGTAACCCCGCTCCTCCCCCTCTCCTCTGCCGACCTCGCTCATCCAGGTGGGCCCTCCAGGGGAGACAGCGGAGGTACGCTCATTCCCCTGCATCCCCCTCTCCTGCTCTGTCATCGGCTCTGCCCCGCTGGCAAAACTCGGAATCCGATTACTCAATCTCTCATTTATTAATTGGGGGATCGGAGCCCCTTTAGGACAGAACCAGGCAGTTGGTGAGGCGCTGAACTGCAATGAAAGAATTTAATTTAAAGAACAAGTCGATTCAATTGAATCCTGAAAATCATTCTGATGTGCTCCCAGGGGAGTCTATTTGGAATCGATAAATGTGCCCGTGTCACTGTCTCCTCCTGTCTCTACTCTCCCCTGCTGGCCCCCAGTCAGGGGAAATTGTTCAGAGGTATCAGGTGTCGTTTAGGGGATGCATGGGAGCGGCCAAGTGCACAAGGGGGGGCACTTCTCAGCCCTGACAGGAGATTTCTCTCCTTCTCTACCCACCCTACTGCCCCAGCCCCCTACTTACTCCCCTCCTTCCTTCCCTACCTCCCTGCCTCTCTCTCTCTCTCTCTCTCTCTCTCCTTCCTTCACTCTTGGCCTCTCCTCTCTTTTATCACCCTACAAAAATACTAGGAAAATAGCCAAATACATAGAAGCAGAGAGCAGAGTGGTGGCGGCCAGTTAGTGCGGAGGGTGGGGGAGGTGTTTGCAGGGGGAGAGCTGAGTGATACTGGTCGGAGCCTACACAGTTGGAGTTCTGCAAACACTAGGACCCTCACTCACTCATGCTGGATGAAGCTGGGAGACCAGCAGCAGAATTCAGAAATCGGCCACTCTTGGGCTAAAACCCTGATTCTGCCAAACGGATTCTCCCTTTTCTCATTGTAAAATGAGGATAATCTTATCCACCTGGCAGGCTTACTCTGAAGGCTGAAAAGACTGTATGTAGCAGGTGAACTGAGCTGAGGGCCACGATGGTGGTGATTTTGCCACTGGGGAGGGACCGGAGTCCCAGTGCCAGAGGTGCATACGGATTTTATGGCCGACTGGGCGGCCATGGAAAGTTTTATTCGACACGGGATGGCAGGATCGGGACCGGTCATGTCCTTCCTCATCAGCCTGGTAGGACCCAGACTGTTGTCTCCTGGTCCCTCTGAGTCATGATAAGGGGAAGCTGGAGAGACAGCAATCTACACATGTCCTCTCTCATTTCTGCCCCATGGAACGGAGGTGAGCAGGCAGGAAATTAACCTATTGGGGATTTTTTTGAAAGCAGAAACATCCATAACTGGTACACATGTGTGAGTGAGCTAGATAGAGCCCCAAGCCTATCTTGGAATAAATAGTTCTACCTAAAAGCAAACCCCACGGAGATCAGCTGCTGTAACTCTAGGGTAGATCATGAAGTTCAATGACACTGGCAGCCCCATACTTTAGGAGGAAGGACTGGGACCTCTCTGGCCTGAGCTCTTTCCATGCAGGAGGAGGGAACCGGGACTGAGTCCATGCGTACAGGGTTTCTGTTTAGGGTGATGAAAACGTTTTGAAACTATATAAATGTGGTAGCTACACAGCACTGTCAGTGTACTAAATACCGCTGAATTGTTTGCTTTAAAATGATTGATTTTATGTGAATTCCACCAATTTTTTTTTTTTTAAGTGGGGGACAGGCATAATTAGTCACCTAATCTGGTTGGATATGAATGATGAGATGATGCAGGTAGAACTCCAGATGCCTTCTGTGGCTCAGCACCTGCTGCTCAACACATGTGACCCCCCCCCCTTCCTCTTCACAGAGTTAATCTCACAGACTGTAAGGATCTGGTCCCTGGGACCCTGCGGCAGAGCTGAGTTATCCTTCTCTATAGGACCGTATTCATTGCTTAGGGAAGCCAACAGAAGTTTTTTTAAAGTAGGAAATGTACAAAAAGGTCCCACTGCCCAGCTTAATTTCTGTCTGTAGTAAAACTCTGGGGGATCTTATTTTCAAACTACATCCAATCTCTCTGAGCACTCGCACTCATGTGCCCTCTTCCTTGGACTTTTGAATTTCTGGTTCTGGGAAGATTTGTACAAGTAGTGTCTTCTTGCTACCCACCCACACAGAAGCTGCCTTTAATTATTATTATTATTATTATTATTATTATTTTTAAAAGATTTTATTTATTTGACAGAGAGGGTGAGAGGGAACATAATAAGCAGGGGGAGTGGGAGAGGGGGAAGCAGCCTTCCCCGCTGAGCAGGGAGCCTGATGCGCGGGGTTCAATCCCAGGACCCTGAGATCATGACCCGAGCCGAAGGCAGTTGCTTAATGACAGAGCCACCCAGGTGCCCCAATTATTATTACTTACTAAAGATAGTTTTGGTTTTTGATAATTGAAGGAAAACACAAATGCACACACTAAATCAAGTTGGCAAGAGTGTAGAATTTGATATCAAGTATGAACTGAACAGAAGAAGCTGGTTGTTAGATATCTTGATGTTTGTGGACAAACTAGTAATAGTAATAACAATAATAAAAGGTTTCCTTTGTTTACTGAGCAGTGACATGGTCTTGAGAACTATGCTACAAGTATTTGTGTGCATTTTCATTCCCACAACAACCTTATGAAGCCAGTTCTCCTATTAGCCCCATTTTACAGATGGGGAACTGGAACATTAATGAGGTTAAACGGCATGCCCAGGACTGAAATATGGAATAAATGAGCGATGAATTGAGTCTACAGGAAGGCTGGGGTTCATTCACTGATTGCCAAGGAGCAGAGGCATCGGGAGGGGCGGATGACGGGAGGAGCTGAAGATGGTGTTAGAGAAGGCAGGCGAAGGACACCAAGGCTGGACCTGTTCTGAGACACAAGGTCAAGATACTCAAGGTAGGCAGCTCCTAACGTGTCTCCTGGTGAGCCCCACCTCCAGGCGCTCAGGCTCTTGTGTAATCCCCTCTCAGGGCTGGCATGGTAACCTGCTTCTAATAGATGACAAAGTGATGGGATGTCCCTTCTGAGCTTACATTACGGAGACTGGTTTCCACCTTGCTCACCTTCTCTCTCTCTCTACCTCTCTCCTTTGCTTGCCCTGATGAAGTCCAGTTGCTGTGATGGAAGCTGCCCCATAGGGAGGTCTACATGGCAGTGAGGACCTGTGGGCTGCTAACAGCCACATGACTGAGCCTGGGAGCGGACTAACCCCCAGTTGAACCTTGAGATGAACAGTGCAAACTCATGAGAGACCTCAAGTCAGATGAACCAACTATATCACACTGGATTCCTGACCTACAGAAGACTAGGAGGTAATACATATTTTATTGTTTTAAGCCACCCAGGTTTGGGATAACTTGTTACACAGAAACATAATCGGTACAGTCGTGTTTTCAAAGCACAATTTTGTGGGTCCCTGCTAAAGACAGGAGAGATTGAGAGGGCAAGATGCAGTCTCTATCCTCCAGAACTCATGGGCTAGTAGGATGAAAAGAGAATGATTTAAAATGGAAGTGTGTGCAAGGCACAGAGCTGGTAGAGGGGATCCAGTGTTAATGAAGAGTTCTGGCGCATTGACATAATGCGTAGGTGTTCACTAAGTAGATGCTAGAAACAGTCTTTTTTTTTTTTTTTTTTTTTTGAACAAATAAAGAGGCCTGAGTGTTAAAAGGTGGGAAGCCAGACCATTTAGGATACTGGAAGTAGGATTATCATGATTTGGTGAATAATTTGTAGGAATTGTGGAATAGACACATGGTGGAGTCAAGGATGACCTGGGGTTTTTTGTTTGGTTGAATGGATGGATGATTGTGCCATCAGTTAAGATGGAGACCATAGGAAAGTGACTATGGGGAGCAGTGAGCCTTTGGAACAGGTCCCAGATAAATTCTGGGTTGTTGTTCTTTAGCTGTCTTTGAACACTCTTCGATGACATACATAACACTAGTATTAGTTATTAGAAACTGCTCATGGTTTCTCACAAAATTGCAGTCGAGGTGTTAGCCGTGGCCATCGTCATCTGAAGACTTGCATGGGGCGGGAAGATCCACTTCCAAGATGGCCCTTACACACGGCTGTTGGCTGGAGACCCCATTTTGTCCCCACACGAGCCTCTCCGTGGAGATGCTCCACATGTAAACGTCCTCAGAGCAAAGCAAGTCAAGACGGAGAGAATAATCGGGAGGTTGGAGGGCTTTTTATAGTTCAGTCTCACACTGAACTCACACTTTATAGTTAAGTCACACACTGTCGCTTCTGCTTTATTCTCATTAGAAATGAGGAAAATCAAGGAATATGTGGACCTGTCTTAAGCCTATACACGCACATACTCATGTGTATATACAAATACGTGTGTGTCTTTATGCCAGTGCCCAGAGCATAGCAGGTACTCCAATATTTATGAATGAAACAATTACACTTCATCCAGAGGTGTCATTCTGTCTCCTTTAACACATTATAAACACGGTTCCATGTTGTGCCAGGTCCATAGTCACTTTCATCATCGTTAGCTTGAAAAGCTAAAACTGCCAGTTGTTTTACCCGCAAATATGGATCCCGGAATAGCAGAAAATTGCAAGGTATGGCAAGCAAGCTGCCCAAAGCATGGCGAATAAAGGAGAAGACCACTCTTTTATACAAGAGAGGGTGTGTGGAGGGGTGGGTTTGGAATAAAGTGGGAGTTCCAAGTATACCGGCTTCTCATTAGCTGAGTTGTGACGGTCTCTCATTGGCTGGGCTGTTGCTGAGGCAGAAGGAAAGCCTTTCTTCCTCCTGCTGGGGTAGGAAAGTAGGAGCTTGAATAGTACCCTATGCAAGGCGCTTCTCTTTCTGTGGGGTTTGGGTCTGGCACTGAGGAGTGCTAGGGCGTGAGAGCTCCCCCTGCTGGCCTCCCAACTCCATTCTGAACGAGGGTTCCCTCTACTCCTTGTCACCTCCGAAACAGATTGGCTTGTGTCCGAGTCCCGGCACCATCTGTGTAAACTTGAACAAGTAATTTAACGGCTCTGAAGTTCAGTTTCATCGTTTAAGTGAGAACAATAGCACCTTTATGCCAAAGTTGCTGGAAGGAGTAAATGATCGAATACAGGCACAGAACTTCGTCCACTGCTTGGCACCTTGTAATCACGTTCGGAAATGCCATTTATCGTGAATATCGCACATTCCTGAGTGGCGTGGCCCTTTGTGTGCTCTCCCCGTACTTTCTGCCTTCGTTTTCCCGTGGCTAGAAGTTGAGGCTTTGCGGATTCCGACATTTGGGGCTATCAAGAGCCTCACAGTGCAGAAAGGGGATGTGCCTTCTGTTCTACTAAAAGCACAGGATAGCGGCGGGTTTTGTATTTGCTGTACAGGAGTCTAAAAAGCATGGAGCCTGATGCCAGCCATTATGCTGACTGTAGACATGATTAATTGGCCGTCTTTTCCAAGCATTAACACTTATTCCCATAGATACCCGATTACAATGACTAATTAGACAAACGTTCTTTTCCAAAGCCTGTTTGAATTATAGTTCTAATGTAATAACCCCCTAAGTTTTTTTATTCAATCTGTACTTGATCTTTTTTCCTGCCCTTTCTCTTTACGGGCACCGATAAGTTGTTTAGACACCTTTAATAGAGAGGGAATGAACAGAAAGCAGGTTTTGCCACTTTATAAAAGGGACTTTGAAATGTTTTACCTTTCAAAAAAAAAAAAAAAAAAGACCCTCCTTTTCGTGCACTCAATGAGTTGGGATTTTCCAGGGTAATTTAGATGCGCTTATTTCTGTGATTAGGTGAGGACGATTAATGGTCTTGCCAGCAATTAAAGTTGGACTTCCTCGTACATAAGATGAACTTGCTTTCAGGAAGCTCACTGTGTTTATTCTGGGGGCCATACATCATAGGCCGGGGGCCATTTGTTTTCTGTTCTTGCTGGGGGCTGCACCTAATGCTTGTTTTCTCTGCTCTTTCGTGACATTCAGAGTGCATCTGGGACGCTAAGATCCTTTCAGAAAATAATTATTTTGAGGCACCACATGAATAATAGGATAGTGAAGAAAGGGAATAGGATGTTCTAGGACTTTTTAACCCCAAAGCAGCAGATTGTATGAACTATTCTATTTGGCAAAGGAGTCTTTGTTCCAGAGGCCCATCCTCTTGGGGAAAAAAAATCGTGTTCTGGTGCTTACAAGTGGGGGAGTAGAAGAAAAGTCCATGTCAATTTCAGGTGACCGTGTTTGTTGCATTAGAATGGCAGGACAGGAGACTGGTAGCCATGCTAATGACTTCTGGTCTTTCTTCATCCCCTATAACCATCACACTGAGGGTCCTGAGGTGACATTATTTAAGGGACATCATTTGGGCAGGAGAATTGGTGGAGAGGTCAGTTAGTGTCTCCCTAAGCATGGGTCTCAGGCAGACATCCCAGATCAAAGACATTCCAAGCATCCCAAAGACACATCTCCTTAACATTTCCTCCTGCCCCATCCAGCCCATGAGCTAGCGTAACTCAGAGTGTGTCCAGCTCCCATCCATCATAGCAGGAAATCAACAGATCTTTGTCAAAGTAGAGGAATCTAGAGATCACATACTATTTAGCCACATGGAAATTACAGTAGAAAAACTTCAAAGGTAAATGGTTAAAACTGGTTTCCAGGGGGATCTCTGTAGGTGTGTGTATGTGGGCAGAAAGTAGGAATAGGGCAGGGGACTACTGCATTTCATTACTGAAAAGAAAAAAAAAATGTTTATGGAGAGTCTGTAATAACATGGAAAAATATTTATAATGTAAGTGGGAAGGCTGGTAACAAATTGTATACACAGTGCATTCACAAGTATATAAAAACAAAAACCAAAACAAACAAAAAGCTATGCAAAGGGAAGGCCTAGAAGGAAACATGCCAAGTTATCTACAGCTCCCTGGGTGGTGGGAAACGGGATCGTTTTATTTTTGTCACAACTTTCTTCATTTCTGTATTTTCCCAATTTTCTATGGCAAAAATGCACAGCTTTTGTAATGCCAAAATAAACGAAATATTATCGGTGCAGCTTGCTGTCCTCTCTTCGTGTTGAGTGGCTAGCAAAAAGGATCGTTTGGCTGGAAGTCAGAAGCCACAGGGTTCTGCTCCAGCTCTGCTAACGAGCTGTATCCTTTGGGCAGGAATCCAGCTTCCCTTCTACTGTGAAGACAAGGCTGAGCTCCCTTCTTGCTCTAACATCTTAGGATCAGTGCTAGAACGGTTTGCTCTGAGCTGGGAACAGCTCCTTATTCTTTGATCCCAACGGTCCCCTACCCACCCCCCCCAGACTTGCTTGGTCCCCTGGAAGTGATGCTTTGCGTCCTTGGCACATGCAGATTGGAGCCAGGGGTCTCATGGAGAGAGGAGGGTCTTAGAGTCAGACAGCCCTGCCTTCTCGATGGTTGTGTGCCCTGGGGCAAACCACCTCTAGCACAATGCCTATATTGTGCCAGGTCCGTAGTCACTTGTAATGAAAAAACTTCCCTGAATTTAGCTCCTTGTCTTCAAAAGGAAGGTAATAATTATTCCTGTGTCCTATGAGGATGAGAGAGATTGCATGTTTGGGGACATAGCACAGTGTGCTGTGAGGACTGTTTGATAAATGGGAGCTGTCCCAGCAGAAGCCAACTGTTATTATAGACCTAAAGCTTAGTACTGAGCTATGTGCTTCACGTCCATTGTCTCGTGTAATCAGACCACACTCTTTGCCATCAGGGAGGTGTTTCTAATAGGTTTGGGAGAAAACAGAACTGTGGTTAGGAGCACGGGCTCTGGAGACACTCTGCTACAGTCTCGCTGTGAAATTGGCAAGCTAGGGAATGTCGGGAAGTGTCCTTTTGGTCACCTGTAATATGGGGATGTTAATAGGGCTCCCGCCTCACAGAGGGCTGCTGGGATTAAATATTTTATGCTCAGTGCATGGAATAGTGCCGGCAACATGCTACAGATGAGGTCACTGAAGCTGGCAGGCATTGGATGGCTTTCCTATGGAGGGAGGTCGCATGTTTAGGAGTGGAGACGCGAGCTCACTTGGTTTAATCTTTGCACTCTATCTCCCCTCTCCCCGGTCAACTATTTAACATGGGTGAATACTGATTAAAATGCCCAGATGAACTACAGGCACACTTGCAATCAAATCTATAGAGTAAATAAAGTCCGGTAAAGAGCGTTGAAATGTGAACAGTTACAATAAGGACAATCTAGAGAGCTCTGAGGGCCCCATGGCATGGCCAAGCTGAAGCTGAGTGATGGCACTGGGAAGGAGCTCATTACTTGGTCAGGCAGAGCCTGGGTACAAAGCGATCACTTTCTCACTGGTGAGCCGTGCCCCCACCCCCTCTGCCGCCCACAGTCTGAATGGTTCGCTGGTGGGCAGGAAGCAGAGGTGGAAGGGGGATGGTTTTGTATTGTAAATTGTGGAACAAAGAAGACACATGACTGCAAAAGTGCCCTGAAGTCACAGACAGCCTGTCCAGAGTGATTTCTTACAACCAGAGTTTCACTGTTTCTTCCTGTCTAGGGGATTCTGTCTGTAGGTTTGTGATGACCTCTCTCCCCAGGAAGGGGACGGGATGACCTCTTTGATTTTTTACTGGGTTCAAGCCTTCAAATACACATTTGGGGTCAGGCTCGAACTCACGAGGGATCTTCTTTAAGCCCACAGTTACTGAGTACTGGGAGCTGGTGGTGTCAACAGAAATCATAATTCCTAGTATCTGAAGCTGATACGACAGTCCAGCCATCCTACGTCACTGAATCTAAGGTGACACCCATGGCTCACACTTGTATTTTATGCCAAGGGGGAAAAAAATACCCACTCCATCCAATAATTGATGATATACCATCAATTGTGAGCCACGCTGCAATGACAGAGATGATATGTGCACTAATAGTAAGCAATGAAATACACCATTAACTCATCTGGACTCCCATCAGCTCCACAAAGCAGATACTAAGATACACCCCCTTCAAGAAGGGGAAACTTGGCCAGAGACATTAAATAATGTGTTTCACGTTCTACACCCAGCAAGACAGAGCCAAGGTTAAAACCCAGCAGCCTGATGGGCGCCCATGGGCTTCCAACAGCCTGAAAGTCATCGGTTCTCCTTGAACTGAAGGCAGGAAGCCTGCTGCCTCCTTCCCCTCCTCCTCCTCCTCCCCCCACTCCCCCTCATTGAGCCGCAGGCCTGTCCTCACACCTTCCAGCCTTCCCTGCTCCACAGACTGACTCCCTCCCGACCTCCAGAGGCCAGCAGAACCCAGGAGGTCCAGAGTCCCCTTCCTGGATCTTTTCCACCTGGTCCACGAATTCTGTGGTTGCAAACAACAGAAACTACCAATGATCTATAAACAAAAGGGGGAGTTTACTGATGAGAAAGGGGCAGCTTACAGAAGACACAGGGAAGTGGGGCTTGGGGCTACACTATGGGTCTAGTTACCAGGGAAGCTTCAAGCATCTGTTGGAAGAGATCTGTGTCAACACCTTCTATTTATTTTTCTTGAGTCTGTTGTCACAAAATTCAAGAGTCAGTGTCCCAGGACAATCTCCTTGTTGGCCTGATGTGGGTGAGGGCAGGGGATGCTAGTTCGTATAGTGTTTTCTGAATACCATGCACAGAAGAGAGTTCCCGAAGAGGAGATCTGGGTCAAGAATATAGGTTCTGGCGGCTGCGCGGGCTTTCCATCCCTCACACCAGCTTCTCACTCCGCATTTTACCATGCCTTTCACCCGAGACCCTTTCCAGCACCCTACGTTGGATAACGATGAGACCTACCTGGGAAAACTCCGGGCCTCCAAGAAACTGCCATATAAGAACCCAGCTCACCTTGCTCAGCAACAGGAACCCTGGAGTCGGCTCAGCTCAACTCCCACAATCACCTCCATGAGGCGGGATGTTTATTTTTTTGATCCTGAGATACCAAAGGATGACCTGGATTTCCGCTTAGCAGCCTTGTACAACCACCACACAGGGACATTCAAGAACAAAAGTGAGATACTCTTACACCAGGAGACTACCCAGGATACCCATGGAATCATCAAGACCCAATTCCCTGGAGAACTTTTACCCCCTCCTCCACCACCTTCCATCACTTCCCGGTCTAACATCAGATACTGGATCAACCCTAAGAAGGAGTCTATCCACAGCATCCAGGGATCCATAGTGTCCCCTCACACTGCAGCCACCAATGGAGGCTACTCCCGAAAGAATGATGGTAGCTTCTTCTCTACCTAATGTTAACAGGCCCCTGGACTAATTAATCATAGTGGAACATCTGCTGCCTACCTCCATTAAATAGATTTGTGCTGGATGAAAAAAAAAAAAAAAAAAAAAGAATATAGGTTCTGGGGCCAAGCTGCTCTCTCTCCCAAGCTGGCTCTGCGTACTGGCTGGGTGACCCCAGGCCAGTTACTTACCCTCTCTGGACTTCCATTTCTTTATCTGTAGAATGGAGATCCCAACAGACTTACGTCCCTGGGTTGTTGGGGGTGGTGGTGCATGAGATGACCCATTGTATCTTGCATGGATTCTGTGTTTAGTAATGGTGGTTGCTGCTTGTTCCCCCACACGGCTAACTTCAAAGACTATGGCTGTCTGTTCCAGAATCTTCCTGACCCCTAGAGCTTCACAAATCATCGCTTTCCCAGAAGGAGCTTGTGTCACTAAAACTGGAAATGCCTCACATTTGATTTTCTGGAGCTCTCACTTAGAGGAAAAAAATTTTTTTTTTTTTTTTTGCTCAAATTTTCTGTCTGAAATACCTATTATCTCACATTGGTATATAAATGGATAATTTCTAAAGCCATCCCACTAGTGCCTTTTTAAATTTGATCTGTTATTTACACACTCTGTGCCCAGCACTGAGGCAGTGTCTGTGTGCAGGGGGAAGACTTCTGTTTGTCGTATCATTGATGAATTTATTGCTTAGTAGGTCAGGGATTCCCAGCCTCTGTACCATTGACAGTTTTGCTGATTCTTTATTGCAGGGGCTGTCTTGTACATTGTAGGGTATTAACCACATCCTTGGCACCTATTTCTAGAAGCCAGTAGCTAATACCACTCCCCCCCTAATGATGAAATCTAAGAACACCTCCAGACATTTCCAAATGTCCCGGGAGGGTGAAGTATGGTCCCCAGCTGAGAACACTTAATCTGGATGTACGTAAGTCCCATCACAACCTGACCTGCCACTGTCTGTCTGGTTGGTCCTCAAATTCCCAGGGCCAAGAAGAGTAGATAGCACCTAGTAGGTGCCTCCTGTTTGCAAAATGATCAGATAAACCGGGGCCATGAGAATTTTCTGCTAAAAATAAAACAACCTGCTTCCACCATCCTCTATCACTTCCTAAATCAAGTTCACATTCCTCAGCTGGCATTCAGAGCCCTCCATGATGGAAGTCCGGTCTACATCCCCAGCCTCGAGCTCTCATTAGGACTCGGGAGGTCCCTGTGGTCTCACTGCACTGTGTTTATTTTCGCAGAACAAACTCTCCAGCCGGCTGCATTTCCCCTGCCCTTAAGAGACCTGGGGGAGAACTCTCAAACCAATATGGCAGTCATCAAAGCGACACCAAGAGGTAAACTCCACATGAATAAGAGACGTAACACTTTACCGCACAGGAGTAACACGGAGTCTCCTCGTTGTCTGACACAGATCTGAAATGGCACAGCTGAAGCTGTGGTTGGAAAGGGCCCAACTTCAAGTGCGCCTTCTGCCTTTTGTTTCTCTACTCCTGACACCAGGGCTGGGGATGGGCCCCTGTGCCATTGATGGGGAGGGTACCCGGATGGGATTTTTAACCCTTTCACATCCATGCCAGAGGGCAGCCCTGAGTTTGCAGCAGGAGACGGGTAGCTCAGCCATGGTGCCTCCCAGCTACGCTCTTTCTGGGTCCTTCTGGGACCTACGGACAGTGTTTCCTGGGACTGAGTGCAGAGATGGGTACAAGAGCTGATAAAAAGAAAAGGGTGGGCGGGGGGCCAGGAATCCAACACGTGTGGCTTTTCTAGGAGGGCTGGTTCTTGTTTAAATTTTGGTTTTACATTTGTTTTGGTATTTGAATTTGAAGCAAGGCCAAGAAAGAGGGAGCTTTGCAATTATAATTGCTTCTTATCCTGTGAAAGCAAAGTTTTAAAATGCAGTGGTAGGTTCCAATGGAAGCAAATAGCCTTGAGCTCTGGATTCCAAAGATCTGAGTTCCAATTCAGATTTCTCTCTTTGTAGCTGGGGACCTCAGGTTGCTCATCTTTCTGGGCTTTGGTTTCCTGATCTGTAATAAGGATACCAACTCTTTGGGTTGCTGGAGAGGCTTAAAAGAGAGAATGCATGCCAAGTTCATCACTTGACAGAAAGGGAAGCTTCACTGGGGTATTGTTTTGTAGTTATTGGGACACACAACCTCCTGGAGAGAGCTCAAGGTCACCCCTAGAGAAGGGCTTCTTCTGAAGGTCGACCCTTGGGGTAGTCTGGGGTAGGTACAACCTGGGGTAGGTACAACCATGTCAAATATGAAGTCAGTGAGTCCTTACCCTTGGTTTGTGGGGGACGACTGGGTGGGCAGGGCACAGGGTGGAGATATTATCCAGCAAAGGTGCTGGAAGATTTGATTTGTAACTAGACTATGGACTCATTCTCTGGCCATCCCTCCCTGGGCCTCAGTTTCACCATTTGTACAACGAGGAGGATAGAATTTAAATATCTCTAAACTGTTGTCATTCTTTGGTGTTCTAGCCTGGTACCCTTCAAAAATCTCTTCAATGATGGCAGTAGTCTCTATTCATCCCCTCCAAGATGGTAAGCATTAGCCATTAGCCAGTTGGAAGTACTGAACACCTAAAATGAGACTAGCATAAACCAGAACTGAACTTTTAACTTATTTCATTTTAATAAATTTATATTCAAACATAATTAACCCATGCAGCTAGTGGCTACCATATTGGGCAACACAGCTCCAGGATTCTGGGCATCCACGATGAGGATTCTAAATGGAATGACAATCCCCAGATTGCGATGATCTCTGTCCATCTATAGGTGGCATTAGGAGGACATGGTTAAGATCAGTGGTCACTCTAGTGGATTCTGATATGTGGGAGGTCAAGGACCATGCCTCTGTCATTGTGGTGTTTTCTCTGGAGCCTTGCACAGGAGGTGGTCATGGCTGGTGATCACTAACACTGCCTTGAATGAATTAATGATCTTTCCTCAGGAGTCTCTCTTTTGTCTTCCTACTATAGGCCTGACATTTCCCTGAAGGACATATTTAGGCAGCTTCTGCACTATGGTGTCCACCATTCTTCTGTTAAAATTCAGCTACCCTGGGGAAAGTACTGTAATAAACCCGTACTGTTACGGAACCCGGACTGGAACCCTAACTGAAGAACCAAGAGGCAGGTGGAGAGCTTGGAGGACAGGAGGTTTATTTGACACCGATGGACTCCACGAAGAATGATCTCCGAAGGTCTGAGCACATCCGAGCACAAGCAAGGTGGGTCACTTAGACACTTCTACTTCCGTATCCGTAGCACTTTTTAGCGTGCGCCGTAAGTGGGGCAGGAAGAAGAGCCTGGAAGGGCCCCAGGGCAGGGACTGGGATTCCCTGCTGGCTTGGTGAGCCATCTTAGAACACAGATTTTCCTTATCATTCCCCCCTTGGATGCCCCTTTCAACACCTAGTTGCGAAGGCACCATTTTCATCTACTGTGGATCTGTAGCCCTGCTGAGCTAATACACGAGCAATGCCTCGCCTGGTGGACAGTCTTTGCTCTGAACTTTGAGGGTATTTAGTACACAGAGGCCCACAGTGATGAGGAGGACGATGGAGATAAGAGGCCCAGCCAAAGGGAGTAGCCAGAGGGTCCATTGGCCAAATCCTCCCACTCCCCATGTTTCTAGCTCTTTCAATATTTTTTCCTTTAAATCTTTAATTTTTGTGGTTACTATTCCCGATTGATGTACCTAGTAGCAACACTCTTCCCTTAAGAAGTCACATATCCCTCCCTTCTTGGCTGTGAGTAGGTCTAGGGCCCATGGGTGCTGGAGGGTGACTGCCGCTAGGGGATTTATCTGGCTTTGTAGCGAAAGGAGGGAGTCTGCAACTCTTCCCATGTCCTCATTTAGCCCCTGGGAGAGTTTGTGGAAGAACTGGAATGCGGTGCCTAAGCCTGCTGCTCTGAGACCTGAGAGTGTCCCTGCACCGAGTAGAACCATAGCTAGCTACTGCTGCTCATTTCTGCCTGCTCGGATGGGGGCTGAGAGCCCCTTCAACTTCCTGATCAGATCGGACAGAGAGGTCAGTGGTGAGGAAGATGGGCACGCACAAGCCTGCCCGGTTTCCTTGGAGGCACTGGAAAGCTGTATTTCCCCGCAGGAGGAAGCCTGCGGAGGAGGCACAGTAAGTCTTGGAGTGGTTGGTGATATGATTACTGGAGCAAAGCTGGGCTGGGATTTACCAGTAGCTAAGGTTCCCAGTTTCAAGACTGGTCAGGCAAGGGGATGTTGTCTTTGGTGGGGCGGAGCTGAATGTGGAATGCTACAGGGCCAGTCAGTTCAGTTGGGTTCTGGGTCATGCTAGTCCCAGTCTCCTGGTCCAGGTCTCAGTATGCAGGCATTGGGGTTCCGATATAGGCTTTAAGAACTGAGGGTAAGCAAAGCCAGCATGACTGCTAGTCTCCCTGATCAATGCATAGGCTGCCTCAAGGAACCAGCCAACGTGGAGAGCGGGGGCTAGGACTTGGCTTAACTGCTGAAGCCCCAAAAGGTCAATGCCATTTATAGGCTGTCCCCTTAGTTAGGGCCTTGAAGTCCTGTTTAACCTTTTTGTCTTCTTCTCTTCATGCCCGATCCTAAACTCCTCCCCCATCTGACATCCCACAGTGGGTTAGATAGGTCCAGCCAACAGTGGTGGCCTTGTTACCTCTAATTCTACAGCCCCGCTGGGTGTAAGTTATTTGCCTGGTCCAATTATCTTTTCCCATTATTCATGCAGAAGGTGGCCTTATGTTGGCAGGCATGTAGATGGGAGCACTGAACCCAGTGCCCCATCTGTCTGACTTTATGCAGGAACACGGAGGTCCCCTGGGGGTACCAGGGAGGAAGGCGAGGGTGAGGAAGCTTTGTAAGTAGGGAGATATAACAATACATTGTAAGGCAACCCAATAAGCAACAGTAATAGCAAGTCTTGGAGGAAAGTCCAGTCAGAAGGGGCAACAGTGTACAGTCCGACTCCTAAAATAAGGGATATCATGCCGACAAGAGCTAGGGGCCACAGCCAGAAGATGTCCATTAGTCGGTGGGGTTCCATCGAAGGTGAAGCTAGAGCAGGTCCCCGGGGTCTGGCTGGACTTCCCGTTGGCATAACTCCTCGTCCGAATGATGAGCTTTCTTCACTCTGGAGGGGTGGACCCATGGGGTGACACCTGAGACTTGAGGGCAGTAGGGGTGCTTAGAACAGCAGTGCGGGGCCCTGTCCACTGCGGTTTGAGGGGGTCTTTCTTCCAACCTTTGACCCAGACTGAGTCCCGTCTGGAAGGACTATACCTGAGACCCAAGGAGATTGGGGCCCTCTCAGTGGTGGATCTTTGTAATTTATTTAGGGTGGCTCCCAGGGTCTGGATCTGCTCTTTTATTTATCTCCAACCTGATGTCAGTCTCCTGGAAGGCTCCTCAGGCACGGGGGAGGCTGTCTGTATCCTAATTCTCAAGGGGAGAAACCTAGCGTCCCAGGCATGCAGCGAGGACACAGGGGAGCTAGGGGTAGCAGATCTGGCCACGGGAGGCTGATCTGACAAAACTTTGCTACAGTTGCCTCGAGGGTGCGATTCGTTTGCTCAACTTTCCCTGAACCTTGGGGCCGGTAAGTGGTGTGGAGTCTCCAGGTGATATGAAGAGACCTGGTCAAGACTGTGCAGTGTCTGCTACAAACGCGGGCCCTCGTCACTATGGACTGGTAATAGCCGGCCGAACCGGGCCAAGATCTCTCGCAATAGGACTTTAGCTACTTCCCAGCCTCACTCCATCCTGCTCAGGAAGGCTTTGACCCACACAGAGAACATGCGTGCTATTACTAGGAGAGTCCCTAGTAATAGACACTTGGGGGCACGTGTCTATTTCTAGATCGTCGAGAGGGGTTGCTCCCATCCTCTGGGCCCCTGGCGGGGGCTACGGAACACACTGGGCATTTTATTTTTAGCACACGTTTGCATCGCTCACTGGTGGCCCGGTGCAGTGCTGGCAGGTGGCTGATGTAGCCGTGCTTCCGGAGGAGGCCGCTAAGGCAGGGTTTCCTAGATGGGTGAGTCGGTGGTATTCCTTGACTAGATGCCCTCCTGTTGTGGGAAGGAAGACGTGCCCGTCTGGCATCACCCACCGTCCCCTTTCAGCCAGGGTGGCCCCCCAGCCATGGCCCATTTTCTTTTTCAGTATCACTGGGCAGAGGGACTTCTTCCAGGGGTGTCAGGGCCATGGTGAGGGAAGGGACTCTGTCCATGTCCTCACTTGCTGTGGTCTTGGCAGCCTCAACTACCAGACAATTTCCTATGCTGTGGCGTCATCTCCTTTCTGGGGTTCTTTACTCTGCAGGATTGCTACTTCCTCTGGAAGTCAGACAGCTTCGAGGAGTTTCAGTATCTCTTCTTTGTTTTTGACAGCTTTTCCTGCGGCGGTCAGGAGGCCCCTCTCTTCGTAGATGGAGCCCCCTGGACAGGCCCAGGAGCAAAGGCATTCCAGGTGTCAGTGTGGATGCTGACCCGCTGGCCTTCACTGAGGGTGTGGGCTCGGACCAAGGCGCACAGTTCAGCCCGTTGTGCTGACCGTCCAGCTGGTAATGCCTTAGCCTCCAGGATGGCAGTGGTTGTGGTCCCTGCATACATAGCCCGCCTTCCAGCACCCTCCTGAAGGTCACTGCCATGGTCACCAAACAGTGTGAGCTCTGGATTCTTTACGGCTTGATCCTATAGGTCTGGACAGCTCGTGTGGATTTCACCAGTTACCTCAGAGCAATCAGGGTCTGGTTTCCTCCCTTCTGTGGGGAGAAACATTGCAGGGTTTAACGTCCTTAACGTCTCGAGGGGGAACCCATGGGTTTTTACAGAGGTACTTGGTACTGTGCAGGCCAAGAGTTAGAAAGGAAGCCGTGCCTGTGTGTTTTCATGAAGGACACAAAGGCATGAGGGACCCTGACGTTAAGTTCTTGTCCCGGGGTGAGCTTCTCTGCCTTCTTGATGAGAGGGACTGTGGCCGCTGGTGCCCTGAGGCACGTGGGCCATCCTGCTGCCACGGACTCCAGCTTCTCCGACAGATGAGCAACTGGCCATTGCCAGGGCCCAACAGTCTGGGTGAGTGCCCCGCGCTATCTTTTCTTTTTCACGTTCAAAGAGGTTGAAGGGTTTTTCTGTATCTGGCAGGCCCAGAGCTGGAGCCGGCGCCAGGGCAGCCTTTATCTCTGTGAAGGCGGCTTCTGCTTCCTCAGTCCAGGCGGCGGGGGGGTGTCTCAATCTGGCCCCCATAAGGGATCATAGAGGGGTCTTGTTATTGCTGAGAACCCAGGGATCCAGAGGCGGCAGAATTCTGCAGCCCCCAGGATTCTCATAGGCCCCTTTTTGTCTGGGGCTGTGGCAAGGACGCGGTGACTTTCTTTCTCTCCGGCCCTAGTTCTCTCTTTCCTTGGGTGACGAGGAAACCAAGGTATTGCACTGGTTGTTGGCAGATTGGTGCCTTCTTCCAGGAGCCTGGGTATCCCTCCCGAGTCTGACCAGAGCTGCAGAAGGGCCTTTGTGCCTTTTGTGCACTGTCTTCTTGTGTGTCATTGGCAAGGAGGAGGTCATCCACATCCTGGAGGAGGGGGCATTGTGTGGCATCTCTGGGGAAGCCGGCAAGGTCAAGGTTGGCAGCCAGCGCTTCCCCAAAGAGGGCTGTTGAGATTTTAACGCCTCTGAGGGAGGCGTGTCTAAGTCAGTTGCATCTGGTATCCAGTATCCAGACAGAATGGACCATCCAGAATGGTCCAGTCCATTCAAAGGCAAACAGTGGCTGGTTCTGGGGAGCTGAGCAGAGGCAGAAGGCAGCATCCTTTAAATCTAGGCCACGGAATGGATTTGGCCGAGTCTGTGGATTTGGGACGACTGGGTGCAGGGAGATGGCTGCCTTGTTGATGGCCCGCAGGTCTTGGGCTGGTCGCTATCCCCTCCTGGCCTCATAACTGGCAGGAATGGGGTGTTCTAGGCCAACCGGCACTCGACTAGGATACCTGATTCCTTGAGGTTGGCCAGATGTTCTTGGATGCCAATCTTAGCTTCTTGTGGAAGGGGCTATTGCCTTCGCCTCTGGGTTGGGCTCCCGGGATCAGTTCAGCAATGATGGGGCCCGATTTTGGGCTAGTCCGGGTGGGTTATCTTCAGCCCACAGTGAAGGGAAGGCGAGCCTGAACTCCGGCGGGCTGCTCGGTTGGGCCTGGGTGCAGGATAGCCTCCATTCTTCTTCCCTCAGCATGGTAATTGCTAGTACCAGAGCCCCCGTCTCTTGCCTTGGGTTCACTTGGAGGCTGGTGTGCCCAGGGGGGCTCAAAAGTTCTTTGAGCCCCAAGCTTGGAGATTATGTCTCGACTCAGGAGGGGGATGCAGCAATCAGGTAGATAAAGGAATGCATGTCGGACCTTGTGCCCCCCGAGTTCACACTGACGAACCTGGCAAAGGGGCTGTTGTATGGCCCACATCCCAGTGGCCCCAAGGATGGTCACAGTCCTTTTACTGAAAGGGGCCACTGGGGAGGTGACAACAGAGTGCTCGGCCCCAGTATGAACCATAAAAGCCACTGGTTGGCCCCCTACTTTCATTCTGAACATGAGCTTATTTCATGGGCTCGTGGGGGCCGAGGAGGAGAGAGCCCAGCTAGGATCTTGGAGGGCCAGGTGCAGATGGCTTTGGGGGTGCATATGGAGGGGACAGGATCTGTTCATCCTCGGGATCTCCAGCTAGGATCTGTGGAGGCTGGGGCTTCTGGCGGTCTTCTTTAGGCTGCTTGGATGAGGCAATTAAGACCCTGGCCTGTCCCTGCCTATTGTAAGCTAATCACACCGAAGAGGGAAGGGTCTGGACAATTTCTAGCCAGGAGTCGATGTACGGGAACTGGTCAGGGTGTCCTGGTTCTCCTGTTACGACTCCTTGTACTCAACGAACCGTTGGGACATGCCCCTTCTGAAGGCCACCCGACATTAAAGGTGGGCCATTCCAGTTCCCATGGGGTTCTCAGTTTGCTGGGGTGCATCCTGACTCCACAGTCTCCCCAAAACCCCTTCTTGACATTTTTTGATCGTGGTTCTCTAGAACCGTAGGTTCACTCTGCCCTGACCCCATGGTGATGTCCCCAGGTGCTGCGACGCAGAGACAGACAAGGGGGTGTCTCCTGTGGTGAGGAGACCATTCAGATGCTGGTCTGGCCACGGTCTGGAAGGAGCGTAGGAGAGGCTTAGCCGTAGTGGGCTCAGCGTTGTGACTTAGGATCGGAATCTATTCTGATGCTGCCCTAGACTGTGTGCCATTTACCACAGAATTGCAGATGGGCCCACACAGACGCTGCAGGCTTCTGGGACCTTAAGGGTGCCCACGCGTGGAATCAGAGTCAGTCTGCCTGCAGGTAGCCAGGTCAGACTGCACATTTACTCACACACCACTTCAGAACTTAATACCTTCCCTCCCTGAGAATCCCTACCTGTGAGACCTCTAACAGGTCTCGTGGAGGTAATCAGGCTCCCCTTCTACCCCGATGGGTGGGTCTGTCTGGGTCTGGGGCTCCAGGCCTTACTGTAATCCAACATCCGGACCAGGTCCTTACCTGCCAAGTCTCCTGGAGTCCGGCGGGCGCAGTGGAGCGGGGCCGGTCTGAGGTGACTGGGCGGGAGACTGCTGAAAATTAGGCAGGGCGCGCCTTCTCTGTCACCATCCCTCGTTCCGTCGCTGTCCCCAAACTGGTGCCAACAATGGGCCAGCGCAGTTGCGTTTCCTGGTCAGGGAACCAAACGTTATGGAACCTGGACTGGATCTCCCTGTGGGAGAACCATGCCACACTCAGATCTTGGAGGAATAGGACGGCTCAGAGAAGAATGATCTCCAAAGGTCTGAGCCCCAAGCATAAGCAAGGGGGGGGGGGTCATGTATACACTTCTACTTCTGTATATGGGGCACTTTTCAGCACGCGTGACAAGCAGGGCAGGAAGGAGAACCTGGAAGGGCCCTGGGGCAGGGACTGGGATACCCTACTGGCTTGGTGGGCCCTCTTAGAACACAAATTTTCCTTACCAGTACTAGCGTCTGCCCAGCATTAATCTCTCAGATCATGAGTAGAATGCTGGAAGAAGTAGGACAGGCGACGACACAGTGTTTGGAGAAGGGGATTCTATAATGCAAAGAGCCTACTTACTGTGTAATGTGTTTCCTTGTGTATTCAGCTGTGTCTGTCTAACAACCTCTGGCTGTGTTTGTGGATGGATGTGTGCAACGTCTAGATGGGATTTATGCATTGTTAGAGAACTGTTCTCCATATGGCAAAAATAATAGCCACCAATTAACAGCTAATGTGACCCCGAGGAAGTATTTAACCTTTTGAGATTCTTTAGCTGTGAAATGGGGATAATAATAAGAATTACATCTTTGCAACTTGTGATGATTCAGTAAGATATTTTTTAAAGTACCTAATATAATACGTGGCATGTAATGCTTGCTAAATAACCGAAAAGAACTATGACTATATATTGTACTGTCCACACGCGGAATTTTTTCAGTCATCACGCTAAGTGCATCACGAATATTCACGCCATTAATTCTCATGACCATGCTGCTAGCTAGGGATTGTATTACCTGAGTTTTACAGATGGGAAGGGCCTCAAAGAAGTGGAGCATCTTCAATGCTGGTTCTCATCATTCCATTTGTACCCAACACCCTTTTAGAAATGAAATGTGGTCAGTCTCACGTCCAGGAACCAGGCTGGCAACGTCCTGTCACAGACTCAGCACCCGAAGTGGGGTTAACACATACACTTTGTCCCCCATGTCCCTCAGGAGGCAGAACCCCCAGCACTTCAGTAGCAGATCTGCAATGTGGCAACTTGACTCTGAATCAGAATTGATATTCCTCGGTCTATGAGAGCTTTGACCCCCTGGCATCCTCCTAGACCCAGACTGAGCTAGGTTAGTGGCCTCTGAGAGTTTCTGTAGCTCAAGAGCCACCAAGAGGGCCCCAGCCTGGTTTCCAGCCATCTTCTGACCTCAACCCAAAGAAAAAAATTCCAGAGTCCAAGCTCTGGATTTAGGTAGACAGTGGGTTCAAATCCCAGCTCTACGGCTCACTAGCTGTGTGACATAATTCCACGTCTATGACTTGTAGTCGTCATTTGCTTTCTGTTTTTTTATTTAGTTATTTTTACCTTTAAAGAGGAACAGTATTTGCCCTACTAGGATTACATTATCAGCCATGGTTCTTCGGTCATACACAACAGTATCTGGTTCCAGATTGCTTAAGCAGAAAGGAATTAGGAAAATAGGAAGTAGCTTCCAGGATGTAAGAAGTAGACAGTACAAAGTGTCTGGGTAATACCCAGCACATAATACATGTTCCCTATCTGAGCAGCTGTTATTAAAATTTCTCTCTCTCTCCTCTCTGTGCCTTATTATCAGGAGCTCAGTGAGTCATCCCACAATGTCTCTACAACTTGGGTATCCTGAAAACAACTTCCTCAACACCCACCAGCCAAATCTGCTTCTTCCCCAGCAACAATACACACTACAAATAAACAATACACAGTGCAAAGTACGAAGGCCTTGGTGGCATAAGCCTCTTGGTTATATTAGGGTTCTCCAGAGAACCTACTGGATGGATGGATGGATCTGTCTACTATATCATCTGTTATCCATTATCTATTCTCTATCAATAAGAGATTTACGGGTGACCCTTGAACAACATGGGTTTGAACTCTGCTGGTCCACTTTACATGGATTTTCCCCCCCAATAAATACAGCACACTGCTGTAAATGTATTTTTCTCTTTCTCAGGATTTTCTTAACATTTTCTTTTCTCTAGCTTATGTGACTGTACACATAATACAGCATATAATATATATAACATATAAAATAGGTATTAGTTAACTGTTAAGGTTACCGAGAAGGTCAACCGCAGACCCTTAGTAGTTAATTTTGTGGGGAGTCAAACGTTATATGTGGATTTTTGACTGTGGGGTCGGTGCCCCCTGACTCCTGCGTTGTTCAAGGGTCAACTCTTTGATAAGGAATTGCCTCACACAGTGTTAGAGGCTGGTAAGTCCCACATTCTGCCATCTAGAAGCTGGAGACCCAAGAAAGCTGGTCATGTAATTCCAATCTGAGTGTGAAGGCCTGAAAACCAATGCAGAAGACCAGTGTCAGAAACAGAGAGCAAATTCTCCCTTACCCTGTCTTTATTTATTTATTTTTTTCCATGCAGGCTTCCAGTGGATTGACTGAGGCCCACCCACATCAGGAAGGACAGTCTGTCCACTCAAATGTTAATCTCATCCAGAAGCATCCTCACAGACAAAACCGGAGTGATGTCTGATCAGGTATGTCAGCAGCCAGTGGTCCAGTCAAGTCCACACCTAAAATTACGCAGCACAGTGGTCTCACTCAGGTGCCATAAGTAAGCCTCAGTAGCTCCAAGAGCTTGCATCACTATGCTTAAGAGTCAAAGTCCCAGGGAAGAGTCTGCTTTGTTGATATCAGGTCATGTGACTGTCCCTATCCTATAGAGGTAGTTAGAAGAATAATCTGGTAGCAATACCCAGCACATAATACACGTTCCATATCTGAGCAGCTATTGTTATAATTTTTATCTCTCTCCTCTCTGTGCCTTATTGTCAGGAGCTCAGTGAGTCATCCCACAATGTCCTTACAACCTGGGTATCCTGAAAACAACCTCCTCAACACTCACCAGCCAAATTTGCTTCTTCCCCAGCCACAATATATACAATTTAGGTGTTAAACAGTGATGACAGTTATTTCCGTTCTTGCCATAGTGTGTACCAAGCTTTCAAAGTCTTGCCTCCAGGAGACACCAGGCATTATCACTCCATGAAAGTGACACTCCAGGTTACTCTTCCGGACACACCAAGAGAGAGTCCCGCCAGCCCCCCTCCCTGCTTCCCCCACTTGAGATGCTTTCAGGTCCTAACCAGGGAGAAAGGGAGCCTGGGGGTAGGACCTGCTGGGGGCAGAGCCTGAGCCTGTACCTTTCGGTTGGCAGATCAGCAATCTTATAAAAAGGCACTGGGCTCTTGCCTTTCTTTGGCCTCAAGGTTGCACTTTGACACTCATATCCTCTAAAAACACCTCATTCCACTTGTAGTAATGTTTTATTCATAAACTAGCTTTGAACAAATGGCTGAAAAGATTCCACTTTGAAAGCAATGATCTCTTTGGCTCCCCTAAATACACTTCCTTCCCCTTCCCCTTTCTCTAATTCCTAATGGGGCCTGGAGCAGGTGCCCCAGCCTCCATCCCCTCTGGACCTTGCATACCTCTACAGAATTCTCAGTAGACTGGAATAGCTTTGAAAGAGAAGAAAAGATCAACTCCTAGATGCCAGGTTTCTAGGAAGGGTCTGTTTTCCCCCTTGACAACACCAGTATCCCTACACATGCACAGTCAACAGCGCCCTCTCCCACCACCCATCAAAGTGTTCAGACTTCTCCACATTAGGAACTTTTTCTTTTCCCCAAGACACAGCCTACTGCACGGGGCTTGTGAGCCGCAAACGAGTATGCAAATCCATGGGGTAGATCGTACTGCCAACCCTAATTCTTCATGCCCTCTGCCCCCTCCTATCTATACCTTTCGCCTAGGAACGTTTATTTTCTTCGCTAAAGGAGTGAACAAATAATTCCCCATTCACCTCACTCAGGTTCAGCCAGTGACTTTCTTGAGTCAACAGAATGAGGCAGATCGCGCTGTCCTGAGATTATACCTCTTGCGACACGTGTGCCTCCCTTTGCTTTCTTGCACCTCTGCCATGCCAGAAGAACATGCCTAGGACAGCCCACTAGATGGAGGCCCCATGGAACAGGTCAGAACCACTGCAGCTAATCCCTGGCCTGCCCCCAGCCAACCCACAGAACTTGAGCTAAATAGATGCTTCGTGCTGCATACCGTTGAGACGCTGGAATTCTTTATGCAGCAAAACTGAAAATTCATATTTGGTTTCTACATCCCATCCTGCCACTTTATCCTCATACGGCCCTACTCAGAGCTGCTGCCTCAACTTTTGCAACCAGGGACTGACCTGGATGATCCTTAAGGGTCCTTTTGGCTCTGACGTTACTCAGTTTCTTCTCCAGACCCGCAGTAATCCCATTCATGGACCATCCCCTAGTGTCCCCGGGTTGAGCATTTGGTACATTGTATGCTGTGATGTACAGAGGTGGCTGGCTCTCCCATTTGCTGCGAGATGCAGACGGGGCAACTGTGTCTTATTTATCACAGTGATATTTGCCTCTGTCTCCCTGTAGACACGTATTAACTTCTCCGTTACTGTCTGTTGTGGAAACGATAAAAGGGCAGAGGGGACCAGCCAGAGCTACATCCAGATGTCACAGGCATCCACCTTCCTTCCCCAAGGGCAAACGAGTGTTTCCAGATTCACTAGACTACCTGCAGGCTAGGCTTTGCTCGGGGGTGACTTGATCAATCAGCAATTGCTTCACTTAATTCGTCTCCAGCCTACACAGTAAATGCACACGATGTGTCAAACTACCTTTATATTTTCATTTAGTTATTTGTAATCGTCTGCTATCTCCTCGACCAACTACGAAAAGGCAATACGTGAAAATGATGAAAGCGTTATAGAAGGAGATCTTGTCCAAATTAAGTCTCTCCAGCTCTTTCTCTTTAATGCCCTAAGTCACCTCCCTGTCAGAGTGTCTTGGGCATTGCCAACATCATAAAGCTATTTCTTGAACATACAAGCAAATATGCACCTGTCATCCCATTCTACTGTCCTTTTAAGGTAAATGCAGCATGTTTTCTCATTATTCTGGATTTTACCATTTCTTTTTTTAAAAGATTTTATCTTACAGAGAGAGTGAGCAAGGGAGACATGAGCAGGGGCAGAGGGAGAGGGAGAAGCCAACTCCACTGCTGAGCAGGACCCTGGGATCATGACCCGAGCTGAAGGCAGATGCTTAATCAACTGACCCACCTTGGTGCCCCTGAATTTTACCATTTTCACTTACATTTCCTTAAAGGTAGTACCATATTTGGTAGACATAGCTCTATCTTGATACCTTCGTTGCTGTATGGAATTCCATTTTATGGTTTACCTCGTACTTTAAGCAGTCCCTAGTGTGAGCATTAAGGTCATTTCTAGTCTTTGGACCAAACTCATTTGAAAACTCTGGCTCACCTGGGAACAGCAAGTGGGCACTTGGCCGAAAGGCCAACTGGGAGTGACATTCACACTTGTACTCCACTCATCAAACCTGGAACCCGAGAGGTGAGGCTGTATTCATCAGTTGAACAAGTGCAGCTCCCTGACTTCACTCTTCTAAAAGGCTTAAAGAGTCCTCAATCTAGAACCCAGACCATCCCAGAGATCAGCTAAGTGAGATGACCAGAAGCCACCAAGAACTACCACAGATACCAACTACTCATAAGGAGTAGTTAATTACAAAGAGGCAGACCAAGTTAGAGTAGGGAGCTAGAAGAAAGGCTGGGACTGGAGAAGGGACCAGGAATAATGAAGGGAGCCCAAGCCATGAAGGACCACCACTAGAGAGGAGAGGATGCCGAGGTGGAGGGGACAGTGATGCAGAGCATTAGCCTCTGGGCAGGTGGGGGAACCATAGAGGGTCAGTTCGAGGGTTTCCAAAGTTTAACAGAGAAAGGGAAAAGTGAACGGCTGCAAATATGATGGTGCACATCTGGGGCAAAAATGGAAAACTTCTTAATATTTTTTTTTCCAAAATGTTTTAACTTTTCTCAAATAGAAGAGAAAAGCTATTTTCCCCAAACTCTTCTCCTTCTTCCTATATTCCTGTGTCTTTAAATACCCCAAACATGATAATTTTATGAGCAAACCACATTATACATAATACATTTTTATATTTCAAAGCTTACAAAGTGACTTAAGTTCCATAAAGAGTGTTAAAATTAAAAAAAAAAAAGAAATGCATATATTTAAGTTTTCCCACATTGCTGCTTCATCTGCTCTCCTCCATCACACTAGATTTTTTTCCCTTTGGCTTCAACATTTTGGGAAATTTTCTAACTGTAACCTCAAACTTCCTTCCCAGAATGACCTCTACTTTTCCCAAGCCAAGACCTGGAATCAGATTCCACTTGCATTTCTTGTTTGCAGAGTGACTTCCAGGGAGTACTTTCTCTCTCTAACCCTTGGTTTGCTATTTGGAAAACAGAATCAAAGATACTACTTATACCATGTTGTGATGATTACTTGCTGGGTGTTAATAGCTGGTAGAGCTCTTGGTGTGCATGAGGTTCGATTCATGTTCTGTTTCCTCTTCATGATACCAATCAGAAAATGCTCCCTATTATCTTGAGTCGGTTAAGCTAACAAGAACCTTGTTCTTGTTAACCTGGGTGGAGTAGAAGTTAGGGAAGATAATAAGGAGCCACAAGTCAGGAGAAGGGACTGAAAGTGGATCTCAAGCAAAAGAGGTGACACCAGGAAAAAAATAACTATAATCCTTCCGTCATTATATGGGAGAAGACAGGTCTTTTGGAAGAGGCAGGGACATAGCTCTAGGATGACCAAATTTGCCTGGTTTTCCTGGGACTAAGAAGAGTCCTGGATAAGGACTTTCAGTGCTAGACCCAAGAAAGACTGAGGCTGATGAGGACAACTTGGTTCATCCTAGGTCTTGAGCTGGTGGAAGTTAGGAAGGACCCTTTCCATGTCCATGAAGGACTGGGTGGGCTTACTGCAAATGGGATGGCTGAGTAACGTCCACTTCTTTCTGGAGAAATACTTAAAAAGTGCAGAGATAGGGAGGTAATAACCAGGGAAAGACTCAACTACTCTAACTGGCTGGGAAAGCCCCCATCTTCCCTCTGAAATCCACCTGGGTTCCTAAAGAAGATTCAAATTTGATTAAAAAGGACATCCTTAACCCCAAACAAAAGCAAAAAAAAACCCTCCATCAAAGCAGCCAAGAAGCTATACCGTCCAAATGTCCTCAGAAGCCCCAGAATAAGGTAGAGTTCCCCATGGAGAAAGAAGTAGAAGAGAATGAAAATAACCAATAGGGTGTGACTCCAGGAGGGTTCCCAGAAACTCCATGTAGGAAGATCGTTATTGATACGGTTAAAATAATTGGGCATTTGCTTTTGACCACTCATGAGTTCTGTCCTGGTGTTATTCAAGCCTCTCTTACCCACTCTGGGGGCAGAGGTGCTGAATGGCCTCATGTCTGGGATATGAACAACAACTAGGGGTGCCCAGCATGTGCAGAGCTGCCTCAAGAGTGGTTCTGCCCTCCCCAGATTGATTCTTTTGAGTTCTGTTTCTGTCTTTTAAAAACATCCAGCCCTTCATCCTACTGCTTCTCCACAAGAAGTCCTCTGCAGTGACTATCTTCATAAGCTGGAAGCCTAGAAGAACCACCCTTCACTGGGAAAGGGAGAATGGGATGATATTCTCTGGTCTAGCTCTTAGACCCTGAAGACTAGGGTCATCAGCACATGATTGATTAGAACATCCATCCAAACACCAAAAACCCCGTCTTCTCTCTTTCAAGGGACTGGAAACGAAGCCACAGCTAGCGGCAGGCAGGACCGTCTTGGTTCTTCGGCTCTTGGAGCTGCAGTCAAAGGTCGATCTGGTTCTCCAAGTAATCTGGGAAGGAAGAAGCTGGTTTGGGCAATGTAGAAAATGTTATCACCCTGATGGAGTCATTGTTATGTCTCAAGCATGTCCCCAGAAGTACATCTGACCGAGACGCATGCAGATCACAAATACCACCCTCCTGAAATCCAGGAGGGAGGGAGGATTTCCAGTCTGCCTATTTGATGGCATGCATATTTCATGACATTCAGAGTGAATGGAACTTCTGGACACCTTCCAAGAATCTCAGACTCTCAGGAGCCAAGAGTCCCATCATGCATTTGAAGGGACGAGCTGTATAACTTTGAGGCGAAAATAACTCTGGTTTCTCTTTACCCATTAAAAGGTTTGGGAGACATGGATGGGGGAGATCAGCAGGGACATCCTCAAACAGGAATGGAAGGAAAATCATTATGTGAGTATCTGGTACCTAAACTACTTGGCCTTAAGGTAACCGTCCACTGCTTTGCAGCAAAAAGAGACATTCTCAATTGCCCCTGCCTGCTGACATAATTAATGCTTTATGCTTCCTTGTGAAAACTCCATAACCTTGTTAAAAAGGATAACAAGGGGCCTTTTCTCTCAGGAAACGTCCACCTAATCTAGCTCCAAATTGTCTCTGTGCTAACGACAACTACAGAAACGAAGAAGATCAACATTTTCATCATGTTTTCCTACAAATCTCATTCCACTTGATTTCCCCAGCCATGTTCATGTCCCCAGTTTTCAAGTGAGGAAACTGAGGTTTGGTAATCTTCAGGTTTTGAGGTCAAGTTCCAAAGTTTAATGTCAAAGTTTAACGTGAAGAATCAAAACCCAATTTCTTTACTCATCAGGGAGAGACCATCATCACCAGTCAGTGAGCTCTGTGTTTTGTGCCCTCTTTCTTGGGCTTTTTATGCTTCCAGCACCGGATTAGCTTCTTGGTGGTCATTGGCCCAATTGTCTGAAGTCTGAGCCAGTGCTAGTCACCAGCCAATCATCATGGACACACACAGCTAACTGTGGGAAGAAGAATCTTATTGCTCCTGATTTGGAATTCTAGTCCTGCTTGCTGAGGCATCTTTCTTCTCCAGAGGTCACTTTCCCTCTGTAAAGTGAAGACAGGAAGAGTCCTGCCCCCTGGCTTTGTTGTGAAGGATCAATACTGATTTAAATACTCGTCTGCTCATTACTAATTGAGCTAAAGAGGGCAATAATTGTAAAGTCCTTACAGGGAGCCTGGCACATAGTAGGTGCTAGAAAAATGTTGCCTGCCCTCTCCTCCTAGGGTAGGATATTCTACTTCAGTTTTATGGACTAGCATAAAGGTGAATCCCACCTTTGGTTCTGATAACTTCTCATACTTTGGTTTACTCATTTTTTGATTCTTTGCATGGGAAAAGTGAATTCCTCAATTCTGATTCCCACATAGAGACAACTTCCAATAGTTACCTTGAATGTAAATAGGATAAATACCCCAACCAAAGGACACAGGGTATCAGATTGGATTAAAAAAAACCCCAAGAGCAATTGATATGCTATCTGCAAGAAACTCATTTTAGACCCAAAGACACCTCCAGATTTAAAGTGAGGGGGTGGAAAACAATTTACCATGCTAGTGGACATCAAAATAAAGATGGGGTGGGATCTTTATATCAGATAAATTAGATTTTAAGCCAAAGACTATAAGAAGAAGGAGGACACTAGATCATACTTAAAAGGTCTGTCCAACAAGAAAATCTAACAATTTTCAGTATCTATGCCCCTAACATGGAAGCAGCCAATTATATAAACAAATTAATAACCAAAATCAAAGAAAGACATTGACAATAATACAATAATAGTAGGGGACTTTAACACCCCCCTCCATTGAAATGGACAGATCATCCAAGCAAAAGATCAACAAGGAAATAAAGGCTTTAAATGGCACACTGGACCAGATGGACATCACAGATATATTCAGAACATCCCATCCCAAAGCAACAGAATACACATTCTTCTCTAGTGCATGTGGAACCTTCTCCAGAATAGATCACATCCTAGGTCACAAATCAGGTCTCAACCAGTACCAAAAGACTGGGATCATTCCCTGCATATTTTCACACGACGATGCTCTGAAACTAGAACTCAACCACAAGAGGAAAGTTGGAAACAAATATATAGAGGCTAAAGGGCATCCTACTAAAGAATGAATGGGTCAACCAGGAAATGAAAAAAGAATTAAAATAATTCATGGAAACAAATGAAGATGAAAACATAACTGTTCAGTTCAAAATCTTTGGGACACAGCAAAGGCAGTCCTGAGAGGAAAGTATATAGCAATACAAGCCTTTCTCAGGAAACAATAAAAGTTGCAAATACACAACCTAACCCTACACCTAAAGAAGCTAGAGAAAGAACAGCAAAGAAAGCCTAAACTCAGCAGAAGAGAAATAATACAGATCGGAGCAGAAATCAATGAAATAGAAACTAAAAAACAAAACAAAACAAAACAGAACATATCAATGAAACTAGGATCTGGTTCTCTGAAAGAATTAAAAAGATTGAGAGACCCCCTGGTCAGACTTATCAAAAAGAAAAGAGAAAGGACCCAAATTAATAAAATCATGAATGAAAAAGGAGCGATCACAACTAACACCAAAGAAATACAATTATAAGAATGTATTCTGAGCAACAACTATACACCAGCAAATTTGACAATCTGGAAGAAATGGATGCATTCCTAGAGACATATAAACCACCAAAACTGAACCAGGAAAAAGTAGAAAACCTGAACAGACCCATAACCAGTAAGGAGATTGACGTAGTCATCAAAAATCTCCCAACAAACAAGAGCCTAGGGCCAGATGGCCCCCCCAGGGAATTCTACCAAACATTTAAAGAAGAATTAATGCCTATTCTCCTGAAACTATAACAAAAAATAGAAATGGAAGGAAAACTTCCAAACTCACTTTATGAGGCCAGCATTACTCTGATCCCCAAACCAAACAAAGACCCCATTAAAAAGGAGATTTACAGACCAATGTCCCTGATGAACATGGACGCAAAAATTCTCATCAAAATACTAGCCAATAGGAGCCAACAGTACATTAAAAGGATTATTCACGACCAAGAGGGATTTATTTCTGGGCTGCCAGTATGGTTCAACATCCACAAATGAATCAATGTGATACAATACATTAATAAAAGAAAGAACAAGAACCATATGATACTCTCAATAGATGCAGAAAAAGCATTTGACAAAGTCCAGCATCCTTTCTTGATCAAAACTCTTCAGTGTTGGCACAGAGGGTACATACCTCAATATCATCAAAGCCATCTATGAAAAACCCATAGTGAGTATCATTCTCAATGGGGAAAAACTAAGACCTTTTCCCCTAAGGTCAGGAACATGGCAGAGATGTCCACTATCACCACTGCTATTCAACGTAGTACTAGAAGTCCTAGCCTCGGCAATCAGACAACGAAAGGAAATAAAAAGCATCCGAATCGGCAAAGAAGAAGTCAAACTCTCCCTCTTTGCAGACGACATGATACATTATTTGGGAAACCCAAAAGACTCCACTACAAAACTGCTAGAACTCATACAGAAATTCAGTAAAGTGTCAGGATATAAAATCAATGCACATAAATCAGTTGCATTTGTATCCAGCAGCAAGACAGAAGAAAGAGAAATTAAGGAGTTGATCCCATTTATAATTGTACACTAAACCATAAGATACCTAGGAATAAATCTAACCAAAGAGGCAAAGAATCTGTACTCAGAAAACTACAGAATACTCATGAAAGAAATTGAGAAAGACACAAAGAAATGGAAGAATGTTCCATGCTCATGGATTGGAAGAACAAATACTATGAAAATGTCTGTGTTACCTAGAGCAATCTACACATTTAATGTAATCCCTATCAAAATATCATCAGCTTTTTTCAAAGAAATGGAACAACGAATCCTAAAAATTAGAATCAAAATTTATATCAGAAAAGACCCTGAATAGCCAGAGAAATGTTGAAAAAGGAAACCAAAGTTAGTGGCATCACAGTTCCAGACTTCAAGCTCTATTACAAAGCTGTCATCATCAAGACAGTACGGTACTGGCACAAAAATAGACACATAGATCAATGGAACAGAAAAGAGAGCCTAGAAATGGACCCTCAAGTCTATGGTCCACTAATCTTCAACAAAGAAGGAAGGAATGTCCAATGGAAAAAAAGAGTCTCTTCAACAAATGGCATTGGGAAAACTGGACAGCTACATTGCAGAAGAATGAAACTGGATCATTTCATTACACCACACACACAAATAGACTCAAAATGGATGAAAGACCTCAATGTGAGACAGGAACCCATCCAAATCCTTGAGGAGAACATAGGTAGCAACCTCTATGACCTCAGCCACGGCCACTTCTTCCTAGCATCATTGTCAAAGGCAAGGGAAGCAAGGGCAAAAATGATCTATTGGGACTTCGTCAAGATCAAAAGCTTTTGCACAGTAAAGGAAATATTCAACAAAACCAAAAGACAACCAACAGAATGAGAGAAGATATTTGCAAATGACATATCAGATAAAGGGCTAATATCCAAAATCTATAAAGAACTTATCAAACTCAACACCCAAACCACCAAGAACAAATAATCCAATCAAGAAATGGGTAGAAGGGATGCCTGGGTGGCTCAGTGGATTAAGTCTCTGCCTTCAGCTCAGGTCATCATCTCAGAGTCCCGGGATAGAGTCCAGGGATTGAGCCCCGCATCAGGCTCTCTGCTCAGCAGGGAGCCTGCTTCCCCTCTCTCTCTGCCTGCCTCTCTGCCTACTTGTGATCTCTGTCAAATAAATAAGTAAAATCTTAAAAAAGAAAAGAAAAGAAATGGGCAGGAGACATGAACAGACATTTCTGCAAAGAAGACATCCAAATGGCCAAAAGACACATGAAAAAGTGCTCACCATTGCTCGGCATCAGGGAAATACAAATCAAAACCACAGTGAGATACCACCTCACACCAGTCAGAATGGCTAAAATTAACAAGTCAGGAAATGACAGATGGCAAGATTATGGAGAAAGGGGAACTCTCCTACACTGTTAGTGGGAATGCAAGCTGTAACCACTCTGAAAACAGTATGGAGGTTCCTCAAAAAGTTGAAAATAGAGCTATGCTACGACCCAGCAATCACATTACTGGGTATTTATCCTAAAGATACAAATGTAGTGATCGGAAGGGGCAAGTGCACCCGAATGTTTATACCTGCACTGTCCACAATAGCCAAACTATGGAAAGAACCTAGGTGTCCATCAACAGATGAATGGATAAAGAAGATGTGGTATATATATAAAATGGAATACTATGCAGCCATCAAAAGAAATGAAATCATGCTATTTGCAATGACTGGATGGAACTAGAGGGTATTATGCTAAGCAAAAAAAAGAGAAAGATAACTATCATATGATCTCTCTGATATGAGGAATTTGAGAGGCAGGGTGGTAGGTAGGGATGGAATTAATGAAACAAGATGGGATCGGGAGGGAGATAAGCCATAAGACTCTTCATCTCACAAAACAAACTGAGGGTTGCTGGGTGGTGGGGGGTTAGGGATAGGGTGGCTGGATGATGGAGGGTGTGTGCTATGGTGAGTGCTGTGAAGTGTGTAAGCCTGATGATTCACAGACCTGTACCCCTGGGGCAAATAATACATTATATGTTAATAAAAAAATAAAGAGTGGAAATAAAAATAAAGAGGTAAAAGATACCAAAGACAACTCTTTTTTTTTTATTAGTCCATAGTCCCTTAAAATAGGGTAACCACATAATTTCTCATGTTTTGAAAATAAAAATAAGTAGGTAACCATTTGCCTCCTGCAGGTGCAAAATAGGATGTGACTTTCACCTGCCTCCTGCAGGTGAAAATCATGTGACTTTCATTCCAGCCCCATCCTTAACTTGCTCTGGACCAGCCACACACCCTCTCCAAGCCCGGGTCTCCTGATCTGTCATATTGCATAAACAAACTCTAAGGCCCCGAATTCTACAGGGCTCCCCACTCCTCTGAGGGTGGCTGAGGCAGAATCAAGTAAGAACCCCAGAGCAGAGCCATCCTATTTCCTTTGGCTCTTGGTAGGGTATCTTGGTGCTCATGCCCCATACCCCCTGATGCCTAGAGAAGAAATAGAGATGTGTTATTAACTAAAGAAATGAAGATAAATATAGCCCTTGTTGGATTAATACCCCTAGGATTACTCATGTCTCCTTCGAAGCGAAGCAAAGATCATGTGCCACCTGACAATCGCCCATCTGGCCTGAGAAAAGTCGCCATATGGATGGTTCTCGCTAATTATAGTTAAATACTGAAGGGAGGGGTTCCAGTGCAGAGTCTCATCAGATCAGAATTCTCTTGGTTTCCTCCTTTCCAGGAGTTGTGGAAAGACTGTGTGGTTGCCCTGCTCGTACTTGCTCAGGTGCATTCAGGCAAGCTACCCAACCTGTCCAGAATCCACTTTCTCCAACTCCGAAGTGCAGGGATAATACTGGTCCTCCCTCATGTTAAAAGGAGTTAGCAACACAGACTCTCTGCCAAATAAAGAGTCAATGAAGATCCTAGATCATGAAAGAATCCAAGGAAACAGGCAATAATTTAATAAATGCACATTTGGTGGTTCCTATTACGAATCTGAGCCCTTGTTTGGATGTACCAAGATTTATCAAATATATATATATATATATATATTTGTTTGGTGGTTGTTTTTTTTTGTTTTGTTTTTTTTTTGTTTTGTTTTTTTTGCCAATCCCAGGCAAAAAGCACCCACTGAATCATTCTAATCCCAAAAAAGGAAGCTCCCTTGTTGAAAGCATGTGGCAACCTATGGCACTGCTCTCTTAAAATAGTTGATTACTTTCTTTCCCTCCCAAGAGGATGACCAACTTGAGAGATGAGGAATGCATTTCCCACATACATGCCCTGGGACAGTCACCAAGAGATGTCAGTTCAGCTGTGGACCAAATGTTGGGTTGGGGATTCAGTTTGGGGTGAGGGGGATGTGGAATATTCGGATTGTGGATGAACAGTTGTCAGTGCCCTCATTCTGTCTGCATTGCTTTGTCCACCCCTGGCCCCTGGTTGTCTAGGCACAGCCAGCTCTCCCAAACAGCACACCATCAAGGTTGAGACTACTCTTCCATGGAAGTGGAAGCCACCATGCCCTTGGACACCAGGTAGACAATATACGTAATTATACTAGAACGGGTAAGAAAATTCACATGGCCCTCTTGGTGTTCCTTAATTGACCCACTTTTTTTTTTTTTTTTAAAGATTTGTTTATGAGAGAGAGGGAGTGCACACACACATGAGATACACAGGGAAAAGGAGAGAATCCCAAGGAGAGACTCCATGCTGAGTGTGGAGCCCCAGGCGAGGGTCGATCTCACCATCCTGAGATCACGACCTGAGCCAAAACCAAGAGTCAGATGCTTAACTGACGGTACCACCCAAGTACCCCTAACTGACCCACTTTTTAAAAAAAGATGTGGCCATAAAGAGAATTCTCTTCTAAAACAAAAACAATGAGCGCATGGTGGTAAGTGACAAGTGATGTCTGATTCTAGAGTTTGGAAGACAACAAGGTGTGGAAGGAATGGTAACAAACTGAGGAGTATGTGCCCTCTTTCGAGAATGCCTTGAAGCTGCCAGCCTGTGATTACCATGTGCCAGGGGACCCTTGCTCTTGCCAGATCCCCTGACTTTTCCAGAGGTACTCTTAAGTAGGATATCCATGTGAAATACTTTGATTTTTTTCTTGACTCAAATCTTCATTAAATACTTGAAGCTTTTCTACTATTATTTTTTAAAAACAAGCACAATCTTTGTTCCTGCTTGGATGTGAGCCAAGTACTTTTTGCCGGCTAAGGGAGAGAGCTCATCTAAAATGACACTAACACAGAGGAAAGCAACGCTGAGAGATGATGAGAATCTGAGTCCTGTGATGTCCTTTGAACCTCTGGATCCAGCCACACCTCCAATTTCCTATCAATGACACAGCCTAACAATTTCTTCCTTTTGCTTAAGTCAGTTTGAGTTATGGTTCTTTTCCTTGCAACTGGAAAAAAAAAAAATCCTCATCAATAAAAGGATCTCAGGGTCCTTCAAAATTCACAGCTAGATTGTTCAATGTGAACATGCCAAGGATCTGTTGTCATTTGAAATGGCCAGAAAGGGGGCACCTGGGTGGCTCAGTAGGTTAAAGCCTCTGCCTTCGGCTCTGGTTGTGATCCCACGGTCCTGGGATCGAGCCCCGAATCGGGCTCTCTGCTCAGCGGGGAGCCTGCTTCCCTTCCTCTCCCTCTGCCTGCCTCTCTGCCTACTTGTGATCTGTCAAATAAATAAATAAATAAAATCTTTTAAAATTTGAAGTGGTCAGAAAGAAAGTGTGTCGGGGCCAGAGTAAGATGCACAGGTGCAAAGAAGGTGTATTACAAAGAGCCCAGGACACACTTTCCTACAAGTTCATTGCTTTACCTACAGGCAATAGTAAGCCAGTGAATGTCTTGGGAAGCGGCCCCAGCTTTCCCCACTTTGGGATCTTTATTTGGGATTTTGACTTCTCCACTAGATTTTGTTTTTCCTGCTAGTTGCTCCCAGAACAGTGGAGGGGTTTCCTATGTGATGGGGTGGAGTGAGGGAGCCTGCATTTTCTGGATTCCTAACCTTTCTGAGCCATGCTGGAGACTCATTTGACTGGTCTGTAATCCCCAGGTGAATCTACAAGCAAAAGCTCTCAGCACTTTGAATACATGATGCAATAAAGCCAAAGGCATGATATTACAAGAACAAATGGCACAATATTTTCCTAAGCATTTTTAGAGTTCTGTTAGATTTGGGAACCCAGCAATTTAATAGGTGGGAGAACTTTCATCAGACTTCAGAAAGTACATGTATAATTCATGGCTACTTAGTACATGGAATTGCAGGGGGAGATTGTAACCAGAGAGAGATGTAGTATGACAAAGTACAAAATAGCTTCACCTGTCACCCTGCTGAGCCTCCTCTTGCAATTTATGGGGACTGTCAGCCACTAACAATCTAAATAACTCATTTCCATGCCAGAGACTATAGCAGAACCAGAAAACACATGGTAGATCAATTCCATGTTGTGACTTCCTTTTTTTTTTTTTTTTTTTTTTTTGAAGTGAGGACACAGCCTGGTATGGTATATCACAGAGCAGGAGCTGGCATGACTGAAGACCTAATAGGCACTTTTAACCATACTGAGCTTTTACTTTTTCACAAATTTATTTTTTCACAAAGTTCACTCAAGAAGTGCTGAGATGGTACCGGTTGAGAAAGAAGGATGGAAAACTGTTGTTATGTCTCATATCCCATAGGGCTTTGGGGTCAACCCGACTTGGATTTGAATCCTGACTCCCCTCCAGTGACCTCCAATAAGGAATACAGGTCTCTGAGCCTCAGTTTCCCTTCCAGTTAAATGGAGTCAGTGGTAGTCATAGCAAGTTGTAATACCAAGTCTATGTTCCTTTGTGTTTCACTTTTAAAATGGATTCAGACAAAAATGTGTGAGTAGTAATCATAGTGGGTTTTATTTTTCCCCTTTGGGGTGTGTGTGTGTGTGTGTTTTGAGTGAGACACACATTGAGAATCAGAGACAGCAAGTGAGTGAGTGAGAAATCAGAAATGGGAAGGGCCCGCACTCCGAGACCAGCCTCCTGTGGTTCAAGTTATGGCTCTGCTACTTAGATGACCTGTTCAAATTACTTCATTTCTCCAGGTCTCATTTCCTTATCTGCTACGTGGAGAGGATTATACTATTTTATTTTTTAGGTTCTTCCAGGGGTGAAGGCAATACATATATGGAAAGTGTTTAGAACAGTGCCTGGCAAATAGTGTACTGTATGTCTTAATGCTCAGCAGTAATTGTATTATTAATTCAACACGCTATTATTTCTGTGAAGAATGACAGTGATAATAATTACTCATTCAATGCAGAGGGTTATGAGATTTGAGGAGGAAAATGATGAAGGGTAGGGAGACTTGGAGGTTATTCCTGGCTGAAATTATGTTCAACTTTTGTTTCTACTTTTACAAAATGGGGATGACAATTTCTACCCCAGATGGTGAAAATGGCATTAAAATAAGACCCTGGTGTACCAGCCTGGACTACAGAGGCTGTTGTGATGACCTCTCATTTTACAGAAGAGGGAGTGGGGTAGATTAAGACATCTTCCCACAGACACACAATTTGGCCAGAGGTCTTTCCCAAAATCCTTTGCCCTCTTCATTCTCCAGATACTGTCTCCCTCAAAGCACCCTGGGAACATGTAAGGGACAGTGGCAGTCTTTGGACTCTCATATCATGGGAAGTGCCGTATGAATTGTTGTAATGGGTATTTGGAAGATTCTGTCCAGTTCATCTTTCCCAAAATCTTCCCTCAGGTGGGCCCTCAGCAGCCAGGTTCCTAACATGTGACCCCACCTCCTGTTATATGACTGGGCCTGGGTTGGGCACCTGATCCAAGCAGGGCCAATCAGATCCACTCTCTGAAGAGCTGGGAATTGGAAGAGGAGTTCTTTCTAAATCCTTCACCGCAATTCAGTTGGGATGATCTTTTGGAAAGGCAATCACCCTCTCCAGTTTCCAACACAAGTGTGTGGTGCCTTATTGTTCTTGGAATAAGAACATTTTTAGTCTGGCTTTAGACATGTGGACCTATAGCACCTCATCTCACGGTATCACGTTTCTTTTTTGTGCTGCAGCCCTGCTGGCCTTCACTGACCCTTAAACTGACCATGCTGCCTTCTGCTGTGAGGTCTTTGCACATGCCCTTCCGTCCACCTGGAACACCAGTCCCCTCTACCCTCCTCTTCATCTTTCCAGGGCCACTTGGAGGGTGACATTCTCAAGGAAATCTTCCCCCGTCTCCTTGGTTGGGTCAAACTTGTTCACTGTGGGCTTTCATTGCACTGGGTGTCTTTCCATCCTAATGCTACCCACAGCTGTGATTATGCATCTGTATGTGATGAGTTGACTATGACCCCACGTCCTAGCAGTCTCCAGGCTCTATCAGCATGGGGACCATCTTTACTTTTGTTCAATTTTGTATCCCCAGCACCTGGCACATGCCTGGCTCATAACAGATACTCAGTTAATACCCACCAAGCAAATGAACAGGCACCAAAGATAGGCAGAGCCACAGAGTGCAGATACGTACAGCCCTGCTGCTAGGATTCAAAAGCTGTCCTGGTCCCCACCACCCGCCCTTCTGGAAGGCTGCTTTTCAAAGACATTCACCATGATTCCACTGAATTCTTGTGTTTTGTTTTCTGTCCTAAGAGTGGGGCTCTCTTATCTATAACCCAGTGAGACCTTTCATGCAGTTGTAAGGAGATGAAGATTGAGAAAATCCTGAGGGTTTTCTTCTTCCACGGTGACCCAGCATGAGGACACACAGCACAGGCAACAAAGATGGCCACAGCTCAGAGAAACATGAAGGATGTTTGTAGTTTTTCCTGCTCTCATTCATGCTGTTGCTGGGCAGACTACCCAGCCTTGCCTGGGAGCACCACTTCACTTACTCCTAGTTCTGCTGGGTCTCACCTTCTGTCCTTGTAATGCCTTTCTAGACTTCTGTATTCACCTCTCCATTTCTAATACTCTCTCCTCCCACAGAGCCAGTTTGAGTTCCTTAGTGACTTAGCCACACGCAAACCTTTTTTTCTAGGACATACAGCATTGAAAGCCACATCTGAGGATCCTGTCTATAGAGAAATCTTGGTTTATCTTAAACCTTTTAAAGTACTCCCAGCTCTTCCTGTCTACTCTGGATTCATTGTTTTTCTCCTTCCCTGTGTGTGTGTGTGTGTGTGTGTGTGTGTGTGTGCGCGCGTGACTGAACCCAATCAACTTTCACCCAGTTGTCCAAACCAGGACTTAGAATCCGGGCACCACTCTGCTTCATCCCTTTCCCTGGCTCCCTACTCAGTCCAATCCACTGAGTTCATCAACCCTTCCACCTGCTAGGTATGTCCCCAGTCCACCTGCTTCCTCATCTGCACCCTCGCTGCCACCATCCTAGCCAGGCTTCCATGATCTCTCTCTCTGTCTAGGATAACTAGAAGGTTTCCAGTCCCCTCGTTGCCCCCAGACTTGGCCCTTGCTTACTGCTCTTCTTCCCAAACACACTCACCTTCCCAAACATCATTTCCCCTCCTCTTTACTCAATGTCTCAATTCCGCTGAATACTGTGTCCCACCTACAAACCTCACAAATGCCAGCTTCTGATTCTGTGACCACAAACTCCTATTCTTTCAGCTCGAAGGCAACTACGTCCGATACCATAATCCTTCAACTTCACCATGACTCCAGGCCATTCACACCACCACCTTCTCCAGATTCGTTTGCCATCCCCAACTACTCTTCCCTCCTGTTTGTATCCTGATCTCATGGCGCATCACTTGCAACTGCCTGCTTCCAAATGCCCACTTACACAATATCCCTGACTCCTTTTCTCTCCATACCATATTTGCTTGGCAACCCAAACCCAAACCTAGATGCAGTGAGCCATCTGCCTTCTGTGTTACACCTGAGCCGCTAAAAACACCAGAGAGAAAATAAATCCAGGATACTAGTTTCACATCTTACAGTGTTTTTCGCCTGAGCTTACTTGCCTGCTTTCCAGTCTAGCTTCATAAGGTTGTTGTGAAGATTAAGAGTGAATATATTAAAAATTGATTAAAGTAATACTTGGCACATGAGAAGAACTCAGTGAATGTTGTCTGTTGATAATATGATTACTGTTATTCTTGTCATTGTCATTAACCCATTCTTCTCCCCTCTGATGACCTTACCTTATACTTAATTGAGGAACTGGAAAATTTTAGATGAGAACTCCCTAATCTTGCTATCGTCAACTCTTGAGACCTCCTAATAGCCCTACTGATCTCATTCTTCTCTCCACAAAGCCAGTTCCTTAACAAGTGGTCCTGATCTTATATACTTTTGCTTTCTCATGACCTGTCCATTTTCCCAGGTACCCCTTTTATCTCTTGTACCATAAAATAAAATGCTAGATATCATCTGAACTAAGCTATTAAGCCACACACCTGTGCTCTGGACAGTTCATTAAGTCAAGAATTTAAAGCATGATCCACAAAAATGGCACTGGGTGTCTGGCCTCTAGATGAAAAAAATGCTAGGATGAAAATAAGCATCAATTGCTTGGGGAAAAAAAAAGAAAATCCTATAATTAATGTCCTAGTTGATTCACATATTTGTACCCTGAAAGCCATTTTCTTCAGAATTGCAATTCATTATCCCAGAGCAATTTAGCTCTGGTGCTTACATGTCTAAAAGTGTAAGAACCATCCAGACAGAAAAGCCAACTGAACTAATTATATTAGGCATCATGATCTTTAATTAGATCAATAGGAGAAGAGCATCGGTACACATCTTGGGAGGTTTTTGCTACATTGCTTGCTCTCTCCAAGGAACCCCGAGCATCAATACTAATCCATAGGAAATGTTCAGAAAAACACAGCAGATTAACAGTGAAAGAAAGGATAATTTGGATGAAATTAATCCTTGTTGTCATTGTACAAAAACGATAGTTGGCTTATGAGTCCAGGGAATTGAAGACCATGACCTTTTCTGCCACAGCCTTAGGGTCATTATTAGTCTCAGAGCCCATGGCTTTCAACCCATTACCACTGGTGGAGACAAATGACATTCCATCACTCGTAAGTACTCTTCCGTTCTCAGGAAAACCCTACAAGTATTACACTTCTAATGATATCACCCAAGAAATTCACCAAGTATGAATCACAGAGCAGAATCAGAGCTTTCCTAACTCACTAAGTTCAGGAAAGACCACAAAAGGGAATGATGGAATTGGAGACTTGGCCAATAGGTCTGTATTTGGTTATTATTTAGATCTTTGTTTTATAGTAATTCATATTTATCCTACATGTCTATTCACATATATATGGATACAGAATATAAATATATAGAGAGGAAATGGAATACCCTCCCATTCATGGCGTGTTATAATTATCATCCAGTGGTAGGAGCTCTTTTCATTTGTATTTCCTATTTTTCTCTACCAGGTACCCACACCAGTGCACAAAATATATATTCTTCAAGTCACCTTTCATATTTTATACACATTTAAAATATACCTGTACCCTTGAAAAAATATGGCCTTTTTGTGTGCATGTTTTACATTTACATAAATGGTATTATGCTATAAATCCCATCTTGTTTCTTACCTTCTTCCATTTCATTAGGCTTTTGAAATTTAGTCACACTGCTCTATAAAAATATGGCATTCAGATCTCTGGTTTTCTTCTACTCCCTGCCTTCACTCACTGACTCAAGAAGAACCAAAGGATCACCAAAAAGCAACCAATTCAGCTAGCTTTATATATGAACAAGGAATTAAAGGTTTACTTTTCTTCAAAAAATAAAAATAAAAGAATAACCAAAGGAAAATCATGTATTTTACTTCTTGAACTTTTTAGTTCTTTTTTTGGTGGTATGATAAAAGGTACTACCGGAGATGTGTTTTTGATTCCTGGTTCAACCAAATGAAATGAGTGAAAGCTTCCACTTTCGAGCATTTGCTGTGCATCAGACACTAGGTCAGGCACAAAATTCTTATTTAATTCCCATAACAATCCTTTGAGTTGGGAAACATTATGTCCATTTTATACAAAGAGGATACTGAGGCTAAGAGATGCTCAGTAGTGCGCTTGGGCTCCCAGAGCTTATAGGAGGCACAATTAGGGTTCAAATGCACATGTCCTTGTCTGTCCACAACCCAACTCCAAGTGTAGTCACACACTGCAAGGCCAATAGCCCAGATAGCTGTACCTAAATGTCTTTGTCTTTCACATAATAGTTCATAGACAATGGCAATTTAGAGGAGGTGGAAGAGGAAGCCTGAGAACACCTTTCAAGGGGGCACTGCACTTCTGGACAAAGAAAAGATACAAACGTGGACTTGGCTAAAATCCTGTAGTAGCTTATCAAAGAGTGGTATAATTTTAGGCATCTAGATGCCATTGGCTAATCTGAAAGGCCCAGATCATCTCTAGAGGAGCATTTTGTACCTAAAAAAGGAAATAAACTCATCACCCAAGGACCAAATCCCAAGATGTCCCAACTGTGGCGTGTGCCTCAATGACACGTTAAACACAGAGACTGAAGAGGAGATGGACACTGCTGAGTAATGTCTTTCTATCAGTGGCTGCTGTGATAGGATTCATTGCTGAGTAGTTGTGGGAGAGAAGACTATTACTGGGAACATTTCCATCTTATCAATATCCCAATTATTGAGGATTTTTATAAGATTTTATTTATTTGGGAGAGAGAGAGAATTACACACACAAATGAGTTGGGAAGGGGCAGAAGGAGAGGGAAAGGGAAAATCTCAAGCAGACTCCCCACTGAGCAGAACCCCACCCCCACCCCAGGTGGGATTGACCTCGCCACCCTGGGATCATGACCAAAATCAAGAGTTAGATGCCTAACTGACTGAGCCACCCTGGTACTCTTTATTAAGTATTAGCAACCCACTTAAACTTGCTTGAGCCAGCCAAAAACTAATAATAATAAAATAAAACATTATATATATATATATATATATATATATATATATATATATATATAATATTTTTTTTTTTTTTTTTTTTAATGAAGGGAGAAAACTTGCTGTAATGATCATGTTTCTGGAAGCCATGTGAAGGAATGAAGATGGGCCTCCATGAGGGCTGAGACGGGGAACTGGGAAGCCCCCAGAACTCTACATTTCTGATCTGTCTTCACCTCCTTCAGAGTCACTTCCTTTTCATTATCTCTACTTTGTCCTACTGCTGCCCCAGAGCTCCCACTTTTTTTTTTAAATAATTGTGGTAGGCAGAAATATGCCTACCCAGAGATGTCCATATCTTAATCTCCAGAACCCACGAATGTGCTACATGTTTGTGGCAAAGGAGTATGAAGAATACTAACTGAATTTGGGTTGCCAATCAGCTGATCTCAGAGTAGGGAGATTCGCCTGGATTATCCAGGTGGGCTCAGCGTCATCACACAATCACAGGGTGAGATCTGTGTGGGATTTCTAACCTACTGAATGGTAAAATAAATCTGTGTTGTGTTCATCCTCTAAGTTTGCGATAACTTGTTATGGCATTCCTAGGAAACTAAAACAATGACATTAGTATTTATTGAGCACTTTTAACATGCGGAGAACTGAGTGCTAAGCATCTTAGAGGGTTTGGGCGCTGCCGCTGCCCTTACTAGTTTTCAAAGGAGGGAACGGAGGGGGGCTCCCCGGTTAAGCAACCTGCCTAAAGACAGCGAGGAAGTGGTAGATCACTCCTCAGGTGTCTGACTTCATACCTGGTGCTCTTAGCCAACCACAGATAGAGACTGAAAGGCTGATGCCTAATTGGATTCTGAATTCTATTACAGAGAATCTGATTGGCCCTAAAGGAACCATGTGATCAGCTCCAGTCCAATCAGATGATGCTCAGGGCAGATTATGTACAACCAACATGGAGGTCCCATGTACCTCTGTAGGTTTGATGGGTTAGATAAGAGAAAGACGCATGGGACAACTTTCATCCTTCCAACTGTTACACAGTTCCCTTGCTTGTATGCTTTGTGACCTGTGCAGCTCTTCTCCCCTCCCACTATTGATCTGATGTGGACTAACACCCAGCTTTTGCCAATGGACACCCGCAGTGGTCACTCTCAAACCCTCCCCACTCACATGCAGGCATGGTCTTGGCATTTATTCTTTGGAATTACCAAACTGGAGAGAGGGTCTTTCTAACCAAGGAAATAATTCTGATTTTGAACCAAAAAGATAAGTAAGAGGCATATAATTCTCATGGAGAATTTCATATGGTAAATAGCAACCCCCTTTGTTCTTCTGGTTCTCTCCAGCTAAATGCCAATGGGATTTGCAAAGCAGTCCTCAATTCAGACTTTCCTGTTTCCTGATATTGTGCCTTAATCACCCACCACATTAACAGATGATGAGTTATAGGAGCAGGAGTCTATGATAGCAGTCTGATTTTTCTGCAGAAAATAAAAAACTTGCCTAGCTGCAGAGAGAGGCTGGAGTCACAGGGGACAGATACTATGCACGTGTGTGACATCACCAGTTAAGCACCAGTTTTTTCTGGAGGCTAGGCACAGGGCTGGTGAGGAGCATGGAAAAGAGATAGACAAAGGATGGGGGGCTGGGAACTCTCCTACTACACGGCCATGGCTGGGCTTCCTAATCTATTGACAGCTCTAGCATTTCTGTTGCAACAAGTGCCCATTAAGTTAGCATGACTAATTTTTTCTTCTATTCCAAGTTGTACATCTTTCCACATTTGAACATTTCTCAAAGCACAACTGACAACTGATGTGCACATTTATTTTCGTGTTTTTCTTCCAGAAAGGTGCTAGGGAATCAGTGATGTATCTTACAAATGGAGTGTCTTAGAATTGTGAAAATGTGGTAATAAATCTCATGTAGGAGGGTTACTTTAGTTTAGATGAGCAGATGAAGGGGTCTGGTCTTCAACTCATCTGGAAAGGAGGGGACCAGGTCGCATATAAAAACAGACTGAGTTCCTTAGAAGATTTGCAGAATTAAGGGTCCCATTAGTTTTACTAGAGCTCTCTGGAAGACCCATAAACTGATGTCCATTTAGCTGAGCCTACAACCCACCCAGCCTCAGGGCTCAGTCCTCTCAGAGCCATCCTTGGGAGCTTCGGTTCTGTGCCTCTGCATCCTAAAGACACAAACACACTTGCAGAAGTGGGCCCTTTTCAGATGTGACTTCAGTCCTCAGGAGGCGCCAGTCATTCTAAGGCACACTTAACTGCCATACTCATTTTTGCAGAGAGAGGGAAGGAGGTGATGAGGTCAAGGGCAAGCACTGGGATATTAACCTGGAATGACTCCTTGAATGTCTGGTTTTCAGATGTGGCTCCTTATTACACAGAATCCCTTCCATTCTCCAAAAGAGACCTGGGCAAAGTCAGATCGAGGAAGACTTCATTTTGCACAGAACCCAGCTGTTCCAGAGAACATTATGTCCTCATACCTTCTATCAACAGTGTTTCTTGGACCTATAAAAGTCTTGCAGATCTTCCCAAACAGTAATGATGATGATCACTTACTGAGCACTCATGTACAGGTTCTATGTTAAATTCTTTATAGGAATGCTTTTTTTTTTTTTTTTTTTTTGCAAACAGAGATCACAAGTGGGCAGAGAGGCAGGCAGAGAGAGAGAGAGAGAGAGAGGAGGAAGCAGGCTCCCCACTGAGCAGAGAGCCCAATGCAGGGCTCAATCCCAGAACCCTGAGATCATGACCTGAGCAGAAGGCAGAGGCTTAACCCACTGAGCCACCCAGGTGCCCTGGAATGAAGGCTTTTGTACGGATTTGTATGACCTAATTTTCCCAACAATCCCCATTGTATCGATGAAGAAACTGGGATTCAGAGAGATTAACTAGCATTTTCAAGGTCACACAGCAAAAGCAGCAGACCCAAGACCCAAACCCTGATTTCCATCATTCCAAAGCCTGATCTCTAAATCATTTACCCACACTGCTGCCCCTAGCCACTTGTTTTTTCCATCCCAAAGTAGGTGTCCAGCAGGTGGACAAAAACAGGTTCTAACCAGACAACGTTAAAGCTACCAAGGAAAGCAAATTCTAGGTGCTTCTATAGAAGCACACCATGTAAGTGTATGTTGGTTTCCTGCCCTCCAGGAAACCATGGACTGGCGGGGGAGGCAGAGAAGTGAAAAGAAGTGAAATGAGTACAATGCACTGTGATGAGCCAAAGTACGGACGGACTGGGGCAGGGCCAAGCCTGTTGAAAGTGCAAAGGAAGGAAGCCACGACAGTGTTAAGGTCAGCCCCCAAGCTGATTGTCCCCTGGCCACCCTCCTCTTCCCAAGATCTGATAGCTCTGGGGAGGAGAAGTCAAGAGACACTTGCCCCAGTTGCTGTTCATTTCCTCAAGTTCATAGCCAGGAGAGAAAACTGCCTCTCCCCCTCTTGCACTTAGAAAAATAGATGTGTTGGGATAATTAGGATTCATCCTTTGATCTGTGTCTGTATCTGCAAAGCATACATAGTGTCAGCTGGTGAAGTCTGATTGCTTCAGTATGTCAGGTTTATATTTTGAATAACACAAGACTTGGTTGTTACACCAGTAAATAATTTACTCGAGTCTGAAATACAAGCTCCAGGCAAGAAACAGGAGATCAAACACGGGGAACTGCAGTGCTCTAGCAAACACACGGCTACCCTGTGAAGAGTTTTTCTAAATTCACTGCTGGAGGAAGGAGGGAAAGTGACAACAGGTGGTGAATCAGCCACGGTCCTTCTGGCTACTGCTCAAATAAAATGGTTTTGCTGACATCAAAGGAGTCTGGAGAGATTGATATCAATCATGAGCATGGAGGGGGGATGTGACAGCGAAGGAGAACTCCTCCAGGTTCTAACACCCAAGCATTTCTTCACCCACTGCAAACCCTCAGCCTTGCCCAAGCTGAGCCCAAATGTCCATTTCTTAAGCCTCCTTTGAAAAAGCCTTCTACGCCACAGGGTACAGAAAAGCGGAAGGCAACACACAGTCTGATTTCTTTGACTTCCTATATCTGACGCAGAAAATTAACAAATGGGGAGTGTATTATGGTATGGGAGATCAGGATTTGAAATACAGCTGCAGGATGATCGCGGTTAAATTCAAGGGAACAGCAACATTTCTGGAAGGAGAAAATGTATTTATAGGTTATCAGTGGTTGCCCTTTGGGGGATGGGAGGATAGCTGTATGCAGCACTCCTTGTTACTATCAAAGGGAGATCCTGGTGAGAATGCAGGGGCCACTGTATTGTCTTGAGAGGACCTTTCAGATTGGTTTGGACAGTTAACGGTAATGTCTCTGTGATGGGCATGGCTTCCCAGGAAGAAAGACCATCTTTCTTCTGCCAGCAAATCTTTGGTAAATGGGAAGGATTTCAGCTGGCTCTTACTACTCTGATTGGTAATGACAATGTGGGTGGGACAGTGAGATGAAAAGGATTCTAAAAATCAGTGGAACAAAAGGCCTGATTGACCAACAATGTCTACCTGAGGGCAGGAGAGGAAGTGGCAGCATGAGTGCTAATATTTACTGTCTGGGCTTAAAGTCAGCCACCCACCTTCAAATCTTGGCTTTCAGCATGGGTTTTGGAACCTTAAAAATTCACCCTAATTTTCTTGGAACGGTTACAAACTTGTGGGACTTAGATGTAATAATCTTTGAGAATATAGCTGGCATCAGTATATGATCAACAAATCCCCTCCCCACACACACCCATCCTCCCCTTTCATTTTTCATCCTACAGGACACAGAGACCATAAGAGAATGTCATTCTGTTTTTCAGAATGCTCACAGACTCATCACAATTCTAAGTGCTTCAACCAGCCAAAGGAAGGTCTCATGTTAGAGGAGTGGAACTCTCTTCTGCACCCTATGCCTGGCCTAAGTCACCACTGTTGAGGGTTATGAGTTCCAGCTGTCAACAGCAACTCTAACACCCGCTTTCTGTGCTGTTCTCTGCACAGTTATCGGAAAACACTATACAGCTGAGAGGTCTAGAAGACAAGGTGTTTCAAGGCCAAATAGTGTTAGAAGGATCCGTCAGAAGGAGGGAAACAGAAAAATACCTAATTTCACTGGGCATATGCTGAACTAAGCAGATTATAGATGGAACTTTTGGAATTCCTCCTCTGAGGCTGGAAGCCTGGAACTTTAATAGCTACATATTCCTGGAGGTAAAGAATTTCTTGATTGGGCTGAGAAATGCAATTCCCATGCATTGGACTTCAACTGGAGAAGGGTATCCAATTTTGGATTCTCTGCGGCTTTCATTTTCCTCTTCAGAGTCTGCATATCCAGTCTCTTAAGAAATGGGTATTCTTAGGTCCTGGTCTGGAGAACAATAAGTCAGCAAAATTCCAATAATGATTACTGGGGAGAGTTAGACCATTAGTGCTGTTGCCATCTCCATTTTAATAGATTTTTTTTTTTTTTTTTGGGCTGAAGGCTGGCAGCACAGTAGGTGAGAAAAGGGTTCCAACCCTCATTTACTAACTCACTTTCACTTTCTGAGCCGCAGGTCTTCATATATTAAATGATACTAAAGGCACTTACACATTTCAGGATTTTCGTAAGATCTGAAGTTTATCACTCGTGACTTTCTCTAGCAGTTGCTATTGGTGCCCAGTGTCATTTTCCCTCAGCCCAATTCTGACTTTAGCTGCAGAGAATGGTCACTGACCATGTCCTGTCTCAAGTCCCCACTGTGTCTCTCCACTTTTCGGTCTCAGGTCTTTTTTCAAAATGGTGGCAGCTCACTCGGAGCACACATAGGCAGATCCTAGAAACTCAGGGGACTTAACACCAATATGGCGACCCTCAGCCAATGGGAGATGGGAGTCAGTGGATAATGCCCCCAAGAAGGGATATTCTGAGGTACATCCTTCACAGTTTCTCAGAGGATCCCCAGCAAGATACTTTCTGGTTGTCCATATCAATAATCAGCTCAAAATAACATCCCCTTTTATCAACTTTCCTTCCTTTCTCATCTTATTTGCCCTATTCTCCCTTCCCACTTCTGGAGCTGAGCTGTCACATAAATGACCTGCACCCAAGTCCTTGTCTCAAGTTTTGTTTGGGGCAGATTCATACTAACATCATAGCTGCATAAACTATTCTTACTGTTGTCCAACACTCTGTTCATCCTTCCTTTCCCACACTCATGGATGATTCTATTTCTCCCTTAAAGATTGAGAAAATCTACCATGTCCATTTCTTATATATCTCTTTGCCCATCTTCCTTCCTTCCTTCCCTTACTTCTTTCCTTTCCTCCTTTCTTTCTTCCTTCCTTTCTTCCTTTCCTTCTGGCTTTGTTTCCTTCCTTCCTTCTTAGGGAAATGGGACTATTCTCTCTAGAGCTAACACTTTTATGTTGTCTTGAAAAAGTCTGATTCTCCAACATGGCCATCAATTTCATTTAAGGGTACCACCACCTCTCAGTTACTTGACCCAGAAACCTTCAGGTCATAGTCTTCTCATCCTATAATCAACCACCAAATTCTGAATATTTCTCAATTTTATCTACTTCTCTTTGAATTAATAACAGCTAACTTTTTGAAAGTATTCACTATGTGCTAAGCATCTTTTTTTAAAAAAGAGTAATTTGAAAGAGAGAGAGAGAGAGAGAGAGCGCGTGCAAGTGTGGATAGGGGCAGAGGGAGAGAATCCGGAAGCAGACCCCCGCTGAGCGCAGAACCAGATGCAGGGCTCAGTCTTGAGACCCATGAGATCATGACTTGAGCAGAAACCAAGAGTCGGATGCCCAATGACTGAGTCACCCAGGTGCCCCTATGGAAATATCCTATGAGCTCTTTGTGCTTTATCTCATTTACATCACAATAGAGACAGTACTATTGCTTTTACTCCCATTTACAGATGACAAAAAAATCAAGGCACAGGGAGGTCAAGGAACTGGCGTATGTTTGTCTGAGTAAGTGGGGACCTGGAGAGTTGAGGCGGTTCTTCATTATAGAGCTCATGTTCTTAACCACTGTTTTCCACCTGTACACCTCCACAGACATCATCCCCCCACGCAGTTCCTCCCCACTCCATCACCTCTATGTGCTCCCTCTCTTCCCTCTGCCTTCACTCATGCTGATGTCGCCTCTGTTTCATAGGGTTGTCTCAAACAAATGACTTACTGAATGAATGAGGCTTTATGCAGCTGATTATTCCCCCTATACGTATTGTTTGCATTCACACTCAATCGTTCTATCTTTACCTGAATAGAGGTAAAGAATTAAAAGGTTTGGAGTCAGGGAGGCTTAAGGTCAAGCCCCAATGCCATCACCTAATAGTCATGTAACCTTGGGCGATTTGCTGAACATGTCCCAGCATTAGTTTCCTCATCTGTAAAGTAGGGATTAAAAATAGTTCCTATCCCATAGGGTGGCTGAGAGAAGAGAATGAGATCGTTAATATATGCAAATCACTCTTCAACCTTTCTGCTACATAATGAATGTTTATTACTCTCTAGTACTAGCAGCAGCAATAGCAGCAGTAATAGTAATGGTAGTAATATCATTACTATCAGTAGTAGTAGTAATAGTAAATAATAGTAGAAGTAGCAGTAGTACTAAATCGGAATGGCAGGAGTGTCTCCTAACCACATGAAATCTATAGAAAATGAACATAAACCTCAATTTCATGGCCAGGGGAAGTTCAGTTCCATGGCTTTCCTCAATCTCCATTAACTGTCCTTCCCCACGCCTTACTACTTATGGTCTACTCCCCACAGAGCTGCCAGAAAAAAAGCCTTCACAAATTCAAATCAGATTAAAAAAAAAAAACCCAAAATCAAATCAGATCATGTTACTTAGCTGTTCCAAACCATCCAATGGCTCCCCATCCCACACCTCCCCCATTCACAGCGAAATCCAGATTTTCTTTCCATTCAACAGCCCATGTGATGTGCCTTCTGCTGTCTGGCCAACCCTCCTCTCCTTCCACTCTTCCCTGCACTCACTCAGCTCCAGATCTGCTCCACACTTTTCTTAGTGTGGCCAACCATTCTCCATCTCGAGGCTTTCTTCACTGGTTCCCACTGCCCCAAGCTTCCTTACAGCCTATGACTCCTCCCCTTATTTCATTCAGGTCTCTGCTCCAATGTCTCCTCCTCAAAGAGGCTTTATGACCACCATGTACCACCATCACACCATCATCTTTCCCTCCATAATTTTCCTTCTTAGCACTCAGCACCCCAGTCACATTAAATATCTCCTCCCAGCACATGAACTCCATGGGATCAAGGACTTCTCCATTGGGTTCACTGCAGTATCCTTAGTTCTCTAAGAATGTCCAGCCCTTGGTCATGCTTAGTGAATATTTCTTGACCGAGTGGCATCCTGATTCAAGAGAATCACTTCATGTTACATTATCTTGCCATTATTCCATGAACCATGGCTGCAGTCCTCATGGTGCTGACCTAGACCCGAAACTTGGCCTCTTCCTTTATTTACCAAAAGTAAACACTAACAAAAGCACCTGTAGAAGGTATTTGTGAGTGGTGAAGTCTACTGAAAATTACAGGGTGCACAGGGCAGACAACAGAAAAGTTCCCAAAGTAGTGAAAAAGCCCTTCAACTATTACTGAAATGCTTTGGTCATCCTGGGACTAGAGAATTTTGAAGGGCCACTTCATTCCATCTCATGCCTCAGCCTTATCCCACTTCCTGATGACAGGTTCCCCTCTTTCTCCATCTCTTCAACACTTCACTCTCCCTCTTCTATTTCCCTTTCTTCTGTGTTCCTTCTCTCTACCTGAAGAGCAAAGCCACCTTTCTTTCCTCTCACACAGAACCACGGAGCTTTTTCTTTCATTGCCCTGAAGTTTTTTTCATAAAGTCCAGGCACTCTGAGCTTTCCTTAAAGCTGCAAGTGGCTTCTCAGGGGACTTCCCTCAACAAAAATAGTCCCAATATTTAAAAGGAATTCCGATGCCAACTAATAATATAATTAAGGTTCTCACATCTGCTGCACTAGTGTTTGCATAAGATTGTTTTCCCTTTGGGAAGAAGAGCTATGTTATATTGAACTCAGAAAACATTTAGAAAACACTCGAGCATGGGACTAACTCTCTGTAAGTTTCCTACAGAGAGTTCCTGGGTACGCAGAGATGAAAGGACGTGGGCTCCAAGGATCCACCGTCCAAAGGGAGAAGAAGGCATAAGAAAACAACCATTTCAGTGTTAGGTAATAAGCCCAACATTGAAATATATATAAGGGCCAGCAAAATACAGAGGCAGTATCATGATTTGGAGTTGTGTATTGATGACCCCCACTCCAAACTGTAATTTCCTTGAGGGAAAGAGTTTCCTTGAAGAAGGACAAAGTCTCCTTAGGGGCAAGTGATACTGAGGAATCCAGCATTGGAACATTATTTTGAAGGAGGATGCAACTGGGAAATGGGGAAGAGCATCCTGGGCAGATGAAAAACCATGGGCAAAGATGTGAAGGCACAGGCCAGCTTTGAATTTGGACAACTCTAAATGGCTTATTAGAGCTGGGACGTGAAGCAAGGTTGGGGGATCATGGAGTATAGGGCGCCAATGGCAAGTGGGATCAGCCTTTACTGTACCCTCTCTGCTGAATCTAGCAGAGTGCTGGCTTCAGAATGAGCATGCGTTGCATTGTTGGTCTTGAACTTTTGGGTACATGGTTCTGGAAGATTCACGGTAGATGTGCATATTCTCAAGTCTCAGAATATGTGGACTCAGAACTTCTAGAGCAGAAGTACTCAAAGGACAAGCCACAGACCAGCAACATCAGCATAAGCCGGGATCCTGTTAGAAATGCACATTCTCTGGCCCTCCCAGACCTTCTGGTTCAGAAACGCAGGGTGCAGGGCCTGGTCACCTTATTTCAACTAACATTCCATGTGAGTTCTGATGCATGTTCAAGTTTGAGGACCGCTGATGGGAGGAGAGAGGTTAAGAATCTACACTAAAAAACAAACCAAATGCACACATATCTTTGATGATCTACCCAGTTTGAGAACCTCAACTGTAGACATGTCCCTTATTTTTACTGCTGCTGGCTTACCACCACACTGACAGGTGTACTCTGCCTTACTTTGCCTTTTATAACAAGCTTGGGCTTCCTCTGAAAGACCTGTGTCCACTAGGTCCTTAACAAAAATAGAAGATAGATTAGAATCTGGGGAGGAACAACAGCCTTGTTCTCGGATGTTCACATGCTCCAAGGAAGAGGGAAAAGCAACTGTCTCTTTACTGAAGACATTGAATCAAGAGACGCCTTGAGAAAATAAAGAGAAGCAAATTTAGAACAAGCAACAAGAGATACTTCCCCATTCAGCATTCACTCAACTTGCAGAATTCGGGTGATTTATGTCTTTCAATGAATATGCAAGATGATTCTTTTCACCCAAATATAATTAACACCATTCAGTATTTTTACTCAACAGATAATATACCATATAGACAGTATTAAACAGACAATACCCAATTATAATGAATACCAGGGAATATTTTTATTAAGTAGACAATGTAATGATAAGAGGCTCACGAAAGATTATTTCATATTTCATTTATGCTCTGATCAACCTCTAGAAGAGGCTTGATTCTCTATGTGTAAGGAACTGTGCTCTCTGAATAGGTTTCTCCCCTGGACATTAACCACTTCACCATTCTGAATAATGTATATGTCAGTTACAATGAGATCATCTGTATCTGGTTAATTCTTTGGTTGGAGCATCATGCTCATTTGCTGACAGTGTCAGGATTAAGGGTTTAGTTCTTGTGTAGTAAGAATGAGGAAATGAACAGTTTAGGGTAAGAACAATGAAGCAGACAGAAGTGGATGGTAACACATAATGACCCTGGTACTTCATAACTATGTGCCAAAAAAAAAAAAAAAAATGAAGATGGTAATGAGTCAAGAAGGACACCTAGGGGTACAACCACTCTGGAAAACAGCGTGGAGGTTCCTCAAAAAGTTGAAAATAGAGCTACCTTATGACCCAGCAATCGCACTACTGGGTATTTACCCTAAAGATACAAATGTAGTGATCTGAAGGAGCACACACACCCGACAGTTTATAGCAGCAATGTCCACAATAGCCAAACTATAGGAAGAACCTAGATTCCATCAATGGATGAATACATAAAGAAGATGTGGTATATATACATACAATGGAATACTACGCAGCCATCAAAAGAAACGAAATCTTGCCATTTTTTTTTTTAAGTTAATGTGCTGCCTCGAGCAAGGGGGAGGAGAGGATGCGTTGGTCACGTATCCACTGGGACTCGAAGTAAAGCCTTTACTCTGTGAAGGTGATGAGGATTGTGGTTTCAAATGATCCTACGTAGGTCTCTCCCTGTGCTCAAAAGAGAGCTCTGAGTCTGCAGAAAGGGAACTGAGAAGGGAGCTCGAAAGGGCCCGGGCACAACTCTGTAGCTCACCTTGATGACAGCTCCAAAGGCTCCTTTGCCGAGAAGCTGTAGTTCTTAAAACTCAATGAAATATCGGGAGAACGGTCTCTGGGTCTTAGTGAAGAATGCTGCGCTGGATAGCTGCTTCCTAGGAATAACAGTGGATGCAACAACGTGGATGGAACTAGAGGGTATTATGCTAAGCGAAATAAAGCCAAGAAAGACAATTATCATATGATCTCCCTGATATGAGGAAGCTGGGAGGCAACTTGGGGGGTTTGGGGAGTTGGGAAGGAAAAAATGAAACAAGATGGGATCGTGAGTGAGACAAACCATAAGAGAGTCTTAATCTCACAAAACAAACTGAGGGTTGCTGGAAGGAGGGGGTGGGGAGAGGGTGGTTGGGTTACGGACATTGGGGAAGTTATGTGCTATGGTGAGTGCTATGAAGTGTGTAAGCCTGACGATTTACAGACCTGTACCCCTAGGGCTAATAATATATTATATGTCAATAAAAAAAAAAAAAAGAATAATGACTCCTAGGTTTGAGTCTGTTTGTGGGACCTCATGGATAGCCTGCAGATTTGAACCTCTGAAAAAAAATCAAGGGCCACAGTGAAATGACATCATAACTGCAAGAAATTTCCCCCAAGGAAACTTTTATCCCATAGAAACAAATGCTCCACTCAAGTCTTATAAATTGCCTTAAATTGAAATGCATGGAGACCCTACTTTGGTGTTATCATCACATGGTGTAATATTGGTAATTTTGTCTGGCAGTGGGCCCAGAAAATTATGGATCATTCAAGGCCCACGTGAAAAATGTGTGAAGAAAACCGCCATCAGTTACTCACCTATTGACAAAATAGCCCGTAACTTAAGTGGTTCATGTCATTTGAACACATCTTGCAGATCACTGAATAGGTAGTGTTTTAATGTAACATTGAGTCTGGTCCACTCATTTTCCTATACTGCCTGCTGGAGACAGAGTCAGCATGCACACACACAGGACACATCTAGCTAAGGACAGTGGAGGTACGTTTTCATGGGTAGTACAGATATTTAGGCAAATCTGTTTCAAGCTTTACTGAACACACAAATCACCGAAGGATCTTGTTGAAAAACTGGTCCTGATTCCATATAGGTTCTCAGGGTGCTAGGATTCAGCATTTTTTTTTTTTTTTAAGATTTTACCTATTTATTTGACAGAGAGAGAGAAAGATCACAAGTAGGCAGAGCAGCAGGAAGAGAGAGAGAGAGAAGGAAGCAGGCTCCCCGCTGAGCAGAGAGCTCGATGTGGGGCTTGATCCCAGGACCCTGAGATCATGACCTGAGCCGAAGGCAGAGGCTTAACCCACTGAGCCACCCAGGTGCCCCGGGATCCTGTATTTGTAACAAGCTCCCAGGTGCTGCCAGTGTTGCTGGTCTCCAGACCACATTTTGAGGAGCAAAGATTGAGGCTGTAAAAATCCGAGTTAACACGTGTAAACCGTTCCTCTCCTCTCTCAAAGATCTTAATAACCTCAAAAATCATCTGTCAAAGCAGTACAACAAGGAGTACCAATCGACAAGATTTAAACTCGAAGAATTAAACAAACTATCAGGGTGAACATCTAAATAAAATGTCCAGTAGTCCGTGCCAACAGCCACTCCGAGATCATACTTTTTTGCAACCGCCATGTGTTGAGCGCTTACTGGATGCCAGGCACCATGGTGAGTTCACTCTGTGGCATCCAGTCATGCTGAGGTCTGAATTCAACCGAACTGAGTGCATAAAACAGATGAAGGGAAGAGGCCACCCCTGGGTACCATTTATTAAGTTCTTATGCTGTGCAGGGCACATTACATTCTCCCACTTAATCCTCCCAATGATAAGAGGAAAATATTATCTGTGTCCCCATTTCTCAGAACAGGAAGCCAAGATACAGTGAAATTAAGCCATTTGTTCAAATTCTCATTGTTCTTAAGTGGGTCACCGAGGATTTGAACTTATTATTTAGCTTCTATCGGATTTTATATCATTTGGAATGGAAATGTGGCTCCCAATCCTAAAATAAGATGAACAGATAGCAGAATGGGCTGAGAAAGTGAAGAACCCTCCCGAAAAAGGTGTGTGTGTGTGTGTGTGTGTGTGTGCGTGCGCGTGCACACTGACCTGCTAATGAGCCCTTACTTATCCCCAGGCAATCCACAGTCTTCCAGACCATTAGCCCTCCAGTTACAATCCAAATCCATATTGCCAAGGCTGAAATCATCTATAATTCAGAGAAGCTTTCTCCAAAAAGACCCACAGACTGGCAATTCCCTACCGCGCTTCAAGTGATTAATCAACCAAGTCAATCAACCCGTTCTTAAAACTCGACTGACATCACCTGCAAAGGCATTTCTAATCAGCCATCTGAGCAGCAGGCTCCAGTAGGTGGAATCCCAGGAATGATTTTTTGCACCCACTTTTCCAGCCCTTAGGGAGCCAGAGGTAGTTTCTGACATAGTGAGATGCAAAGAGGGGCATTTCAAGGAATTTTAGTAGTGCAAGTAGGTTCTTTTTTGCAATGGTGATCCAAGGAGTGACAACAGACCAACCTCACGCTATGCTAGATATACACATAACACACTCCATACAGACCCATGCTAATTGGAAGGAACATGACTTTTAGCTATCAGGAGAAATTAATGCGAACTTGGAACCTGACGGGATTGCACAGGTTTTAAAACCTGATGGGAGAGGGGAGGCGGTGTAGATGAGAGAAAGAATGTGTGGAATGCAGTGTGGGCTTGTTTTAACAGCGAGAGAACACTTTTAAAAGACACACACAGCTGGTGAGATAATGATGAGTTATATTGATCAGAAGTGAATCCTCTCATGTTGGAGGATGGGAAAACGTTAAGTAATAAATATATAAAATGCATCTGATGTGCACAGTGGCCTCAAAGCAAGACGTGCACACACAAAATATTCCACTGAGATATGGGAAGAGATGTTAGAACTTCTGATGGTTCTTTTTACTTAAAATTAAGACAGAAATTAAGGTATAGGGATATTTAACGCAGGACTGCAGTGAGATAAGCACGCGATGTGTAAATGAGCACACACACATTTGGGTGTGTAACTACACGTTGTTCCTGGGAGAGAGGAGATCAGCAAGATCATTTACACATGAATATGGGTGTTTAGACATATCCTAAATGTGATGTTGGTGGAAACAAAACAGACTAGAATGGATAAATAAAGAGATATTAACATAATGGATCATTAGACAGCTGTTAAAACGAATAAACTGAATTTAGATAAATCGCAAACAAAATGCCAAGCGAAAGAAGTTAAGCTGCAGAATAGGGTTCAGTATGATTTCATTCATGTGTCGTTTTAAGAACATACAAAACAGGGGCGCCTGGGTGGGTCAGTGGGTTAAAGCCTCCGCCTTCGGCTCACGTCATGATCTCGGGGTCCTGGCATCGGGCCCTCTGCTCCGCAGGAGGCCTGCTTCCTCCTCTCTGTCTGCCTGCCTCTCTGCCTACTTGTGATCTCTGTCTGTCAAAAAACAAAACAAAAAAACAAAACAAAACCCATAAAAAACAATATCCTAAGTTGCTTATTAATGCTTGCTTGCACAGAAAGGCTCAATCATGGAGGAGCGCAGGGCTCACAAATTTTACAGGAGTGGGAACACCTGGGAGAAAACGAAAGGCACAAGATTAGGAAAGGCCACAAGGAAAGTCGGGACCAGGCGTCCAACTCATTCACTCTGGGAGACAGTAGTGGCTGCTCTCTGGTTTATGAAATTAACATCCTCTTCGTATGTTCAAACTATTTCATAGGCATCAAAGACGTGAAATGGGCTTACCTGGTCGGTTGAGGAGCACGTATCCTGGATGGTGAGACTAAGTCACGGTCTGGGGCGGCTTCAGAGACTTTAATTTCTTGTGACCTCTAGAGTGAGATGAGCAAAAACAGGGTGTTCGGCCAAGAGAAGCAGAGAGTACAGCCAAAAGTAAACCATGCCACTGCCACTTCTGGGCTGACCCTGTATGGGGCTCGCTCTTCAAGCTAATTGCATTGTAATTAGCAGAGCCACATGCAGATGGGAATCAAACGATGCGGGGTGATGTACCATGCAGTCCTGTGAACCCCATCTTGGAGGACTCGGGGTGAATTTGAGAGGAGCGTGAGAGGACAAAAGCTGAGCTCTTAAGGGCCAGGTAGGCCCATGGCTCCAAGCCTCAGCTGCAAACTAGCACATGGAGGCAGCTTAAGTACACCTGGTTCCTCCCGAGACCAATGGGCTCAGCATCTCCGGCAAGGGAGACCTGCATAAACATTTAATTGAAAGTTCCCCAGTTGATTCCAATGGACAGCCTAAGCTGAAAACCTTGGGCTATAATGCATGCTCTGGGGGCCCCAAAACCAAGGATTCTGTCTGGTTTTAGGCTCGTAATAACCTATCCAACTTGTGTTTGCAAATACACATTGCTTTGCTTGCCCTGCCGGAAGCCTTCTCTGCTCAGACATGGACGCCAGTAGGAAACTGAGGGTAGAGTCAATAGCCTTTAAAGGAATCTGAGCCCAAATGATATGGTGACCCTGTCTCCAAATAAGGAAGCAGTTTCTGCTAACAAAAAATACCTTGGCCCCTAAAACACACAGCTAATTAGTAGAAGATACAAGATTCAAATGTTGATTTCTGATACCACCTTGAAAACAAAACCGAGGGAAGTTCTGTTAACAAGGGTTTATTTCCCAGAAGCGATCCTGGTAACCTGAACAGGCTTGAGAAGGTGCTACCGAGTGGACCTTCTTTGGAGCACAAAATAATTTACAATTACCCTAATTTCATGGAAACGAGAGCTTCTCAAACATGTGAAATTTCACAAACAGATCTCATTCAGCTCAACATTTGAAGTATTCCCACTATGATCTTGTTTTTAACCTGAAATTGTTTTATTTTTTGAGGGAGTGTTTGCTTAGAAATGAAAAGGTCTAATCTACCCTCCATTTGAATGGTCCTGCATTAACATTACTGGAAGCCAAATTAATAAGGGACTAAAGGGCTCTTTACTCTGAGAGGCTTGGAATGGAGTGGGGTCAATAATAAAAATAAAAAAATAATAATAGCCAACACTTATTAGTACTCACTGGGCACACTTCTAGGTCTCTAAGTGAGAGAGGGTTGCCAGATGGAGCAAATAAACACACTGGACACCCAGTTAAACTTGAACTCCAGACAAACAATAGGTAAAAGCAAGTTCTCTCTATTTCTTTGCTGATTCTATCAACTCATGAATCGAATGAACTCCATTTAATCCTTACAACCCTATGAGGTAGGTTCTATTATAATTCCCATGACACAGATGAAAAAAAGGGTGACGGGAATGTTAGGTAATTTGTGCCCAAAGCGACAGAGCTATTACGTAGCAGACTTGGGATTTGAACCAAGGTAGTCTGGCTCCAGAGCTTCCTAATTTAACCATAAGGATATGATGCCTCTCTTAAGAAATAAGTTAAAAGCCATTCAACAACTATTAGGTCAGTAACCATTTATTCTCTGTCTTCTGTGGTCAAGCGCTGTGTTTAGGGCAAGGAACGGAAGGAAGCCCCAGAGAGACAGAATTGGAAAAGTCATTTGTGGCTTTGTGTCAATTGGAAAAGTCATCTGTGGGCTGCTGTTTCCTCCCATGTAGAATGAAAAGAAAAAGCCAGATCATTGGTTCTCAACTTGGTCAGGCAACTTGGGGACTTGCAAATGGCTCTGCTCATCCCCACAGATGCCAATGGATTAAGGGATGGATTTTTGGAATCTGGATTTTTTTTTTCATTTATTTTCATTTTTATTTATTTATTTGTCTATTTTTAAAAAGAGTTTATTTATTTATTTGACAGAGATCACAAGCAGGCAGAGAGGCAGGCAGAGAGAGAGGAGGAAGCAGGCTCCCTGCTGAGCAGAGAGCCGGATGAGGGGCTCGATCCCACGACCCTGGGACCAGGACCCAAGCCAAAGGCAGAGGCTTTAACCCACTGAGCCACCCAGGCGCCCCTGTTTTTTATTTTTTAAGAGAGGGAGAGAGCAGGTGGGGATGGGGTGGGGAGAAGCAGAGGGAGAGAAAGAAAGAGAATCTTAAACGGCTCCACGCTCAGCACAGGGCCCAACGTGGGGCTGGATCTCTCAACCCCGAGATCATGGCCTGAAGCCAAAATCAAGAGTCAGATGCTCAACAGACTGAGCATCTAGCTGCCCTGGATTCTGGATTTTTTAAAAGAAAGCTCTCTCATTGAAGTCAATGAACTTCAGGTTTAAATGAGATACTCTCTTGCTTAATGATACTCAACCCTGGCTGCACATTAGAATCACCTGGGAGGTGGTCACTCCTTGGGTGTGGGATGGAGCTCACTGAGGGATTACACTGTGGAAGCCAAGGCTGAGGACCACTGCTATGGCACCCCCAGCTCTAACTTGATTCAGTGGCAAGTGAACACCCATGGTTGAAACACTCCTGATGAGGTGAGCTTAGAGATAAAAGGGATTAAGAGCATCAATATTCCTTCATGGTCTAAGACCTGTTCCTTATCGGACATCTGAACATTCATTTTGCATCAGTGAATTCAGCATCTATATACCGAGACCTGACTGTAAGCTTGGTGGCACGATATATAGAATTAAAGACTATATAATAAGGATAAAAGGTACAGCAAAGGGAATATCGTCAATGGTACTGTAATAGCCTTGTGTGGGGAGTGACAGTAGCTACACTTGTGAATGTAGCATAATGTACAGACTTGTCAAATCACTACGTATCCACTTGAAACTAATGGGATGCTGTGTATCAACTATACTTCCATTTTTTAAGAAAACAGTGTGGTTTACTATATTGCCATTGCTGGTAAGTTTGTCCTCAGGGAGCACAAGTAGGGCATGGGCAGTGGATATCATGGTCCCACCTTCTTTTCATGGACTCCTGGGGTTTTGCATCCTTCAGGAAGCTTTTGAAAGTCTCCAGGTGGGTAGGACACTCTAGGCTGGAGATGGGTTATGGAAACCTTAGAGTTCTCAAAGCCTAATATATTTCATTCATTCAACAAATATCAGCTGAGTACGGACCACTGGGCTAGATCATGGGGCAGTAACGTTAGTCAAGACAGACAAGACCCCATGGGATTTATATTCACTCTAAGGTAGGGTTAGGTGCAGCTTCCTCCTAGCAAATATGGTGCAGGTACAGAATCTTTGGCCTAACTGCAACCCATTCTAAGGCAAAGGGGCTGTGGCATATCCCAACATAATTCCTATACTGTTACCCTGGTACAAGCAGCACCATCTCAATGGCAGGAATGAGGGCCACATTGCTGAGATTTGGGAGAATGGAGTCTGAAAAAGCTCTCTTCTGAAGGCTCTGGTCATTCATTTACCCCAGTTCTTAGTATTCACTAAGTACCACCTCAGATGGCTAAGCTTTTCTGACTCCAAAGCTTGAATGCCTGTACTTCTTCTGCAGATTCCTGGCTAAAGACGCCATGTTTGGAATCAGACCTTGGTTAACATCAGATTCTGCTTCATGCTGGTACTGTGATCTTGGGAAGATTGCTGCAGACCTCTGAGCCTTGTTTTCCTGTTCTATAGCACAGGGAGTTTCGATGAGAAAACAGCTATTTTGAGTTGCTTCCCAGGCATTTTACAGTATGACAACCCTGCTCATACCCAGAGTTTGGACATGTAGATAAGAACCTGAACTTAGGATTCCTGCCACATGTTCCCACCTTGCTTTTCCTGGGGCATCTTTTAAAATAACCACTTAGAATTGAGCCCTCTAAAAGTGAGTGACCTCTGCCCCCAACGACCTTATAACTAGTAGGTGCTTGCTACCCTGCTCTCTATCTCGTGCTCACATTCATGACCTGGGTTGGAGGACTGCCCTTTGCCCAGTTCATTGTGTCCCTGGTCTAAGATCTCTTAAGTAATAGATCTTGTGACTTTAATTCCTTTGTGTGAGTGTACTGACACTGCCTTCAATCAAAATGGACTGGAGTTTTTGATTCCCCAAAGTGGGAGCTCAGACGCCTAAGTAGCTACACGCTGACCCCATGTGTGTTCCTTCTCATTCAGCAGGTCATAATCTGCATATTTTTAACTTAATGTACTAGCTCTGGGTTTTCCAACACAGGAGTACTGCCACATTTCCAAATCTAAGGCACACATTGTTTTCACATTTTTAAAACATTCCTCAAATTAGAATGTGACATACAATTGAGTTAGACATTTAAAATGTTAATTTTCTCCGCCTTAGTTTCTGAACTGATAGTGCATTTAACGATTTATGGCAGTTTGGAATAGAGAAAATACAGCAGTAAGACCTGAGTAAGATAACTGATTAGTTTGAAATTTTCATTGGGTTTAACTCTTGGTTGGTTATGGAAAACACTCACTGACTCCTTGACTCATCAAATATATAATGTGGGTTTGCTACACTGCATTGTACTAGATAGAATGATATGACGGTAAATAAGAAAAATTAAATTGCTGCTCTTGTGGAACCCTCAATTTAATGACAGAGACATTTAAAAAATTATTATAAAAGCAAAACATTTAGACTCAGATTTAACTTCCAACAGAGGGACATTAGTGGAAGTGGCATTGTAAAGCCTCCCAAAATCTGTTCTTCCATTTAAGCAACACTTGTAAAAATTGTCAAAAATCAACTTTTTCAGTTGATTTGGAAATTAACCAAAGCCTTTGCAAAACTCTAAGGAGCATTTATTCGAGAAAAACAGCTAAATATTGGTAAGAACAGAGAACTTGGTGGCATTTAACTTGCTTCCTTCAAACCCCCATCTTTAGCTCCATGATACTGTTGAAATTAGTCTGCAACCATAATAAAAGCCAGCAGTCTAAAAGCCATTGTAAGGGAAGAATGATTAGGAACTCTCCAAAAGCACCATTCTCAGATAATTATCATTACTGACTCATCTAACACTTCCCAGGAAACACACACTAACAAGGCTCGTATGTACTTAATCGGACTCAGAGCCATCTCTGTATGAAAAACCTCTTCCCTGGAGGCATTTGTTAAAAACAATCACTGACAACTGTTTAACATAGCACTTGACTGAGGCAGGAATAAAAATTTGAGCAAACAGAAAGCTGACCAAAAAAACTTAAAAGGAAAAGGTGAAAAATGAGGTGTCCATTGAGGATACTAAAAAATCTCTGACATGTTTCTGAAAATCTAAAGGGCTACACACATGTACAAGTTTGGGTTGTGCACACCTCAGGAAAGGACCGAGAAGACCCTAAGCTCTCAATGATGGCTGACTTTGAGGTTCTGCACAAGCAGGAGGTGAAAGCTAAGGAAGAGTTGTAAATTGCCTGCCCGAGCATTGAAGGCTGTCCCCAACATACACACAGAGACCCAGGGCAAAAGGTGGATGACATACTGGCCCAAGAATTTAAGGAAGTATCTGTTCAACTATTGAGCTACGAAAGCAGATGCTTTAATGACCATCATAATAAGAAATACAGATTTTAAAAAATATTTCAGGAAAGTCACTTAATGGGGTCATTACTATCAGTCTCATAGAAATGAAAAGAACTGGGGTGCCTGGGTGGCTCAGCTGGTTAAGCATCCAACTCCTGATTTCACCTCAGGTCATGATCTCCTGGGATCGAACCCCACATTGGGTTCCATGCTCAGCTGGGAGTCTGCCTGAGGAGTCTTGCCCTTTGCCCCTCTCTCTCCTCTCTCACAAAATAAATAAATAAATCTTTAAAAAAAGAAACGAAAGAACTATGAGAAAATAATATGAACAATCGTATGCCAACAAATTAGAAAATCTAGATGAAGCGGACACATTCTTAGAAAGACACAGATTATCAATACTGATATGCAAGTTAAGAAAATGCCACACAGGGTGCCCGGGTGGCTCAGTGGGTTAAGCCTCTCCCTTCGGTTCAGGTCGTGATCTTCAGGGTCCTGGGATCAAGCCCTGCATCGGGCTTCCTGCTCAGTGGGGAGCCTGCTTCCCCCCATCCTCTGCCTGCCTCTCTGCCTACTTGTGATCTCTCTGACAAGTAAATAAATAAATAAATCTTAAAAAAAGAAAAGAAAAGAAAATGCCACACAAAAGAAATCCCAGACCCAGATGGCTTTACTGACAAATTCTACCAAACATTTAAAGAAGATACAACAACCTTTTGCAAAATCTTTAAAAAGAGAAGGGGAGGAAATACTTCCCAACTCATTATAGTAAGCCAATATTAGGCCCTGATACCAAAACCAGGTAAAGACATAAGCAAAGAAAATGACAAGCCAATATCCTTTGTAAATACTGGTAAAAAGAATCTTGAGCAAAATACTAAGAAGACATATCCAGCAAGATATAAAAAGAATTCTACACCATGACCAAGTAGGACTTATTTCAGGAATATAAGGTTGGTTGAATATATGAAAAATCAGTCAATGGAATATATCTGATTAATATAATTAAGGACAAAACCACATGATCACTTCACTAGATGCAGAGAAAGAATTTTTTAAAAAATCCAACTGTTTATCCTGATAAAAATAATCAATAAACTAGAACAAAAAGGAACAACTTCAACTTGATAAAGACCATCTATGAAAAATCTGCAGCTAACATGATGCTTAATGGTGAAAGATTGAAAGCTTTCTTCTTAAGATCAGGAACAAGACAAGCATGTCCACTTTTGGCAGTTTTATTTAACATTGTTCTAGTGTTTCTAACCAGGGCAATTAGGCAAGAAAATTGAAAGAAAACATACCCATTTTGAAAAGAAAGAAGTAAAACTGACATCCTCATATCTCTTTACAGATGACATAATCATGTATACAGAAAAGCCAAAGGAAAAAAAAGACTGCTAAAGCTAATCAATTATTTCAGCAAAGTAACAGATTATAATATTAATATGCAAACATCAGTTGTTTTTCTATATACTAGCAATGAAGAATCCAATACAAGTATCTGGGCTGACAGAAGACGTCCATCTGGGACATTGCTGACAGTACTGCAGAGAAAAGAAAGAAGACAGAGTAACTCCCAATGACTCCTTGAACTTCTGCTCATAACTGGCTCAAATCATTTTGATTCACTGTCTACTTGCTAAAACAAGTCATACGGCCAAGCCTGATATCAATGAGCTCAAGTGTGTAATTCTCCCTGAGGAAGGGGCAGTGACTGTTCTGAGCAGTCATAGAACAGACCCGAGGCACTATTTCAGATAGGCTGATGTCATAATAATATGGGATCTAGTCATAACAGAAGGGTATATGGGGACAATCCTCCTTGCCCTCCCTACCCTGCAAGTTTATGAGGCATCAAAATTAAGAACAAATGTGTTGTTTGAAATATAAATGAATGATTGGTATTCGGCAACACCAGTGTAAAAGAACTGATGGGTGACCCACACCTGGGTAGCTCATCCTCCTAACTAGCTTTTGTTCTCAAGACTCAGCTTGCTCCATAAAGAGGTCAGCCCATAGCTGTCTGTCCCTGGGCGGTCTGCGCAACAGGGTTGCCCATAGGCTGCTAGTGTCATCCATACTAGTAAAAGAGCTCTTCACTCCTTAACCATTCAAGGCTCTATCCAGTTTTTGGCCTCCCACTGTGCTCTGTACCAATGGTACTCATTGGGTGATAAGATGCTGGAACCCTTTCCTCTCCCCTGACTCCTGGGATGATGGAGGTGGCCTTAAAGCTTTCTTCTGATTTATTTCCCCTTTGGTTATCTACCTTCTTGATACAAAGACCTCATCACTTACAGAGTAAGAAATACTCTCTCAGCTCTACTCTTGGAAACAGAGATTTTGTTTTTGATCAGCCTATGATAAATGTATCTGCTTATTCACAGGTACAGTCCAGCTTCTGACTTCCTGCAACTTTTAATCTCTCCTGGATTTTCTAGAAAAACAACCTGTGTTCATAGAGATAAGGACCGGGATGGTCTCAGATATCTTAGGGAGTGGGTGGGCTGGCCCAGGATTTCCCACCCGATTGTAATATATGGGCTTCTGAGAAGCATATAGTCATAAGTGGGTTGACATCATCTTCACACTTACTGAGGGCTCCGCCAGAGAATTAGTCAGGATCTAGGAGCGGGGGAAAGAGGTGTTTAAAAAAAAAAAAAAAAAGCCTCCTTCTGAAAGGGCATGTCTCCTGCTCCTGTAGCAACAAGCGACCATTTCTAGGAACTTTAGACAACTCAGGCTCATCATGATGTTTAGCAATATTCATGATTAATACAGTGTTATTTTAAATAGTGATGAGATCTACTTCTGTATCTATCAAATGGACAAAAATTAAAATGTTTGGTAAAGCCCACTATGGGTGAGAGTGTGAGGAAATCAGGCACTCTCATTCACTGGTGTGGGTGTGTAAGCCAGTGCAGCTTCTCTGAAGAACATGTTGGAAATACTTGCCAAAGTAAAGAAAAAAAAAATTGCTTTCCGTTTGGCTCAGTCAACGTATCTTAATTCATGCGCATTCATTTGTGTGCAAAGACATATTTTGATCAGTTTTCTCTTCGCTGCATGGTCTGCGACAGCCCCATGCTGTGAATAATCTAGATATTTATCAATAACAGACTAAGTAAATGAATTATGGCCTATCTGTTGGATAGAATACCATGCAACTATTTAAAACGCTAAAAATCATCAGTGTAAGGTGGCATGGAACGATATCCAATATGTGTTGATAGGTGTTAAAAGCAAATCAGAAAGAGATTTTTCTAGATGAGGGTTTCTCCACGTCAGTGCTATTGATATTGGGGCCCACTGATTCTTTGCTGTGGGGGCCATCCTGGGCATGGTAAGATACTTACTAGCATCTCCAGCCTCTACCCACTAGATGTCAGTAGCAATCCCCACCACTTCCAAGTGGTGACAATAAAAAGATGTCTCCAGACATTGCCCTGTGTCCCCCTGGGGGTGTGTGATGCATGCAACCTATGCTCTATGCGTGTTTTTGTGGGTGTGGATCATTTCTGGAATAACCATGGGAATCAGATGGTGAGAGCTGCCTCTGTAGAGTGGGGCTGGGCTTGTAGGTAGAGAAAGACCTAGGCTTCGCTGTAAATACTCTTGTATTTTTTGAGATTTACTGTGCATGCAGTATTGTTAAAATCAGATTAAAAGTAAGCTAAATAATGATATCTCCATGACTGCTGAAGATAGAAAAAGCGTTTTTTAAAGATTTTGACCCAAAGAACTGAGCACCTTTCTTTCCCCTGCATTCGGAATGTACACAGGACAAAGGGTTATGGAACTGTACATTTTTGGAGACAGAAACAGATCTCTTGTCAATACTGCTGAGTTAAATAACACATACACACACACACACACAAACACACACAATTTCTGCATAAAACTCCCAGTGACTATAATACATTTTCTGAATGAAAGGTAAATGGGGCCTCCCCCATGAGGATGAAGAGCTTTTTCTTTGGAACCAGACAAACCCAATTCCAAATTCTGTGCTACCTCATGGTTCTTTTGTGACTTTGGAAAATCAATTAAGTTCTCTGAGTCTCAGTTTTCTCTTTTTTCTGTATGAAGGGGAAAAAAAAATCCCCATTTTGGAAATTGTAGACATCTGACACATGACCTTCCTGACTGCAAAGCCTACAAAATTGGGATAGATGATGTCTTGGGTCTCATAGTATTTATAGAGACAGAACTCAAACTGGTTCAGGTCAGGGGAGTGATTTAATGACCCAGGAATTGTACTGGTGACTGATTCCAGACACTCAAATAATGTCATGAGGATTTGGTCTCTTTCCATGTCTTTGGTGGACTTTATTCTGCATTGGTTGTATTCTCACACAGGCTCTCTTCATGTCATAGGGGGGTTGACTGTACACACTGAGAAACTCATAGCATAAATGGGAATTCCTGCTACCAAAGGGTCCAAGCAAGGTTTCTGGACTGTGTTATTAATCCTCTTGAGCCCTGCACCCACCTCAGAAATAATCATTGTGTCCAGGAAGATGCAATGCTTTCCTTGGCTAGCCCCTATTCGTATGCCCATCCCTGAAAGTAAAGTGGGGAGAGGGCCTCTAAACTACATGGAGGAGTTTTGAGATGGGTCTGTTATCTATGCCATTTACCATTATAGGTAATGTGTTTTATTGATTTCTTTTATTTTATTAACTTTCTCCTCTTCCAGACTCTGCACAGCACAAGGGCTTGGACTCTCTGTTTCTGTAAGGCCAAAGTCTAGTACAGTGCCTGAAACACAAGGGTGATCAGTAACTGTTCTTACAGCACAATAAACAGAAGAATCATCTGGATTCTAATGATTTTGTCTGGGGTCTGTGCCACAACTCAAAAATATTTGTTGAATGAATGGACAGTTCTTCTGGGGATAGATATCATATCTGACTCACTGTCTGTATTCTCAGCAGAGTACACATTAAGTGACCAATCACTACTTGTTAAATAAGCAATTCATTGAATGAATGGAATCTAAGTTCTACCACAGCAGGAGTCCCATCTCCTTCATCTCTCAAATCCCAGTGGCAGATCCACTGAGCTCTACCCTAGGACCCAAGCACCTTCAGCCACACCCTCCCTTCCCCCCACATGGACACCTATTCCCCAGAAGATGTTCAGAGGATGGGGCCATGGGGAAAAGGTAGTAGGTTTGAATATGAAGAAGAGGTAAGAAGGAGACAAATGAGTTCATTCCAAGTTCACGTCTATCTTATTTTGGAAGGAAGTGGGAAAAGAGAACAAAGTTTTCATGAATAATGCTGCTTATTAAAATGCCTGCTCTCTCTGATGGTGATTAAGATGGATGCAACATCACACTGACTTTCAGAGAGAGTGGGAGTACAGCTGACAATTTTCCCATCAGACTTTTTCACAAAGAAGGAGCAACTCTTAGGTCCCCTCCCTCCCCTCCTCCTGCTATAGCCTGCCTTCCCTGCAGAGCTTCTGGCTGCTTCAAGGCACTGGGGGAGGAATTCATCAGGGGCTGACAAGTGGCAAATGACATTAGCTTCCAACTGTATTAAAGAATGTGAACACAGCAGGATGGTGCCTTATTCCCCTCTCCATGTTCCCAGCTCCTGTGCCTATAATAGTGCCTGGGTCCTGGTAGGCATATAATACTCTGAATCATTCTATCATGGATACCATTTCCTTTCTTCTGTAATCAATGCCTTTGTTTTCTTTTGGAGACCACTCCCTTACTTCAAACCATGTGGTTCTGGGAATTAAAGGAGCTAGTTTTGTAAAGTTCTCAAAGTACTCCCTGGCTCAATTAATATTAGCTATCATTATACCTAATATTATGATAATTCATGAAACACCCATGAAACAGGATGCCATAAATAAAGGAACTATCAGAATGTATGAAAGAGCTCTTTTAAATTAAGACCTCATAACCAACCCTTTTAAAGAATTAAATAAGTGTAAGAGTTGGAAGATAAAAAACAAGGACATCCTAGAGGAAGGGGAATCAAAAGACAAAGATAAAAATGCACACACACACATACATATTTTTAATTTGAGCATCAATCCAAGATGTCCAATATTTCACTAAGAAGAGTTCTCAAAAAATAGAACAGGGATTACAAAGGAAGTGAAATTATCAAAGAAAAAACACAAGAAATATTTCCAGGCTTGGAAAATACTCTCTTTCTAACCCAGTGCCCAGAATAGACAACAGCCAATATTGGGGGAGGAGGAGGGAGAAGCCAAGCTAAATTATTAAGTTTTAAAACAATGACAGTAAAGAAAAAAAATTAAACTGCTTTAAAAGAGGGGGAAAAAAGCAGATAATGTACAAAGCATTAGAAAACAGTATGGTATGGGTTTCATAACAATGGCATTGGAAACTAAGAGTCAATAAAGCAATGATCTCCAAATTTTGATTAATAATGACTTTAAGATAAGAATTCTATATCCATTCAAACTATAGATCAAGTACAAGGAAGAACCTCTTTTTTTCCCCAAATTTGCAAGTCCTCACTGAACAATGAGTTCCACCAAAAAGAAGGAAACAAAGACAAAAAAATGAGATGCCAAAGGAAGGGATCCAGCAGAAACAGAGGCAAATGTAATTTCAAGAATTATTTTGAAAGGAATGATGACTGCTGGATCCCTAGATGACATCTGGGAGTTAGGCCTAGAAAACAACTAAAACAAATTGGACCAGGAAAATAGAGGAATTTGAGAGATATGAATTGAGTTATCTCCAGGAAAACGATGGAACAAACAGAATAACTGAATCATGACTATGAGGAAAATAGTGTAAAAAGGATTTCTAGAATAGTGTGGAGATTATGAAGTAATTTATACATAGAAAATGAAGCAAATGAAAAAAAAAAGAAACACCAAGCAATTACCAACTTAAGGAAAACATAAAGTGACATAATGAGAAAAGATCATCAAAGTACTCTGCTTGACCCAGCAGTGAACTTGTATGTACTAACTGGGTCATGACCTACCAATAAGTAAGTAGTTATATTGTAAACACTGGATGTTTAATTGTATTCGAGATATGACTTTACTGGAAGAGTTGGGAAAGGAACATCAAAACAATCAGAAAATAACTAACAAGATGGCAATAGGAAGTCCTTAGCTATCAATAATTACCTTAAATGTAAATGGATTAAATATCCCAATCAAACTACATGAAATGCCTAAAAGGATAAAAAATTCAGACCCAACTATATCTTGCATAAAAAAGACTCAGTTCAGATTTAAGGACACACATAGCCTGAAAGTCAAAGGATGGAAAAAAGATATTCCATGCAAACAGTAACCAAAAGAGTGCAGGGGTGGCCATTCTCACATCAGACAAAATAGGCTTTAAATCAAAACCTGTCCCAAAAGACAAGCAAAGTCATTAATATGATAAAGGGATAATTTACCGGAGGATATAACAATTGTTGATATATATGCCCCCAACACAAGAGCACCTAAGTATATTTAGTAAACACTGAATATGTTAAGCAAATTTCTAGGCAAATACAGACAGAAATGCAGTAATTGTAAGGGATTCAATACCCCCTTTTCAACAATATGTAGATCATCTAGACAGACAATCAATAAGGAAATACTGGACTTAAACTATACTTTAGAGTAATAGACTCAAGAGGCATACATGTAACATTCCATTCAACAGCAGCAGAACACACATTCTTCTCAAGCGCACATGGAATATTCTCCAGGATAGATCATATAAATAAAATAAGGCTTAATAAAGTAAGTCTTAACATACGTAAGAAGATTGAAATCATAACTAGGGTGCCGGGGTGGCTCAGTTGGTTAAGCGTCTGACTTTTGGTCAGGTCATGATCTCAGGGTGCTGGGATTGAGACCTGTGTCAGGCTCCCTGCTCAGTGGGGAGTCTCCTTCTTCCTCTGCCCACCCCCTTCCCCGCTTGCGCACTCTCTCTCGCTGTCTCTCTCAAATAAATAAAAAAATAAGATCTTTTTTAAAGAAGAAATCATGGGGTGCCTCAGTGGCTTAGTGGGTTAAGCCTCTGCCTTCGGTTCAGGTCATGATCTCAGGGTCCTGGGATCGAGCCGCGCATCAGGCTCTCTGTTCAGTGGGGAGCCTGCTTCCCCCTCTCTCTCTCTGCCTGCTGCTCTGCCTACTTGTGATTTCTCTCTGTGTCAAATAAATAAATAAATAAAATCTTAAAAACAAAATAAATCATAACAAGCATCTGTTCCAATAACAATGGTATGAAACTAGAAATCAGTAACAGGAGGAAAACTGGAAAATTCACAAATATGTGGATATTAAACAGTATACTTCTGAACAATCTATGGGTCAAAGAAGAAACCAAAAGGGAAAAAAATATGCTCAAACAAAAATGGAAATACCACATATAAAACTTATGGCAGATAGCCAAGGCAGTTCTAAGAAGGGAAAATTATGCCTGCGGTTCTAAGAAGGAATGAATGCATTAAGAAAAATCTCCAACAGCCTAACTTTACACCTTAAGAAGTAGAAAAAGAGGGACAAACTAAGTAAGGTTAGCATAAGGAAGTAATAAATATCAAAGCAAAAATAAATGAAATAGAAAATAAAAAACGAAGATAAATGAAACTAAGAGTGGTTTCTTTTTGTAAAGATAAAATTAACAAACATTTAACTAGACTAAGAAGAAAAGGGAAAAGACTCAAATAAAATAAAAAAGGAACGAGGAGGTATTAAAACTGATACCACCGAAATACAACAGATCACAAGAGACTACAATTAAAAATTTATATTAAAAAATTGGACAACCTAAAAGAAATAGATAAATCCCTAGAAAAATATGACTTCCCAAGTCTTAACCAGGAAGAAATAGAGAATTGAACAGATCAGTTACTAATAAGGAGCTTGAACTGGTAATCAAAAACAAAGAAAAGGGCCAAATGGCTTTATGGGTAAATTCTATGAGAAATTTAAAGAAAAATTAACATCAGTCCTTCTCAAACTCTTCCAAAAAATTTGAAGAGAAGGGAACATGCCCAAACTCTTTTTATGAGGCCAGATAAGGATCTACAAGAAAAGAAAATTACAGCCAATATCCCTGATAAATGTAGATTCAAAATTCCTAGCAAGCCAAATTTAACAGCACATTAAAAGAATCATATATCATGATCAAGTGGGATTTATCCCTCAGACACACAAATGGCTCAACATATGCAAATTAATAAATGTGACACACTGCTCTGAGAGCATGAAGGATAAAAACTGTATGATCACCTCAGTAGATAAGGAAAAAGTACCTGACAGAATTCAACATCTGTTAATGGTTAAAAAAAATATCTAATGATTAGGCATAGAAGGAATATACCTCAACAAAATAAAGGCCGTGTGTGATAAGCCAACACTGAATCCTACTTAATGGTGAAAAACTAAAAGCTTTTCCTCTAAGATCAGGAACAAGACAAAGATACCACTCTCTTTACTTTTATTCAACATAGCACCCGAAGTCCTAATCCGACTAATTAGGCAACAGAAAGAAATAAATGGCATCCAAATAGGTAAGGAAGTAGGAAAATTGTCTATTTGCAGATGACATGATCTTGTATACAGAAAAACCTAAAGATACCACCAAAAACCTGTTAGAACTAATAAAGGAATTCATTGGTTTCAGGATATAAAATCAACATACAAAAACCAGTTACAGAGACGCTGGGTGGCTCAGTGTTAAGCCTCTGCCTTCAGCTCAAGTCACGGTCCCAGAGTCCTAGGATCGAGCCCCGCATCGGGCTCTCTGCTCAGCAGGGAGCCTGCTTCCCCCTCTCTCTCTGCCTGCCTCTCTGCCTACTTGTGATCTCTGCCTGTCAAATAAATAAATAAAATCTTTAAGAAAAATAAGTTACATTGCTATACACGAACAGTAAATTTCCGAAAAATTATGAAATCAATCCCATTTATAATGGCATGAAAATGAATAAACTATTTATGAATATATTTAACCAATGAAGTGAAAGACCTGATACTGAAACTATAAACACCGATGAAAGAAACTGAAGATGACACAAATGAATGAAAAGAAATCCTATGTTCATGGACTGGGATATTTTAAAAACGTTCATGCTACTCCAAAAGAGCTACAAATTCAATGCATATCTTATCAAAATTCCAGGGGCATTTTTCATAGAAATCGTAAAAGCAATTCTAACACTCACATGGAGCCACAAAAGACCCCAACTATTCAAACAAATCTTAAGGAACAACATAGTGGAGGTATCACACTACGTGAGTTCAAATTACTTGATAGAACTATAGTAATCAAAACAGTATAGTACCGGCTTTAAAACAGATACATAGACCAGTGGAACAGAGAGTCCGGAAATAAATCCATGCATTTATGGTGAGCTGATCTTTGACAAAGGTGCCAAGAACACAAAATAGGAAAAAAACCGTGTTATCTATAAATAATGTTAGGAAAATTGGATATCCACATCCAGAAGAATGTAACAGGACCCTTATTTCAAATGATGTGTAAAAATCAACTCAAATGGATTAAAGTTTTAAATGAAAACCTGAAATGGTGAAACCCTCGAAGAAAACAATAGGACATTTGGGAAAAGGACATTTTCCCTATGAAAATAATAAAAAGATCAGTGGTTAGCAGGTACGTGAGGGGAAAGAGGGGAGATGAAGAGGCAGAGTACAGAGGATTTGTAGGAAAGTGGAGATACTCTGTATAATACTATGAAACTTGACACACGTGTCCAAACCCACAGAATCTACAACACCACAATGAACTGTAATGTAGACTATGGGCTTTGGATGATAGTAATTTGTCAATGTTGGTTCATTATTTATAACAAATATACCACTCCAGGGTGATACTAATAATGGGGAAGGCTATGCCTGTGTTGGGGCAGAGGGTCTATGAGAAAACCTGCACCTTCTTCTCAATTCTGCTGTGAATCTAAGATTGCTCAAAAAAACAGTCTTTAAAAAGGTGCATAGAGCCAAATGCAGGCTCGCAAATGATTACAAGTAAAAGTAGGTCCAGATGAACAAGATCAGTGGATTCTATCAATGTCAGTAGACGGACTGTGATATTTTACTACAATTTTGTAAGATATCATCATAATTGCTGGAAACTGAGTAAGTGGTACACAGGGTCTCTCTGCATTTTTTCCTGTAATAGTCAACAATGTAGAGGTTAACATTTCATTCGCTACTGTTTGGGAGTCCTGGACTCCCCTATACTTCACTCTTGGAGGTTACTACTCATTACTATTATCTATATTCTTCCAGAATACATAAAACAGCAGAAGAAATAGTCCTTTTAGTTCAGACTTGCCTAGGTTTCAGATTCCAATTTCATCACCAAGCAGCTTTGGAGGAGGAACTTACCCTCTTTCTGCCCTAGCTTCCTCTTCATTAAATGGGGTATAATAATATCAGCTACCTCATTCTGAGAATGTAATAAGTTAATTAGTGTCAGTCTGTTATAAAAGTGCCTGGCACGTAGTAAATGCTCAATTATTATTCGTATTACACAAAGTTTAATCCATATAACTTTGGAAGTTATGTAGCATAATTTTCTTTGATGTTGATTTTTGTGTTTTCTATAAATGGTATCATGGTCTCCATGTTGGTCATTATTTGCCTTTTTCTCCCCACAACGACATGCCTTAGATTCCTTTCTATGTCACTAAGTATCAAACTATCTCATTTATCATTGTTGCTTAGTATCCCATGGTTGGCTCCACTTATCTACCATTCCTATTGATGGAAATTTATTTATTTATTGATGGAAATTTAGGTTATTTCTAGTTCTTTGCTATCTAAATCCACATACGTGTTCCTCTAAGCTATTCTTGAGAAATCAAATGGTTGGTTCACTAACCATGGCTTTAAAACTTTCAGATGACATGTTCAGATTCAGTGCTATTTATATGATTTCAGGACACCCCCCCCCCCAGTGATGGCTTGAAAAATCTCCTTGCCATTTTTATTTATTTATTTACTCATTTATAAAAAAAGATTTATTTATTTATTTATTTGACAGACAGAGATCACAAGTAAGCACAGAAGAAGGCAGAAAGAAAGGGGGGAAGCAGGCTCCCTGCTAAGCAGAAAGCAGGATGCGGGGCTCGATCCCAGGACCCCGAGATCATGACCTGAGCCGAAGGCAGAGGCTTAACCCATGGAGCCACCCAGGCGCCCCTCCTTGCCACTTTTAAAAAAATCACTTGATTGAGGTATGACTTCCATATTCTAAAACTGATCTATCCCCGTGGATGTACACGGACTTGTAAGCAGCACCAGGATTCACTTTGTTGTGGACTGAATTGTAGTCACTAAAGGAGGTAAGTTAAAGATCTATCCTCCAGGACCTCAGAATGTGACCTTATTTGGAAACAGGGGCCTTGTAGGTGTAATTACTTACGTTTAAGATGAGGTCCTGGTGGAAATAGGGTGGTCCCTAGTCCTGAATGAACGGGGTCTTTTTTTTTTTTTAATTTATTTATTTGACAGACAGAGATCACAAGTAGGCAGAAAGGCAGGCAGAGAGAGAGGAAGGGAAGCAGGCTCCCCGCTGAGCAGAGAGCCCGATGTGGGGCTCGATCCCAGGACCCTGAGATCATGACCTGAACTAAAGACAGAGGCTTATCCCACTGAGCCACCCAGGCGCCCCGGTCTCAACAGTTCTTAATCATGAGTTCAATTTTGAAAACCTGGAGAAAACACTCTTCAAGAAAAATTACATACATATCTGTATCTCCACGCTCAGAATGTGGCAATTTCAGACTCTCTAGAGCCCACCTGTGAACCCCAGTTTAAGAATCCCTGGTCTTCCTGTCTGTCCATTGTCTGTTTGAGTATCTGGGGTGATGGGGTGGTCAGCACTGCTGAGGCAGCACACTGGGGAACTCTGGGCTTTGCAAAGCAATTCCTTTTAGTTGATACCTGGGTCCTGGTGGCTTCCACTTCCTGGCCCTGAAACAGTCCTTGTGAATGACAATATGGAGCAGGGGGATGAGGAGTGTTCAGTCCTAGGGGTCAAACGGGAGCCTACAGCAACATGAATGGGAATGACTGCCAACCCCCTAGCAAACTCTCGGGATGTGGAGGTAGTAGGAAAGCCTAGAATTTGGAAAATCTTGTATTTGAAAATCCTGGCTCTATCATGTGTAAATGCTCTGGCCTTTAGGGAAAGCCTTTCTGAGCCTAAGTCTATTCGTCTATTTGTCTATAAACAGGAAAACTTGGCCCATAGTACGTGTTCTTTTTTTTTTTTTCAAAGATACTATTTATTTATTTGGCAGAGAGAGGGATCACAAGCAGGCAGAGAGAGAGAGGGAGAAGCAGGCTCCCCGCTGAGCAGAGAGCCCGATGCGGGGCTCGATCCCAGGACCCTGAGACCATGACCTGAGCCGAAGGCAGAGGCTTCAACCCACTGAGCCACCCAGGCATCCCCACAATAGGTGTTCTATCATGAATGAATTTAGATTGAAGAGATAAACCCTTATGAACAAAAGATAGGACCTAATCCAGAGGAGATGGAAAAGAAGAGGAGGAAAGAAAATTTTTGTATCTAATTGCATCCTAGCTCCAAATGAGATTATCATCAAGTCTTTAATTCATAGACCCCTTTAAAAAAAATATATATATATATGCCTTTTTAAGGGCAGTTTTAGACTCACAGCAAAATTTAAAGAATGTCATATATTTGGAATCATATCGTACGTAGCTTTTTCATTGGCTTCTTTAACTTAGTCCTACGCATTTAAGGTTCTGCCACGTCTTTCCATGGTTTAGTAGCTCATTTCTTTATAACGCTGACTAATACTCCACTGTCTGGATGTACCACAGTGCACGTATCGGTTCACCTACCAAAGGACACAGACTATTTACTGAATTAAATTGTCTCCGTCTTCCAGCCGAGTGACTACAGTACAGAATGAGCAGATGGCAGCCTTCCAGCATCACTTGGAAGGGAAACAGGTCCTTCCAAGGGATGCCGAGTCCCACCAACGCACCACAAAGGACAGCTCCTAGGTCTCTAACATCACAGCACCTACTGCATTAAGAAATTAAAGAAGCGAAACAAATTTGCTGGGGAGGCTGGGACTGGTGTGCAAATCACAATGCAGCGTCCCCACCAGCTATAACTGCGTATGGGTGCCATCTGTGCCAAAGGGCTGACCCACCTCCCTAGCTGGGGTGCTCCTAGAAGATCAAATATCCCGTATTTTTGAAAAATAAAATCAGAGTGCTCTGCTTTGTTTGCTAAATTAAATTAAATTAAATTAAATGGATTAAAGAGAACTTAAATACTATTTTTTTTCTTTTTATTTGCTTTTTTCTGGACTGAGCCTAGAATAAGGGGAATTTTTTCCCCCTCTCCCTTTTTAAAAGACACCAGGTGAAGCAGAAGCAAGCCTGCATTTTCTAAAACCAATGAATCGTAACATAAGGACATTCTCTAAACTACACCTGAACCGGACCTACATTTCCCAGAGTTGGGAGTCTCTCGCCTACATTATGCCCCAGACAGGGTTTTCCTACCCAATTCAGAGATGCAGCATGAAGCGTGTTTACTGGGCTTCTCTCCCTCAGTGCTGTTGTGGTGGGGATGGAATTTATGGTTCCATCCTGTCTCTGGTTCTCTGCATCTTGGTGGCTGTCTCCCTCCATCTCTTTGTGTCTCCATCTTTTGTCTCCCCTTGTTTGTTTCTAGCTCTCTGTGGCTGTGATCTTTCTCCCTCCCTACTGCTTCCTTCTGAAATGCTTGCAATATACAGTCAAGTTTTAAGAGCACAAACTCTGAAGCAGGGGCACCTGGGTGGCTCAGTGGGTTAAAGCCTCTGCCTTTGGCTCAGGACATGATCCCAGAGTCCTGGGATTGAGTCCTGGATCAGGCTCTCTGCTCAGCGGGGAGCCTGCTTCCTCCTCTCTCTCTGCCTCCTTCTCTGCCTACTTGTGATCTCCATCTGTCAAATAAATAAATAAAATCTTAAAAAAAAAAAAAGAAGAGCACAAACTCTGAAGCAGACAGCCTGGGCTTGAAGTCACCTTCTGTCTCTGGGAATGTGTCTCCTTATCTGTCAAACATGCTTAGAAGGGTACCTGACATGTAATATACACGTTATAGTCATGTGCTGTTACTACTGCCCACATTGGTGTAGCCAGTTTCCCCGGGTGGTTTCTGGGACCAGCAAACACAGTGACACAGCAGACTGTAGAGAGAGGACATCGCGGATGAGGGAAATGGGGACAAAGACCTCGCTTAGTTCTCTTGGCTGTATGGTTTCTCCTCACATCGTCTTATATTGCAAGAGGCAACGTGAGACATCTCAGAAGACTGCGGGCTGTGCTCCTTGGCTGTGACAACCTGCGAGAGCCAGAATTTTGAGGAAAGAAGGGGAAAGAGAGAGACAACATGAGCTAGAACGTAAGAGAGGACAAAGATGATGAGAAGACAGAAAGAGAGAGAGTGAGAGAGACAGAGGAAGAAAAGGGGAAACGGGAGAGAGGGAGAGGAGGAAAGAGATTGTCTGAGGTTCGCTGAAGCCACCTACAGTGTCCCCTGAGGAACAGGGCAAGCTCGATCAACCTGCATCCTTGGAAAAAAGACGCCAGGGCACACACTGTCGCTCCTTATAATAGATCGCACTAAATGCAAGCCCATTATCCGTTCAATTCAGTTTAGTATAATTCTCTGTGCTGTGACAGGCCTCCGTTTCCGGCTGAGGGGCCGCCTTTGTAAGCCAAAGGAAGACTCCATCCAGCAAAGATGTGGCTCCTTAGCAACTGAACGGAGTTAGGCTCAAGAAAAGAAAACAGAGCACGTGGTGTGGCAGAGTTAAAGCGGAGAGATACTGAAGCATTTAATTCGGAAGCAACAAACAAAAACCAGCCGCCCTCGAACCCATGCCATGCCATCTGCGATCTGTATGCATCATTACAGCTACGCACATGGCTGGGTTCTGAAGGAGTTCCAAGCCAGCGGTTCTCAACCTTAGCAGCACACTGTGATCACCTGAGAGCTTTAAAAAGCAAAATTCTGGGGCGCCTGGGTGGCTCAGTGGGTTAAAGCCTCTGCCTTCGGCTCAGGTCATGATCCCAGGGTCCTGGGATCAAGCCCCACATCGGGCTCTCTGCTCAGCGGGGAGCCTGCTTCCTCCTCTCTCTCTGCCTGCCTCTCTGCCTACTTGTGATCTCTGTCTGTCAAATAAATAAATAAAATCTTTAAAAATTAAAAGCAAAAGTCTCTCTGCCCACGGGGCACTCCAGACCAATGAAATGGCAGGACGCAGGCTTCCGTCCTTTCAGAACTTGCCAGGCGACCCCACTGTGTAACCAGGGTGACGACCCCTGGTCTTCAATAACCGAGGGAGCCAGGCTGTAACGTTCTGGAGCTCTGTGCTCTGACAGCAGGCAAGGTGGCTCAAGGAATGACTACACCTGTTAGGTAATTAAGGAAACAACACAGGGACTGTCAGAGGACTATGAAAAGTCCATCTGTTTTGAATAAATGATGCCGTTTCATCAAATGATGTTCTTCAAAAGCAACTCTTGTTCCCTGACATTTGGTTTGCCCCAAGTGTTTGATGGTCCTGGTTTTCTGGTGTCTGTTTATGGCCATCTGCTGCCTGTGGCTGGGGTGGCGGGGAGGAGCGGTGTGCTGCTAAGTGATGGGTGCAGCCTTGCTACCTGCTAGGCTCCTAGGAGGGAAGGGGTCTACATCAGGGTGCTACCCTGTGCCTCTGGCTTAAGCACCCACGATTCACCTGTTATGGGTTGAGTCGTGTCCCTCTCCAATTCACATGTTGGAGCCCTAACACCCAGGGCTTTGGAATGTGACCTTATATGGAAATAGGGTCATTGCAGATATCATTGGTTAAGATGACGTCCTACTGGAGTCGGGTGGGCTCCTAATCCAGTGTGAGTTCTGTCTTATAAAAAGTGGAAATTTGGACATGGAGACATGCACACAGGGAAAAGGCCACGCAAAGGTGAAGGCAGAGATCGGGTCATGTCCTACGAGCCAAGGGGCAGAGATGGCCAACAAATTGCCAGAAGCCAGGAGAGAGGCATGAAACAGATTCTCCTTCCCAGCTTCAGAAGGAACCAGCCCCACAAAACAGTCCGTTTCCGTTGCGTGCCTCGCTCTGCTGGTGGCTCATCATTGCAGCAGCCCTTAGCAGAGGAACACAGAACCTCAGCCCGGGAGAACCAATTCTGCCTACTGACTGGAACTGGTGGAAGGTTTCAAGGATGTGAGAGGAGAAGCCCTGAACTGATCAGCTGCCCCAGTTACAAACCCGATTCCAAACTATTCCCCATAATGGTTGCTCCCAGCCCCTTCCTGCTCACTGCATCCGCTGTCAGGGGGATTGAAATGCCCCAAGTGGGACTGGCTTCTTGAGCATATGACCTGTGGATCCCTCCCTTGGGAGAGTCCTGTGCTAGTCTCTGGTATCACCATCTGGAAATTCTTAGTAATTTTTGCACAAGGCCCAGCTTTTTTTCATTTTGCATGGGTCCCCGCAAATTGTGTAGTTGATCCTGCCCCCAAATGTCCCACCCACTTTCCCTCCTTCGGTCAGAGTTCATCCAATTCATCACAGGAATTTCTCATAGTTTCTGGTGCCCTGTTACCCCCTTTTCATGTCTTAATGATGCTACTTTTCCGTTTAATAGTACTGTTCAGATCATTTGTAGGGATTTGGAGCAGAAGAGGATAGTGGAAGGGGACGGTGTTGGCCAGCCAAACAAAATATCCTAATTTATATAAGACTCTCTTGTCTCTTGAGCTGTTGGTCCTTTTTTCTGACCATGGCTGGTGGAAGGATGAGCAGTTTAAGACTGTGTGAATCTCTGGGAACAGACAGTCCGCCTGCTCAGGTGACCAAGTGTGACTGAGAAACATGGATGGTGCCATACCTCCAGGACGCTTGTGGGGAGCTGCCTGTGTCTAGTTTGTGTTAACGCAGTCTTGCTGATCTGGTCACTTTACTTGTAGCTCTCCCTGAAACTCCAGCAAACATTTCTGTTTTCCTTGGATGCTGTGACAAGTTGGGTTATTGTTCCCACTATATTTCTTGCTCCATGAATTAGAAGTTATACATCCATACTCTTTGCTCTGGGTCTGCAATACATCCTACTGTGGGCTCAGTGACCTTCCCTGCCTCACTGATGTTGGGTTGGCCTTGTGACTTGCCTTGGCCAATGGAACTTGAATGGAACTGTCAGTGTGCCAGTTCCCAGCTGAGATCTTAAGAAACATGATGTGTTCCTTCTCGCCTTCTTGCAAACCTGCCATCTGCCATGAGAAAAACCTGCCCCATGTAGCCATTGGTCCAGAGAATGAGGACACAGGTGGAACGGACCCAACACCCAGCCCAGATCCAAGCCTAGCTGCTCCCCACCAAACCCACTAACAGCAAAGCCTCTAGAGAGACTTCTAAGCAAAACTTAAATGCTTGTTTTTATAGCCCAGTGAGTTTGGGAGGTCTTTGTTATGCAGAACTACTACAGTGAAGCTGGCGGATACAAAAATTATGTAATTTCTTTCACTGGATTTGCATTGCCTTGCCTGGCTTGGTCTTAACTCCCTGCCCCCTCTCCTTCTCTTTCCACTTCATGCTCTGTTCTTTTACTCTGCAAGGGTGCCATTGGGCTTTGAGCCAATAACACATTCCCTCCCCACACCCCCCAGCCCACTGCCCTTTCACCAGGCCAGCTCCTGCTCATTCTTTTAGTCTTAGGCTACATGACCACCTAAATCTTCCTCCAGGCTCAAAGGACCTGCTGATGCCCTCCCTCCATGTGCTTCCCTTCACAGCCCTTGAAACAGTTTATTGTCAACACTAGCCCGGTGAGAAAATATATTGAGATGTTTATTTGTGTTTCCTTTTCAGTGCTGTGGGAGGACCATACAGAATAAATGAGAGATAGCCATGGTCTGCTTTCCATGCTCTCTGCCGCACCCCCTGCCACCACCCCTACGTCCACAGGACCCTTTGAGTCCATGCCATTCTAAAGCAAAATCAGAATCTGCTTTTTTATTCCCCCTGCCTCTTGTGAAATCCTAAGCCATTTCTGGTGTCATCCCAGAAGGGAAATGGTGAGAGAGAAGCACAGCTTTGGGGTCTGGCTGTGAGGGGAGAGATCCTCCCAGAGCAAGGCTGAATTATGGAGGCTTGTGCTCAGCACAAGGACTTGGAGTTCCGATGACCTTCAGAGGGGTTGGACCCACTGTCTGGGCTCCTGCTCAGCAAGAAGGCCTGTTTCTTAGGTGTCATGGAAACAACAGCAGGAGCTGTGAAGGCTTGCATGAAAGAACACTCAGTGGAAACCAGGATAGAACACAGGAAGGTTGGAGACACCTGTGTATTCATTTTCTATTGCTATGCAACAGATCGCCACCAAGTGAGGGACTTAGAACAACACAAATTTCTCATCTCACAGTTTCACAAAGCAAAACAAATTGCTTCTCACAAGTCCAGAGTCTGGGTAAGGGATGATTCAGTTCTCTGTTCAGAGTCTCACAAGGCTGAAATAAAGGTCCTTTGCAAAGTCCCACAGTAAGGGAGCAAGTCGTAATAATGCTATATATAGACAGAATCACCTGCCAGCCAGACATGACAGGGGCTGGGAACAAGACTTAGCTTGATTTTTAAAAAGTAGATATATCTTTGCTATTTCTTGCATCCTTATACTTTGAGCTTTTAAAAAAGACTTATTTATTTATTTGAGAGAAAGAGCAGAGGGAGAAGGAGAGGAAGAGGGAGAGAGAGAGAGAATCTCAAGCAGACTCCCCACTGATCTTGGAGTCCAAAGAGACACTGAGATCATGACCAGAGCTGAAATCAAGAGTCAGCCGCCCAACTGAGTGAGCCACTCAGGCGCCCCCTCATACTTTGGTTTAAATTTACATCCACTATACTTTAATCCTCCATCTTTCTTAGTACACCATAAACTCTTAGAAGTAGGAAACTTTTTGTCTTGCTTACTGTTACATCTCCTGAGCCTAACACAGTGCCTGGAACACACCGAGAGGGAAACAATAAATAGTTATCAAATGAGTGACTGACTGTTAGGTGCTCCATAAATGTTTACTGAATTCAACTGACTCGGTTCTCATAAACATCACTATGACTGTTTTAGAGAAGAAGAAACCAGATGTAGGAAGTTTAGGCAACATGTTCAGGGTCACATAAATAGTAACAGAAGAGCTAGAACTTTTTCATTATATTCAGAAAAAAAAATATTCCTTTCCTTTGGAACTTGGCCCTGAAATGTAACACTATGACACATCTTAAATTGCATGACTCATACATTTCATCTTCTATGATCAAGAGTGGAGGAAAATGTAATGAATTAGAAACGTTTATAAGACAGAATGTGTACTACTGGGTATTTACCCCAAAGATACAGAGGTACTGAAAAGAAGGGCCACATGCACCCCAATATTCTTAGCAGCAATGGCCACAATCGCCAAAATGTGGAAGGAGCTGAGATGCCCTTCAACAGACGAATGGATAAAGAAGATATGGTCCATATACACAATGGAATATTACTCAAACAATGCATACCCACCATTTGCATCAACATGGATGGGACTGGAGGGGATTACATTAAGCGAAGTCAGTCAAACAGAGAAAGACAATTGTCATATAGTTTCACTCCTATGTGGAACAGAAGGAATAGCACAGAGGACCATAGGGGAAGCGAGGGAAATCCAAAGGGATTGGACAAATCAGAGAGGGAGATGAGCCATGAGGAACTGTGGACCCCGAGAAATAATCTGGGGGTTTCAGAAGGAAAGAGGGGAGGGGGAGGGGGTAACAGCATGATGGGTATTGAGCAGGGCACGTACTGTGATGAGCACTGGGTGTTATACTTAACTAAAGAATCAATGAACACTGCATCAAGGACTAATTATGTACTATAGAGTGGCTAACTGAACTTTTAAAGAAAAAAAAAAAAAAGACAGGATTTTATGTTGAGGCCCTAGACGCTAACGTCTCAAAATCCCAAACTGCAGTACCTATATTTTCCAAACAGGTGACTCCTCTCTTACTGGGCACACAAGCTAACTCAATCCCAAGGACTCAAGAGGATAACCTGGTTTGTCCCAGACAGACTTGAGTCAACTGCTCTTTGAGGTTTTATGTTACCTAAATACTGTCATTGGTTAGCGAGTGGAGATTACAAAGTACAACTTATATTTCTTATAAATCATGTAACTACTCCATTAATTCTTGCCTCAGGGCCTTTGTACATGCTGTGATATCTGGTTAAAATGCGTTTCCACTTTCCCATGGCTCCATACTTCTCAGTCTTCAGTTCTTGGCTCACACGGCTGTCCTAAAAGGGATTTCCCAATACCCTGAGGGCATACCTCTGCCCCATTAATCCCTATTGCTACATACCACAGATAGATCCTAAATGGTCCAGACTCCACCTGGCTTAACCTCAGATGATGCCCATTAAAAGCCAATGGATCTCTGTCCCCAGCAAAGAATTATGTGTCTTTACCCTCCCTCAAGATCTCCCTTGGTTATTTCTGAGTCATCAGGGATGGTTTACAAGTGCCCTAAGGCCAGTCACCCACATTCTCATCCCCAACCTCCTGATCAAGTTGCCAAACCACTCCTGGCCCTGACTTCTGTTTCCTTCCATGGGTGTGTGGCTTTCCTGCTCTACACTGGAGCGTTCTCTTTCTTCAGTGTTGCACAACAGGCCAGCTAGGTGTGGCCATGGTTTCCTAGCACAGAAATGAGGAGGATGCCTGTGTACAATCTGAATCACCCGGCGGTCTGATTAAAATTCAGGTTCTGATTCTGTAGGTCTGGGATGGGCGATGAAATCCTGCATTTCCAGTAAGCCTCCAGGTGATGTGGACTCTGCCGGTCCATGGGTCATACCTGAGGAGTGAGAATGTAGAGGATATCTGCAGCAGGCACAGATCCAGGAAGGATCTTTGCTCAGTCCATGCTGGTTGTTGTGATTCCATACCTGCGAGGCCCCCAGCACATTGGGCACGGTTGGTAACCTGCCCAGCTGTGTGTGCCACAAACTTGCAACTCTATTAAAGCCCATGAGAGCAAGATTAGCTCTCATGGGAGGCCAGCCAGACATACTCGAAAGTAAATGCCCCCTAGATCAATCTCAACAAATGACAGACAAGAAACTGGGAGATAAAGGCTCCATCCCCATGGCCTGTCTAGTAGAATCATTCTCAGACACCTGTTGATATGGGATCCCAGAGTTCTCCAGAGAATAAAGACACCATCATCCACATTAGGCATTTTCTGGATAATAATGCCTCATTAACTGTTTTCCTTCCCTTCCCCTGCTCACTTCCCTCTGGTCCCCTCCCCAGCCTGCTGTTTCCAGTCACGACCTCCCGAGTGAATTCTTTCCACTCAAACAAATCCTTGCCTGTGGCTCGGCTTCCGGGGGAATCCAACCTGCGACCAAAGGCTTGTTTGCTTTGGGGACTGCAAAAATTAAATACAAAATGGAGATGAAACCTGAGAATTCTCTAAGCATATAAAACCACTGGAGCCAAACTAAATCTGCTTATTTCATGAACATAACTGAAACTGAACTTAGGTGATTTTTTGTAAATACCTCTGATAATTCAAAGAAACGGAAGTCATCTTCCTGAAAATGCTATAAGATAATCAGTTTTTTGTTTACTTTTTTTTTACTGAAATCTATTTGACATATGACACTGTGTAAATTTAAGGTGTGTGGCATGTTGATTTGATACATTTATATATTGCAACATGATTGCCATTATATTGGTACCTCCCACCTCTCGCATACTATCATTTCTTTTTCTGTGGTGGGAAACTTAGCCAGTTTGATGTTCACATTACAATATTATTGACAATATCACGACATTGTTACAATAATGGCTATGCTGTGCATTAGAGCTCTAGGACTTATTTATCTACTAGTTGCAACTTTGTACCCTTAAACAATGTCTCTCCTATGGTAGAGGGAACAGATAGCCCCTTTTAACCAATCCCCTGCCATGTGTCCATAGGATTACCTTTTTTTTTAATTTGCAAAAGTAAAACATTTTAACTGCAGTGTTTTAAGGCTGCTTATCTTTCCACTGGAACTTCTCCTTTGTTATGCATCCCCTTGTGTTGATTAGTGCTAGAAAGGTTAAGAGCCTTTGGGATTTGGAATTGGGTTTCAGCTCTAGGAATACATTAGGATGGGATTTGGTGGGATATATTATGTGGTTCTCAGTCATTTCCATGTCTAGTGAAGTTAACCCAAGCCTCCCGGGACAGGGATGGTTTCCAGGAACACTCCTGCCACCACTGTCTTCTCACCTGGTGTCTTGGTACAAAGCAGCAGGGCGGGAAGGTGATACAGTAATGGGAACAGAAAGAAATGTAGGTAGCAGAGGAGAAATTAGGTTTGAATTGTATGGAGCCAGAAGCTCGTCTGTGGGAAATTCTTCTAAAACATACAACTTGTAGGGGCACCTGGGTGGCTCAGTGGGTTAAAGCCTCTGCCTTCGGCTCAGGTCATGATCTCAGAGTCCTGGGATCAAGCCCCACATCCGGCTCTCTGCTCAGTGGGGAGCTTGCTTCCCTTCTTCTCTCTCTGCCTGCCTCTCTGCCTACTTGTGATTTCTGTCTGTCAAATAAATAAAATCTTTGAAAAAAAAATAAAACATACAACTCGTATATGGAACAAATTCATTGGAGCTTTTCCCAAATTTAATAACAACCCTAAAAATTTACATGGCATTACTAATAATGAAGCTGAAAGTGCATTTTCTAAGCCATCAATAATAATATTAGTTCTCTATCAACCATTCTTTAAAAAAGGAATTGCTTATTCTCTATAGAAAATATTAAATTATTGTTGTAAGAAGACAGAGTATGCAACCTGAACATATAGGTTACAAATATTATAGAGGTTTATTAGTCAGTTGTTAATGAGAAGTATTATTTTTGAGAATCTCATGATGTTTGGGCATTTCTCAGCCTTTAAAATTTGAAATCTACTGTTACTTTCTAAAGAAAATTTTTAATTTAATAAAAGAATTATTTTTTTAAAGATTTTATTTATTTATTTGACACAGAGAGAGAGAGATTACAAGCAGGCAGAGCAGCAGGTGGAGAGAGGGGGAAGCAGTCTCCCCGCTGAGCAGAGAGCCTGATGCGGGGCTCAATCCCAGGACCCTGGGATCATGACCTGCTGAAGGCAGAGGCTTAACCCACTAAGCCACCCAGGCGCCCCAAGAATTATTTTTAAATTAGAATTCTTTAGGGTTTTTAGAATTTTTTAGAATTTTTAGAATTAGGGACGCCTGGGTGGCTCAGTAGGTTAAGCCGCTGCCTTTGGCTCAGGTCATGATCCCAGGGTCCTGGGATTGAGTTCCGCATTGGGCTCCTTGCTCAACGGGGAGCCTGCTTCCTCCTCTGCCTGCCACTCTGCCTGCTTGTGCTCTCTATCTCTGTGTCAAATAAATAAAATTTAAAAAAAAAAGAATTTTTAGAACTATTTAAAATCACAATTAGAATTATTTTTAAAAATCTAAATATTTATTTTCACATCTAATTCTTATATTTTAGATTTTTTAATTCTTTTACTTACAGAGTATATGCAACATAGTATCACCTTCATATAACCTTCAAATCCCACGAACGTGTAAAAATGGCTTAAGCAATGGAGGTCTTTATTTCTCATAAATAAAATATCTGGAGACAGACCATTTCAGAGAGAGTAGATTCAGCATCTAAACACTGTCAGGGCTCTTTGGCCTTTCTGTGATCTTCCTGGCTTTTCCTTCGTAACTTCAAGTTGACTGATGTAGTGAGCACCATCACAAAAATTTACATGCCATTCCTACTGTCATGTAACTCACAAAATCATGTCTAAAATTATGAAGAAATGGGGGCGCCTGGGTGGCTCAGTGGGTTGAGCCTCTGCCTTCGGCTCAGGTCATGATCTCAGGGTCCTGGGATCAAGCCCCATATCAGGCTCTCTGCTCAGCGGGGAGCCTGCTTCCCCCTCTCTCTCTGCCTGCCTCTCTGTCTACTTATGATCTCTCTCTCTCTCTCTCTCTCTCTCTGTCAAATAAATAAATAAAATCTTTTTAAGGAAAAAAGATTCTAGAAATAAATTAATTAATTAAATAAATACAATAAAATAATAAAGAAATGAAGATGGGCTTGCTTTCTTCTTATTTCTCTCTCCTTGTTAGGAAGGGAAGTCTTTCCACACCATTCTTAAGAGATTTCCCTTTATATTCCCCAGTCCAGAAATGATGACCTAACCCAAAGCAATCATTGACAAATGTAGATAGGATTATTATGCTCAGTCAAGAGATCCAAATTCATCCCTAGAATAGGACACGTGTCCCTGAATACCTGCACAGAGCCAGCCCTCTGTTGTCAACAAAGATGGAATGACTGCTGTTTAGGCAGTCAAGAATGGTGACAATGGTGCCATTGTCCCTTTTTGTACATAGACAAATTAAGGCTTAGTGATGTAAAGCGATGTGTGCAACACACCTGGAAAGTGGTAAATTTAGAAAACCCATGTGTGCTTGACTCTGAAACCCACTGATCCTTTATAGCAAGTCCTGTGGCCTTCCCAGCCCACAGGGCCATAACCCTGGTGCATACTAGAAAGTTCTAGAACTTTGGGGAGCATGACTAAGCCCTGAGTGGGGAGGAGTATAGGGCAGCAGAGCGCTAGCCAGAAAGTTTCACAGGATCAAGAGGCAAAGGGTACTCTGGGTCTGAGTCTGGAGAGCAAATATCAGTAGGGACCAGAAGAGGTACCCAATGTACTTTTCTTGTTCTTGCAAAGCAAAGAAGGGGATTTCAGGTGGTGGGGGATGACATAAATAAAATAATGGTGGAAAGCACATGGGGCAAGTGTAAGGAAAGACTGGGTTTGAATCATATACCATTTACAAGATGTGCTTCTCTACTGAGTTATTTGCTCTTATAATATCTCATGTTGTCAAAGAAGGGACTTGGAAAAGTAGCTCTGGCTTGAACGAGTCAAAGAAAAGTCAGAGGAATGACCAGCTTTTATACCCCTTCCTTTACAGGGGAAGAAACTGGGGCCCTTAGAGGTAAAGGAACTTGCCCAAAAATTCCCATTCACTTAGTACCAAAACCGTCATCTACAAAATTGGATTATTTATTTGCCAGTCATCTTTTCAAGAGCACCATTTTTTTTAAAGATTTTATTTATTTATGTGACAGAGAGACAGAGATCACAAGTAGGCAGAGAGGCAGGGAGGAGAGGGGGAAGCGTGCTCCCTGTTGAGCAGACAGCCCGATGTGGGGCTCCATCCCAGGACCCTGAGATCATGACCTGAGCCGAAGGCAGAGGCTTAACCCACTGAGCCACCCAGGTGCCCCACAAGAGCGCCATTTTTGACCCTGAACTCGAAAGGCATCATTCTGTCCTCAGTGCCTTGTACAACCAATTCAGAAGATGATTTAATGTTAATAACATGTTCCTCTTCTCGTGGAAGCATGTGCGTGATGATTCTTAGTTGCACCATCCAATGCTGTGGTTAAATCTACTTTTGAATTACTGTCTTGATTTCCAACACAGTGTTGGAAACTGTCAAATCCAGCAGTGATCGGGGATAACATTCCACATTGGATGAATGTGATTCCTACTAAGGGTGAGTTCTCCAGGGGATATAGCCTCTCATTTCTAGTCCTGCAGAGTGATTCCTTCATTCCCCCAAAGACACACCATATGCCAAATTTGTACTCTGAACTCAATTTATGATTGCAGAAAGAAAAAAGTTATTTTTAAAAATTAGGTCCTGAGTCCTGACAGGCAGCTAGGATTTATTTCTAGTTTATTTCTGGTCACACAGCATAGATGTGGGAGAATGTCCATAGGACACATGAGTTTTGATAGGAATCAGGAAAACCTCATGAAATACTATAGATCAGAGTCTTTATTGTCTGGTTGGGCATACACCACAACATTACAGACTGGGTGCTTTAAACAACAGGAATGTATTTACTCACAGTAAATCTGGAAACTGGAAAGTCCAAAATCAAGGTGCTCACTGGGTTGGTTTCTGGCGAGAGCTCTCTTCTTGGCTTGCCGTTGGCAGTGTTCTTGTTGTGTCCTCACATGATAGAGAGATGTCACTGGTATCTCTTCCTCTCCTTATGAGGGTACCAGACCTAGCAGTGTAAGACCCTACCTTTATGACCTCATTTAATTTTCCTCACCTCCTTAGACTCCCTGTCTCCAAATGTAGTCACATCGGGGGTTAGGGCACCAACATATGAGTTTGGGAGGGGTGCATAAACATTCAGTCCCTAGGACCGACTTTATAGGGGATGGAGGGAAAATGTGTGGGCCTTGCCCAGTCTTTCAGCTCCAGTGGGATGGGGTGGACAGTGCTCTGGAGTCAAATGGACAGTTTGCATCCTGACTCCTCTGTGTCTAGCTGTGTGACCTCTGGCAACTTCCTTAACTTACCTGTGCCTTAGTTTCCTTATCTGTAAAATAAAGCTGATAACCATATCTAACTAACAAGGTTATTAAGAAGATTAGATTCAATCCAATTAACAAAGTTGGTTAGTTAGTTAAGTGAATAAAGGTAAAGAGCTCAGAAGAGTAACTGACAAATAGACACTTACTGAAGTCTTCGCAGACCTTGGCAGATTCAGTGGGAAGTTCTTGACTCTGACCATTTACAGCAGTGTTTTCCAAAGTGCAAACTCTCTGGTTCTGTGCCTGGGAATGTGAAATTTTAGCATCCTCCCAAAGTGCTCCAGATGCAGGCTTACGTTGGAGAATCACCAGCTTACCTGCTAAGCGACGTTGGTTGAATTTGTCTGGTTCTCCTGTATTCTCGTCGTTTTGTTCTCAAATACAAAAAGTGCCTTTCTTCCGTGGGGTTGAAAGAGGGTATCAATAAGAGAGTGCCCCCTTGCCTCTCTGTGCAGTGACACCAGTGTCTCCTAGGTTGTGTCCTTCATCCCCTGTCTCATACATTTCAGTGTGGTCAGTGGGGTCAGTGTGATCTGACAGCTGGTTGCCTGCATGAGAATGAAACAGACAAACTGTGTTGTTAAGCATGGAGTGAGGATCGTGGGAATAAATTTCTCACTTGTCATCAGATTGAGACCTCATCGTGGGGACCTTGGCTGTTGCCCTTATTTGAGAGGATGCCATTGGGAGGGCAAAGAAAACTGTGTCTTAGCCCTCCTGCTAGCCTCAGTGGGTGGCGCCTGGATGTAGTCCCTTTGATCCTACTTAGTCTTTCAAAAAAAAAAAAAAAACCAGTGAATTTATATTATGATGATTTGGTCCTGTCAAAAATCTAGACATAGCAAAATTGAAATGACTAAATCAATAAAAAGTATTTAGTAAGAGTTTACTGTGCATTTAAAAATAGGTCGTGAACTGGGGAGCTTTCAGATTTAAAACGGATATGATATGAAGATTAGGGGCACGACATTACAGGATGGCTTATAAAGTGAAAATAAGGAAGTTGTTTAACATTGACAATGATTGGTTATTACAGTGAGAGTTTGAAGATCGCCAGAGCCTCAGAAAATGTCCATGCAAGGGAGGGGGTCCTAAATCTTAAGCTTTGTTTTGCTTCCCATCGAATCCATCCAACTCTGATCATGGGCATGTTGTGAAAACTGAATAAACGTATAATGTAAATAAAGTGCTGGGCATAGTGTCTGCCCAGACTTTGCAATAGGGCAGCAACTATTACAATTTTCATGATGTTAGTATTATTTAATACTTTCTTTTTTTCCTGAATATGTTTTTACTGTTAGGACTGAAACAAGCTTTTGACCCATAATTTTCTTTCTTTCTCTCTTTCTTTCTTTCTTTCTTTCTAAGATTTTATTTATTTATTTTTATTTATTTGACAGAGAGAGAGGGATCACAAGTAAGCAGAGAGGCAGGCAGAGAGAGAGGGGGAAGCAGGCTCCCTGCTGAGCAGAGAGCCCACTGCGGGGCTTGGTCCCAGGACCCTGGGATCATGACCCGAGTGGAAGGCAGAGGCTTAAACCCACTGAGCCACCCAGGCGCCCCTGACCCATACTTTTCTACCTTAGGGTACACACACGTTTAAAGTTGGTTTTTCAAGGGGTGCCTAGGTGCCTCAGTGGGTTAAATGCCAGACTTTTGATTTTAGCTCAGGTCATGATCACATTGGGTGGTGAGACTGAGCCCTGCCTGAGGGTCTCCACTCAGTGGGGAATCTGCTTGATGATTCTCTCTCTCTCTCCCTCTTGCACACATGCTCTTTCTCTCTCTAAAATAAAGTAATAAATAAATAAATAATAGAAAATGGTTTCCCAGTATGAAATCTGTTCATGATTGAGCTTTAGTTTTCAGGGGTTAAATATTTCCATGCCTGAAAGGGTGAATCTCTCTATTATCACAGGGACCAGAAAATCAAAGTGACAGCCTTCCAATCAATAGTTTCATTATTACTGTTTAAAATGATTATCTTTGCCCTAAAATTGGCATTCTATATTTAGTCACCATCACCAAGAGACATCTGCCCAATGAAGCAACAGTGCTTTTCATAAGTGATACATCATCTATTTATTTCGGCAGCTAAGCACCTTCTGGCACAACAAACAGCCACCTTTGGAAACAAAGATGGAATTTTGGGTGCCTTCAATAGATATGGGTTGTCTAAAATTACAGATGGTGCTAATTAACTAGAACACAGAATTAGAACCTACAGTTCAGAAAATATGCAAGAGAAACAGTGTTTGTCAGAAAGTTGAGGATTGGGGAGCTAAGCTCGCTGTTTCAAGGATGCTAAATTGATGATAAGAATTATATACTGTGGTTAAATCTCAACAAACAAAGCCCCAGGTTGTGCCTAAATTAGACCATGTGTTTGCTCAAAGATCTGGTGTTTAAAGTAAATTCCCTTTCACTGATTAAAAATTATGAATAAGTCGAGTGAAAAGGGTACTATCTGTGAGAGGGGATACTGAAATGGGCCAGAACTTTATTTATTTTTGACTAATTTTTTTTTGGTCAAATGCACCTTCATTCAAAGAAAGCAACTGTCATTAACGTTATTGAATTCAAAACCTGATTGAGTTGCTTAGCGTTTAACTATCAGGAGAGGCTGGTAGAGTGTGCTAGTGTTCTAGAAGAGCCCTGTTGGTGGAGGCAAGTGAAAAGGGCAAAGTTTCAAGGTCTGGAGACTGGGACTTCATCCCAGATCCATTGCTAATTCACTAGATGATTCTAGGCAAATTACCTAACTGATCTGACTACTAAGCCCAATCAATAATAATTCCTGCCTCCTTAACTGGGTAATAGTTATAGAAGACTTTAAAAGCTAGAAACACTCCATAAGAGGAAAAGTGGAAATGGCAGGGCAGCATGGTGATTAGGAGCCCTTATTGTGTGTGAATGGAGTCTGCTAGATGTTCAGCCATTAGCCAGGGGAGCAGTCCAGAGCAGAGTATTTTACTTCTCTCCTTCAGAAACAGCTGTAGCAATGGTCAGATGAGATACTGTGTGTGAATTAGATAGTTCACCTGTGTGTATCAGCAGTCCAGAATAATAATGACTTCACCATAACGATCATGAGACTCAAGGCAAGCAATCCAGACTAGTATGGCCTCTCTGCTCCATGAGATCATTCAGGGATCCAGGATCCTCTTTCCTTGTTGCTCTGCCATCCCTAGGCTGTTCTAATCTGCATCAGTAAAGATGGTTTGAGGACACATCTGAATTCCAAGTGGCAGGACGAATGAAGGCAAGGTAAGGGGAATAAGGTCACACCCTCTTTCTCTGAGGATATAATCTATAAATTGCACAGGACACTGTTGCTCACGTGTCACTGGCTGGAACTTAGAAAGGTGGCTGCCCTTGTTTTCAAGACTGGATCATGAAGACTTTATTCTGGGAGGCTACAGCCCAGCTAAAATGTAGAAGGAAGAAGAATGAAGGAAGGAAGAAGAAAACTCAACGTGGAGTAGACATCAAGCTGACTCTGTCACAATTTCCAAACTTCTTTAGCATAGAGGGGTCAATAACTTGTAGCACTGAAGTCCCATGTTCTGGGTTCCACTTCCGTACCGGGAAAACTGAGATGGTTGCTCACAAAGATGCTCTATGGTGGGATTCAAAGAGACCTTTGGAAATGAGACTTCAGGTAGGACCTTCAGGACTTTCAGGACAACCAGGTGAGGCTCCTGGAGTGTCAAAGATAGAAGGGGCCTTGAAAATAGAGGTCAAATACTCATTTTATGGTTAAAATGGCCATATATAAAAAAGGGAAAGGGATTTACTTACAGTTTTGCCATTCCTAAGCATAAAGGTAGGTAGAGTACTTGCAAAGAGACAAGAAAGAGACCATTGTCCAAACATACCTCTACCATGGGTCTGTCCTGGCATGGCCTTTCCCTCCTGCCTAACAGAAAAGTGCATTCAGTAGCTCTGTTGATGTGTTAGATGAGAAATATCCAGTTAATGGAGAGGACCTACCAGTTAACTCGAAGGTGCCCAAAGCTTCTCCTTTTTCTTTCTTCTCTCTCTTATAACTCATATTAATTGGAACTCTGTTGGTTACAGATGAAATAAACCTAACTCAAACTATTTTCAGCAGAAAACTGGAAATACATTGGCTTATGGAACTAGATTCATAAATAGGTCAGTTTCAGGAACAGGGAGATACAGGGGCTCAAAATCACAGCATCGGTAATTGGATCGTTTCCAGTACTGCTTCTGTCTGAGTAAGTTTCATTCACTGGCAGATTCTTTCCCTCACAGTGACAAAATTGCTGCTGGCAGACCCACTCCCTTGAAACCAGTGGAAAGAGAGTTTCTCTTTTCAGTAGTTCCAATAAAATTCCCAGAGTGTATTATGCCTGTCTGACTTGCTCATCATTATGGTCAAAGAGTGGAATGTGCTGATCAGACAACCTGACTTGTGTTCATGCCTGGAGTGGAAGACAGTGAGGTCAGCCCCACGTAAAATACAGGGGCCGGGTGGGAGTAGAGAAGCGTGGTTTCCCAGACAAAAATGAGAATGGTAAAGACAGAGGAAGGGACAATGGATGCTCAGTAGGCAAACAACGGATGTCCATAACATCTCCTAAATTCTCTTTCTTTTCTTTACTCCTTCTTCCTTCCCCCTCGGTATGTTCTCTTTCTCCCTTCTCTCTCCTTTCTCTTTCTCTTTGTCTCTGTCTCCGTCTGTATTTCTCTCAGTGACACTGCCATTAAGTGAGATGCAAAGGTGAACATCTATGGGCCCTGACTTCAGGAAGCTCTCAGATTCAAGGGAAAAAAGCGACAATTAGGTAACAAACCGTAATGAAATTTGATATGCTTGGGGAATGTGTTCATTCACACATATATGAATAAATAAATAAATAATGTACACACGAATGAAATGGTATAGTGGAGAATTATGCATCATTACTCTAGGCACACAGATAAAGGAGGGATTAATTTAATCTGGATCAAGAAAAAGCTCAAATTTTCACAAAGGAGACATTTAATTTGACTCTGAAGGATGAGAAGCACTGTGACATTTTTCAGCAGAAAGAGACCCCCCCCCCAGGCTATCACAATCAGGGTCCTGTCAGCTCCATGCCACCCCCAAAGCTCCTATGAAATCTGAGGCATATCCATAATCAAAAATCAGGAAATTTGGACAGACACAGCCTGTCACTAAATTTAACCTTGTGTACGTCATTTATCCTCTCTTATCATCAGTTCTTCATCATTTGTAAAACAAGCAGATGGAATTATTTCTGGGGCTCCTTATGTCTCTAAAAACAAGGAATTTCTCTCTTGAAAATACTGAAGACCCTTGGCTTACAGAGTGAACGGAAAGGTCTTTGATGCTGAGATTCTGATTGAATGTGCACTGCTGCTTTGCAGAGCATACATGTGGGAAGAAATTGGTTTACCAGATGTCTGAATCAGCCAGTTGATGCTATAGGTACCAAAGGGAAGAGGCAACAAGATTTCCCCAAGCTGAATTGGGGTCATTTTATCACACTGTCTGAAGTCATCCTGGAAGTGTAGCAACAGCTGGAACTGAAGGCAAATGCAGAGCCCACTGAGGATTTCTGTGACCAGATGCATCTGTTCTGTGAGTCTGACCATTTAAGGAGCATCCTGGTAAGTCCTTTCTGTGGCTTTTCCCCCACTGAGTTGAGTTTTGCATTCTCATGGCTGAGATATCACACGTGGCCAATAAATGAGATAGAGTTAGATGTCCTAAAGTCTGAGTACAGTTTTAAATTATCAGCAGGTTCTGTTTTCACTTCTTAATTTAGTAAATAGGAGGAAAACAAACCCTACACCACCTCGCAATGTTGTAATCTTGTATTCAAATGTCCTGTTGCGAGAGCAGCATGACCCATTAAGTCCTGACTTTCCAACCACAGAAATTACTACCTTGACCTAATGATTACGATTTGTTATTGGTGTACAGCCCCAGCAGATGAGTAAGTTCTAGCATACAGGGAGAAAATGGACTTGAAAGCAGGATGGAGTAGGAGTTCACAAATGCCCACACAGCATTCCTTGAAACAAGGGCTATAAATTCCCTGGGGGACATTATTAGCCTCATTTTAAACAAAGAAATAAGCTCAGAGAAGTAAAATGACTCCTTCATCACATATCTAGGAAGTGAATATGTAAATTAGAGGTGGGGGCTCAAATCAGACCTTTTTTTTTTTTAACTGTAGTGTTCTTTTTATTGCTCTTTGCCAAATGGATCTTCAGAAAGTGAGACCAACACACCAACCAAAATAACTCCAATGAAAAAGACAGAAAATATGAGTGGCGGAAAGGAGAACAACCAGACCCCTCATTTACAACTTTGGAGCGTTAAGTGGCATAGTGGCTTTGAAAAATTGTTTGGTGTTTTCTACTAAAACCACATACATACATATATCCTCTATGAACCAACCCAGCCCACTGCCGGTAATAATGTGTGCCTATGTCCACCCAAAGACATATTCAAGCGTGTCTGCAGCACTACGCATGACATCCCCAAACTGGAAGTTACACGAACTCCCATCACCAGCAGAACAGATAAAACAACGATGGTATAGTCGCGTGGTGAGATATTATCACATAACGGGCCACTATACAACCAACATGCATGGATCACCCAAATAAAATACTGAGCAAAATAAGCCAGATGCAGAAGAGCACACATGAGAAGATTATATAAAACTGAACAATAGGCAAAGCTCATCTATGGTGTTAGAAATGAGAATAGCAATTCTCTTTGGGGGCAGTTAGTAAATAGAAGAAGGTAGGAAGGCGGTGCTTCTTGGGTCTAGATAATGTTCTGTTTCTTGAGCTGAGACTGGTTACATGACTGTGATCAGTTTGTGACAATTCATTGTACTGCACTCTTAGGGCCTCTGCACTGTTTTATTATATATTATATATAAGATATTATATAAGAATATATATTTTATATATATATCTATATCTACATATTATGTAAGATAAAATCTCCAAAGGTAAAAAATACATATATAAGAGCAAATTCACACAAGGTTATGAAACAAGCTAAAAGAAGGCTATGAGAAATATTTACAATTGATAGCAATAGGGGCTGTCACTTCATCATAGGCTCACTTAGGGTCTTGAATTTTTATGCATTAGTTATTCAATTCTTTCAACCTCACGAAGTGAAGACCATTGTCACCCCATTCTTAGAAGGCAAAACAAGACTGGAAAGCTTGGTTGCCACATCCCCGACCATACAGCAGAGAAGCAGTAGAGCAGATACTCAAACCAAAGCAGCCCACCTCCAGGGTCTGCATCTTAACCGTTGTGTGGTATCATATCCTGTGATGGAAAACCTGGGACACCCAGGGGCACTTTGATTCATTGACTTTATCTCCCTGAAAACCACCTGGAAACCTCAGAAGTTGGGATAAATTCCCTTAGATTACCTCTAGAAGAAAAGAAAATGTTTAAATCAAGTGAGATGGAGAACGGCCATTTATCAAAAATTTAGGGCCGCCATGGAGAAAGTCACTAGGGCTCTAACTTTCTGCTTGCCGAAGGCTCCTTTTGAGTAGATCACTGCTTATATCACTCCATAGCAACTGGAGAAGACGAGGATGGATGCAGTCATTTTTAGGACGTTAGAGGACTGTTAACATCAGTGCAGGATTCGTGACGATGTGTTGAAGGACGGTTGGCACCCAAAGGAGGGAATGGTACGTGTTTCATGTTTTATGATATGTTTTGTCACTTGGGGATTTCAGAGGTGGAGGCATTTACAGAGTGAAATGGAAGCTAGCTTTCTCTTCTTGTCACTTGGGTTACTTGGACGGTTTTAAATCGGAAAAAAGAAAACCAACGACTGATTCTGTCCACTAAAGGAAAAGAGAGTCAGAATCAGTGGGAAGGCTGAACAAACAGCTACTTGCTTCTTTTTCTCACTTCCTCTCTCCTTAGCAACTGGACTCCTGTCATAGTGTCATCACTTCTTTCTGCAAGTCTTCACTGACAGTCTCTTTTGACCTCTTTGCATCACCCTATCTCTTGTTCCTAAACCAGAAACAGTGTCACTGAATGGTGCAGTCCTGGGCGTCACACACACATGGCAAACCTCACCCTCACTGGTGACTTTAGTAGACACCATCTGCAAAGTCAACCTGTGAGTGAGGGGTGGGAAGATGGGTGGCCACCCCTCTCAGGGAACAACCTACAGGAGCTCCCCTCAGTGGATACAATTAATTCCAATGAGCAGAGCAAGGAGGGTGTGGCGGGTGGCCCTACTGACGTGGTCATTACAACTTAACCTACCAAACACTAGAGTCAAGCAAAGGGTGCTTGAATCTTCAATGTGGTGAAGCTGGTAGAGCTTTGAAAATCACTTGGGATGATTTACACCAAATACCTAAGCCCCATCTTGTGTTGGTGAAACCATAAGCTTCTCATTTTCTTCTTTCTTTCCTTCCTTTTTAAAACCCTTCCTTCTTTTCTTCCTTTACTCTTCCATACAACAGATACATGGCATGTTTTGGCATGGAGATGCTAGCCTCAAACTAAGTTACATTCATCTCTGGGAATATGGCTTATCTAGGTATGTCTGCTTTGCTCTTACAGTGACTGATCTACACATATTTATTAGCAGGATCCTTCAAGAAGAAAGCAGAAAGACATGATCCAATTTTTTACTGCAGCCTAACAAAACAGACCCAAACTTAATGGCATAATAGAGCAATCATTTTAATATGCTCATGCTCATAGGTCAGAAATTTGAAAGCACATGGACGGATCATTTGTCCTCCCATGTATGTCCAGATTCCACAATGTCTGGTGTAATGTGCATGGCTAGAGATGGCAGGAATGGCTCAACCTGGGAATGTATCTGGGGCCTAAATTCTTCACCATGTGACACCGGCTGAAATTGTAATGTCCAACATGAGTACTTCACTCACATGCCTAGTGCCTGGGATGAGATGGCTGGAACAACTGGGGGGCTGACTGGCACTGCCTTCCTCCCTATGACCAGCTCGGGCTTCCTCACAATATGGCGATCTCAGGATACTCAACCTAGTTAAATGACAGCTGATTTCTCCCAGAGCAAGTGTTCAAAGATACCAAGGTAGAAGTTGCAAGGCTTCCTAGAACCTAGCCCTGGACGTCACACAACATTATTTCTGGTACATTCTATCAGTTAAACAGGGCCAGCCCAGATTCACTGTGGGAGACTATATGAGGGTGTGAATAATTAGAAAGTGGGGTTCTTGGGGATAGAGCTCATTATCACAGAGGAAATGAAGACTATAACAAAGAGTCTGTTGGGATCTCCAACCAGACCCAGAGACTCCTGTCGGAGCCCCTGGGGAGAGGAGAAGCTGCAGGAGGGGCTGGATGATTCTACTCACCTTCTACATGGCCCCATGGCCATACAACATGGCTCTAGCATCTTAAGGCCTGCACGCTGCAACCTAACCTTAAGAACGAAGAGACAGTATGCTTGCCGTGGTCACCCTCAGATACCCTTGCAACCCAAGTGGCAGAATGAACAGCAAAGGGCAGAGCCAAAGAAAAAACAAGACACTGCACACTACACAGCACCCAGCTAACAGCCTAGTCAGTGAGCGCAAATGAAGCAAGACTTGGGAGACTCCCAGACACTAGGGGGCTTGGTGGTTCTTTGCGAGCAGTTGAAACAAAACTAGTGAAATGTGGATTTTCAATCTTCTATAAGCCCACTTGTACAAACTGGATTGTGATGGCACAAATTACATTTGATAACAGTTTTAATTCAAGCTTTGTACTTAATGACCTTGCCCTCGGGGGTTTAGCATCTAATTGGGAAAATAAAATTAATATACATTAAATAATGGCATAAGACAACATAAAAGCTGTCACCAGGGAGCCCCAAATAAATGGCTCACACATTAAGTTTTATAGGAATAAGCTCAGAGGAAGAGGCATTCTGAGAGCCAGTATGAACTGAAGGGCCTCCAGGAAGAGGGAAATTTGATCGGTGCCTTGGAAGTTGGTAAAATTTAATCAGGCAGGGAAGAAGCAGAGAGTGGAAGAAATCTCAAACTTAGGAATGTTTTTGAATGACTTTTGGCCCAAAACACAATTATTTTCTCTGAAACATTTAAAAATTTTAAACCTTAGCCATTTTTAGCGTGTAATGCATGGACCTCTGGAGTTTAAAGATAAATGGGAAGACCGAATGTGGTTATAGAAAGGACAGGAAAACCAAAAGGAGAGGAGGTATTTCGGAGTGGTTATTTACTTTACATCTCTTGTTGGACTTGAAAAAAAAAGTCTAGAGCAGGAGTTGGCCAGAATAAATAGTCTTTACTGTAACTACCCAAGTCTGCTTCTGTAGAACAAGATAAGCCATAGACAATCCAGTAAACAAATGGGCATCACTCTCTTCCAATAAAACCAGTTCCAATAAAACCAAGTGGCAGGCTAGATCTGGCCCGCAAGGCAGAGCTTGTTAACCCCTGCTGCAGACACTCAGGCTCATCCTGTGAACATTTACTGAAATCTACATGATGCTTACCACCTTTGAGGAGAATGTGATGTAGAAGTGGTTCACTCAACAGGTAGTGACTCTAGGTCCATTGTGTGCTTTGTCCTGAGCAGATCAAGTGGGGTTTAAAGCTGAGCACGCAGAGGTGACCCTACCCTCACAGAAGCTAGAGGTGGGGAGGGAAGATGTATCAGGATCTAACCTAATAATCTTACGGAATGGGGGAGCCAAAACTGACCTCCCTGAAGAAAGGACATTTTACCCGAGACTGGAAGAAGCTCGTGTTAGCGCTGATCATTTGTGGAAGTAGCAACGTTAAGGAGGGTGGAAATGTTCCATGTAGAAGAAACAGCACAGAAGGGAAAGGATGTGCTTTGTGAGAGAAACCAATAAAAGTAGAGTATGACACTGCGACAGTAAGAGCAAGGAACCGGGCATGAAATTGGAGGTATCAAGAAATTAGATTTACCCCCCAAGAAATGGGCTGGAGTGGTGATATGTGCCTGCCCCTTGCCCCCAGGCTCCTTTCCTTCCTAGAATCAGGGCGCATTCTGATCAGGGTTGTCTGGGACCAGCTGAGGTCCTGCAGATGATGAGCACCGTGAAATCATCTCATGCTGACACTGAGTTCACCGAAGAGAAGATGGTGTTATGGCTACACCAGCTCAAATTGCCTCAGGGGAAAGCAGGGATCCAACCTCTTCTCTTCCTACACACCAGGCAAGGGCAGAGTCTGTTCCCACATCATTCTCAACATTGATCAAACTGGCACCAATTAATGCCAACCTAGAGAGCACTTGGAAGTGAGCCTTTCCCATCCAAGATGATTAATAATTGGCTGGAACGCGTCATCCCTTGTCCATGCCAGGATTCCACATAATTCTGATGTGCCATCCTTGGGCTCTGTGAACTCCATCCAATGAACACATTAAATACTTGGTGCATTTTAATTTATATTTTATTGTGGTTGACTTAACAACAATATGTGACATGCTGTGGTTATCAGCAAATGGTTCTCTTCCCTTTCTTCCAGGCCATTCTACTATACAACTCTTGACTGAAATCTCATACAATCTCTCATGGGCTGTTATTTTTCACTTCACCAGTTGCCTTGGGACATCTGCATAAACACATACTAGGTTGGAGCAAATCCTTTCTAGTTGCATTGTAAGAAACGTCTGATCGGCTTGATGCAGAGGAAAGAGCTCAATGCCTGATGAGCGCGGGAATGCCTACATGGGGTCCCAAACCTTATGTGGAGCTTTTTGTTCTCTGTATTTTTCTAATACAGGACTAAGTTTGCAGAGCCAACTCTGGATGGGAGTTGCTTGGTTTCCCTCACTATGGAGGCCGTGGGAAAGGGTCTCCGGGAGAAGGTGTTCTTCAAGGCTCCAGATCCACCACTAGTAAAATGTGGCCCTTGATGTCATATCCAGCCACATTCTGCAAATGTTCCCCTAGAACTAGCGCTGAAACACAGGGAGGCTCCAAAAGGTGTGTAGTGGGGTTATGACATATGCACAAAGCACAATTCAAGGGGCAAAACTGTGCCTCTCCCTACTGCAAGAGTCAGGAGAGTAAGTGAATAAATAAATATATAAATGAATAGTGTTTTTTAATGCCGCGAGCATTCCAACAGACTGGAGAAGACAACCCCGGAAATGGTTGATGTTAGGCAACTGGACTGCAAAGTAAAATCTGAATTCTCACCCTATAATTCCCACTATCCGGCCAGGGTTCTTTGTGCTGTCATTTCACAGGTCCTGCATCTCTGTTTTCTCATTTGTCTGCTGAGGGTCTCACTCCAGATGAGCAGAAAACTTCCGCTGGCTCTAAAATGGAACGTTGTTCCTGCGGTAACTTTGGAGTAAAGAGGGAGGCCCACAGGACTTGAAGTTGGAGAGTGTGGACTCCTATCCTACCTTCCCCAAAAGTCAGTTGCGTGCCCTTGAGTGAATAATTTAGTCTCTCCAGACAAGGCTCTATCCAGTCTAAGTTCTGTGAGTCAGTGCTGCAAAGGGCTTGCTCTGAGTATCTTCTCTGAACGGCATCCATGAGCTGATGGGGCTTGAATGTTCGCCTGAGGTGAATGAAGGCTTTGATTTGCCAGGCAGTGTGGAAATTTTTGTCTATGTAATCCACAGAGAGGCCACTAGCCTCTGGCCACCTGACACCTGTGCCGTGTTTACCTGGAAATTGTTTTCTTTATTTTATCTTGTTACAGAAGTGAGACATATTCAGAGGAAGAGAAAAGCAATGAGAAGAAGTAACACCTACCATCTACTCTTGTGCCCAAAGATACCCTCAGTTAAGCTGTGGGGTATATGTTCCAGATCTGTTTTCAGTATCTCCAAGACAGACGCCTCATTTCCACAAATCATCTCTAAGTTCTTTAGCTTTCTGGAACCAGTCTTTCATTTAATATTCAAATATAAAACAACTCATTTCCCCTGTCTTGGTTCTGCACAACAAATTACCATAAATTTAGGACCTGAGAACAAAGTCTATGCACAGTATGGCTGAGTCGTGTTCTCAGGGTCTTACGAGGCTGAAACCAAGGTGTTGGCTGGGCTGTGTTCCACTGTGGAGGCTCTGAATGAAGTCACTTCCAAGCTCAGACTGTTGGCTGAATTCAGTTCTTTGTAAGACTATGGTCTTTGTTTCCTTGCTGCTTTTCAGCAAAGGGCTGCTCTCAGCTCCAAGACGTGACCTCCATGCCTCGCCACATGTCTGTGTCCTCATCTTTAAGTCAGCAAGGGCACACTGAATCCCTCTCTTGCTCTGACTCTCTTTGCAGAAAGAGAACTGTCTTTTTTTTTTTTTTTAAAGATTCATCTGATTAGGTCAGGCTCACCCAGAAGTTGTCTCTCTTCTGATGAACTTGAAGTTAACTGATTAGTGATATAATCATGTAGTCAGAGGCACTGGTCCCAGGCACTCTCAAGGGGAAGGGATTATATAGAGCATGTAGAGGGGCAAGGAGCCCGAACCTTGGGGGCCATCTTAGAATCTTGCTGTCACATACCCGTATTCTGAGTAACTGCAGGAAATCCACCCCTCTCCCGAGTGGTTCACGAGCAAGTAATCTGTCCCAGGGCTCAGCACCAGCTGGCCCTCAATAAGCATGTGTTAAGTGAATCCAAGAGTTCCAGAATGTGATGAACTATTGTAGCCAGTCCCTTCTCATTTGGTTTGGGTTACCTCTGGCCACATCACTTGCTTCCATGCTTTTCTGCCTGTCACTTCTGAATTCCTCTCTAAGACCTCAGCCTCCTAAGGCAGCAGTAGCAGGAGCCAACGGGGATGACGACGCCACAAGAGATAATGGATTATGCGAAACTGGGTAACAGATACCACTACTCCTTGAGTCCAGGCCACGCTCTGTCAGGAAATGGAAATTCCTTGCCTTAGACCAGAACTGTGGTATAATAAGAAATATATTTGGCTTGCCCCCGGTTCCCAGCAGAGAGCTCCTAAAACCCTTGGAATTTCTTGAGTAAAGGAGTCTCTTTTGTCATTCATAAGGAGCCTCTTTCCTGCACAGCTGAATTTATGCTAATGAGGTAAGGAGGGTGAGACACCTGGAGAGTGTCAGAATGGAGCAGTCAGTCACCAGAAAGACTAAGTGATTAGAGGCCTGGAACTTTCAACCCCATCCACCAACCTCCGGGAGGCAGAAGGGGAAGGGAGCCCCACATCTGGGCTCTATAAAAGATATTAAAAAAAAAAAAAAGATTTTATTTATTTATTTATTTGACACAGAGCGAGAGATCACATGTAGGCAGACAGAGATGGGAAAGGAAGCTCCCTGCTGAGCAGAGAGCCCGATGCAGGGCTCGATACCAGATCCTGAGACCATGACCTGAGCCAAAGGCAGAGGCCCAACCCACTGAGCCACCCAGGTGCCCCTGGGCTCTATAAAAACTCTTGGGTGAGATCTGATCAGGTTCCGTATCAATGAGCACATCCACGCGCCAGAAGCCTGGGGCCCCCCAGTTCTACCCCTGGGACAGAAGCTCCGGCATCTGGAACCTTCTGGACCTTACCCTAACTATCTCTTCCTCTGGTTGTTCGTTTGTCTCCCTTCTCATCTCCTTTATGATAAACTGGTAAATGCAAGGACACTAGTCCCCCCTTATGTACGGTTTCGAGTTACCCGCAGCCAACAGCAGTCTGGAAGAAGACGATCCTTTTGACATCTCATCAAGCCAACAGTAGCCTAATACTATGTCACAGAGTATTTTTTGCCCCATTTGCCCCACCTCATCACATGAAGGCATTTTCTCATCTCACATCACCACAAGAAGGGCTAGTACAGCACTAGAAGATACTCAGAGAGACAGACCACATTCACTTAACTTTTCTTTTTTTAAGATTTTATTTATTTATTCTACAGGTAGAGATCACAAGTAGGGAGAGAGGCAGGAAGAGAGAGAGGGGAAAGCAGGCTCCCTGCTGTGCAGAGAGCCCGATGTGGGGCTCGATCCCAGGACTCTGGGATTATGACCCGAGCAGAAGGCAGAGGCTTAACCCACTGAGCCACCCAGTTGCCCCTCACTTAACTTTTATCACAGTATACTGTTGTAATTGTTTTATTTTATTATTACCTATTGTTTAGTTAATCTCTGACTGTGCCTCATTGGTAAATTAAATTTTCTCATTGGTGTGTATGTATAGGAAACACACAGTGTATGTAGGGTTTTGTACCATCTGTGGTTTCAGGCATTTGCTGTGGGTTTTAGACCACATTCTCTGGGATAAAAGGGGACTAGTGCAATCTCTGAGTTCCAAAGGAAGATTAGTCAAATCCAAGGAGGGAGTTATGGGAGCCTCTGATTTAGAGCCGGTCGGTCAGAAGCAGAGCTAACAGCTCGGGCTTGTGACAGGCATCTGAAGCAGGTGAGGCGGTCTTGTGGGGCCGAGCCCTTAGCCCGTGGGATCTGACGTTTCTAAGTAGACAGTGTCAGAATTGGGGTACACCGTAGAACACCCAACTGGTGTCACAGAATTGCTCGATGTGTGAAAAACCCACACATCTGGTATCAGCGTTGTTGCAGAGCAGTGAGAATGAGGGAGAGACACAAAAGGAGTGAGTTTTCCCCTCCCAAGGGTTTGGAAAACTGCCCTGAAGGGCCAGAGGGTAAATATTTTAGACTTTGCAGGCCATAAGGTCTTTGTTGAAGCTATTTATCTCTGACACTTTAATGAGAAAGCAGCCGCAGACGATGCGAAAACCAAGAGGTATGGCTATGTCACAATTAAAATGTATTTGCAGAATCAGATGTGGGCCAGAATTAGCCTTTGGGTCACTGCTCGGAGTCCTCTGCTTCTGGCTGCTGTGAGGCTGTGACCCCTCTCTTGGAACCAAGTCTTTCCTTTATCCCTCCAGGTTGAAGGAAACTCCTATCTCAGGCCACCAGAGGAAAGTCAAAACTTTAAGACATCCATATTAACTCTGTTCTGCGAGAACCACTCATTTATATCACCACTAAAACAAGTTTTAGCTTTCTGTTGTCCTGATTTCCATTCTGGATGAACATTACCTTGGAAAAACCAATTTGAGCATCATTGATTTGCTCACTTGTCTTCTCCCAGAGAAGAATTCTTAAGCAACCCAAAGACCTTGAAGAAACAATGAAATTGGAGCCATTATTTTTGCTTTGCTGATCCCGTAAACCTAGATGGAGTTCTCAAGCATGGTTCAAGGTCAGCTTACTTTTGCTTCTTTCCCTACAGTCATTCTGTAAGGGGAGGCTAATGGGTAGGAAGCAGACAACAGAATAATGGTCCCTTTCCCAAGGAACCCAACATCAAGGTCCCTGTTTTTTCTTTTTCTTTGTCTTTTTTTCCCCCTTTCCTGTTATAATAGGAACTTCATGGCTCAACAGGTTTTATAAAGTATTTGGCAGAAAATTCATTCTGAGCTACAATTCGCTATAAATAATAATAATGATGATGATAGCTAATGTTTATTGGGAGCCTACTACACACCAGTCACTTTGCCAAGTGTTTTGTGTGCATCATTTCATTTAATTCTCAAGACAATTCTGTGAGGGAGGCACTATTCTTTCTTCCACTTCTTTCGAGGAAAAGTGTAGTTACAAGAGGTTCATCAGCTCCCCTAGGTTCAAAGAGCCAGAAAGCAGCAGAGTCAATTTGGAACAAAGGTCTCTCTGACTCCAAAGCCATTTCCCCTAGCCATCATACCAAGGCGCCTCGGCATCTAGGAGACCATACCCCCCTGGTATGCACTGTCTGTGTAATTCCCTCCACCCCCAGTGTGATGAAAGGAAAGGACCCCCCCTTCTAAAGGGCACAGTTGAGATTCCTGACCTTCTTTTAAGGCCAACCCCACTTAATAAAGTACTTCCATTGATGTTCTAGTAAATAAATTCAAGATAAGCTAGAGGGCTTAATTTCAGACAAAACAATGTATTCGGTGGAGGCAAGTACCACAGAGCTAATAAAGCTTCCTCACCTGTGGGATCTTTTGGACTACATCAAAATATAACACTGAAACTGAATGGCTGTACACAGATAATTTAGAGATGATATCATCTCTATCCAATGGTGTGCTTTATGGATGTTGTTAACAATGCCGCCAGGTATCGCCAAGCATTCTACTTAGAAACCATATTTAATTCCCATAAGAATTCCCTACATCAGTCAAGACAGTCTAGGCTCTGCTATGGAAACAGGCAACTTCAAAATCTCAGAGGCTTATAAACAAAGGTTAATTTCTGGCTCAGGCCACATCTCTATCACGGACAGCCAGAGACTCTGCTACTCTGAGACCAGGTAGCAGAGCATGCACCACCTGGAACAGTCCTGGCTAGAATCTGGAACATTCCTGGTTGACATTGCAGAGGGAAAACAGGATGTCTGGAACATCTCACTTCGCCAATTTACTGCTCAAGCCTAGAAATGTCATGTGTCCCTTTTGCACACATTCATCAGCCGGAGTCACAGGACAAAGGGAAAGAAAAGAAATGTTTGCTCTAAGGCAAATGCTGTTATTGTCCCGCCTTTTGCAAAAGAAGAAAGAAAAGCTAAGATGTCCATCAAAGGTTATACAGTTAGATAAATGGTTGAGCCAAGATTTGACTCTCTGACTCACTCTTCACTGTGTCTGATAGAGACAGAATTATAAATAGGCTTCCAGAAAACAAAGTAGGTTACAACACAATCCCAGCTGTGATTAAATCCCAGTTGTGATACAACATGTAAAGCTCAAAGGAACTACAGGGGATGAATCATTGTAACAGAGAGGTGGAAGGACGAAAAAACAAGACAGAGCCTTGTGGCTTGAGTTGCCTCTTGAAAGATGGGAAGCAGCATTGCCCGTGCATGGAGATGGAGGAGAGGAGCAGTGAAGGCTGTGATGCAGTCTGGCTGAAGCAGGAGGGGGAACTGGAGAGAAGGTGAGCAGAAATGCAGCAGGAGATGAGGAAAAAGGCAGACTGGGACCAACCATAGGTTTTGTCCTCTCCCGGCAAGGAGATGCAAACAGGGTATAGTTCCAGAATAACTCATACTCACAACTAGAAAAAAAGCACTGAAGGCATAAACCCACTCAATAATGAGTCAAAAGCCTCATTTTTTTTAGAAGTATAACATTTCTTGGGCTCTACAGAGTGCCTGGCACACTACATTGTAGGTGTTTTATAAATATTTATTGAATATCGAATGATTTCCAGGAGAAGTGTCTACGAGGTTTAGAGTTTGCCCTGAGGACAAAAACAGGAAGAGGTACTAGAAGTCTGGCGATAAAGGGAACCCTGCAAAGAATTTTCTGGATTGAGTTTGTCACTGAGGACGCAGAACACCAACATGCTGGCAAACAGCCAAGGCAACAGGAAAGACGAAACGCTAGCACAAACTGTGTGGGTCAAGGTTTAACTAGTCTTGCAGTGAATGGGGCTGCCATATGGAATTGTTTTTATTTGCTGTGGGTAATTTTCTGTGGAAGAGCATCCTCCTAACCCAGCATAATGAAGCCGATTATTCGTGCATAGAATCAGCAGCAAGGGGAAAAAAAAGGAGAGAGAGAGAGACAGAAATGCAGTCATGAAAAACACTCTTATGAGTGAGCTAGTGCCTGGGCTGGTCTCCATGAGCGGGGACCCTCCTGGGTGGACCACCAAGGAGATGACAAGGGCTGGATTGTCAAGTACACTGACCAAGAGCTCAAATCAGATTTGAGGGTTTCTTATCCCAAATACTGAGTGGAGAGAGACGTCTTCTCAGGGGACTTTCTGACACTGACTCAGTTTCCTGAGAGTGGGCCATTCCATTTCCTGTCTCCTGAATTCTGACCCCTAGGAGGAAATTTGCAAGATCTATAAACTGGATAGAGGATGCTCAGGGAAGAGGACTGATTTTATTAATGGGATTGTTTGTAGGACTGGATGGATCTGGGCTCACATCCTGAGGGTAATGGTGAAGATTCCTTGCAAGAGGACACACGAATTACAGAAGGATCACCAGGCAGGTGGGTGGAGAATGGATGGAAAGAGAAGGTGTTAGTCTTGCAGTAGCAACTGTGCCAAAGCTGACTGCAACAGGCCAGCTGAGAGATGATGAAGACTTCAGTTTTAGCTGTCGGGATGGGCACATGGAAGAGGGGAACTGTATTCGCTTGCTAGGGCTGCTGTAACCAAGCACAGCCCTGGGTGCCTTAAACAACAGAAGTGTACTGTCTCACACATCTGGAGGCTACAAGGTTGAGGTCAAGGTGTAGGCGGGGTTGGTTCTTTCTGAGGGCCATGAGGGATGGCTCTGTCCTCTCCTAGGTCTTGGTGCTTTGCTGCTCATCTTTGCTATCCTTTGGCTTCTGCCACATCGACCCCATCTCTGCTTTTATCTTAACATGGCATTTGCTTTGTGTGTCTTCACGTGGTCTTTCCTCTGTGCATGTCTGTGTGTCCAAACTTCCTCTTTTTATAAGGACACCAGTGGTACTGGATTAGACCCCGTACCCTACTCCTGTATCATCGTATCTTAATTAATGACATCTGCAAAGACCTTATTTCCAAACAAGGACATACTCTGAGGTACTGGGGTTAGAACTTCAACATGAAAATTTTGGTGGGACACAACTCTGCCCGTGATGGGACCCATTCCAATAGTATTTCGGAATTATAATTAAAGTGTCTTGGTGATCAATTTTATTACTTATGGATTAAAATAGTTTTCAGAGGATGGAAATATTAGCATATATTGGGAGCACTTCCGATTCAGGCAGGGGTCAATTTCAATGGCAATGTCCTTGGTGGAAACTGAATTATGTCGCTCCATGGTGCTGGAGGCTGTCCTGTGCTCTGTGGGATGTTTAACAGCATCCCCAGCCTCTACTCACCCCATGCCAGCAGCCCCCACCCCTTTACCCCCAGAGGTGAGAATGAAAAATGTCACCAGATATTGCCAAATGTCCCCTGGTGGTCAACATCACCATGGTCTATGGTATGATTTTTCATAAAATATGTAAGCAGTCCTTCACATTTTTTTAGAAAAAGGACAGAAGGTGAAGACACATGAAAACATGAAGATGGGAAGAAAGCGATGTAGGCATGGACCCGGCAGAGTCCTACAGTTTTGGGATCTTAGCTAGCACGGATGTGGCGAGGGGCTCAGCACATGCTGTGTTGTGTTTACTGGGCACAAATACAATGGTGACTTATGCTCCAGAGTTCAGACAGTGGGTTCCGTGTTCTTGTGACAGTCACACCACACTTCTAACAAAAACACTGTCTTCCCTGCTCAGAACACTGTCTGCCAAGCCAAACACAATTATAGATAGGGGTCTGACTGCATTTTCCTAATTGGCTCCAGGGCATTCTACCTCTGATATCATGTTTTCCCTGAGATAAAAGGTAGCAAAGGGTACATCAAGTCTTTATCTCTGATCGTTTTAATGAAATCAGTGGGAATCTAAGAGGCAGAATTATTAACAGCTAAAAGCAAGGGCTCTGGTGTGTTACGCTGGATGGGTTACTTTCTGAGTCTCCATTTTTTCATTTGTAAATGGGGTAAAAATAGTCTCTCAAAGGATTCATTGTGAGGATGGGGATAATAAATGAAAAGTACTTAGTAAAGGCCCTTTTTGCCAGCGAAGTGTGACCAGAAAGATAAAGGAACTGGATATTAAGTTATAGGAGGAATAATTAAACGTTTACTTTGATAAGAGGGGGCATAAGGGCTGTCTTTCAAGTGTCTGATGGGATCCTAGGAAAAGGGAAGAATTTTTCCAAAACACAGAACTAGAGATAAGAGAGGCATAGTTAGGCTCAAGAAGTTTTCCAGCAACTGTATCAACATGGCTAACAACTGGAAAAAGAGCTGAGCAATGGTTGAGCACAAGCTCTTGGGGAAACTCCTCAGCTGGAAAAGAGAAAACTCCTACGTATCTGTCAACACCCACCTCAGCTGTCCCTACCTGTGGAAGGCCCTAGATCACCCTGATGGTCCAGCCTGAACTTAGCATCTTGAACTTGACTTCTCAAGATCATACAGTAGTTACCGGTTTACCTATTTTTTTCTGCACCTGCATGGTGAACTCCTCCAGGACAAGAACTCAGTTGTCCACTCCCCTTAGTCACACTGCCTATCATAATGCCTGGAACCAAGCAGATGCATAGAAGATGTCAAAAAGGAAAAAGAATGGAATGGCCAGAGATATTTCTGATTTGGGGAGAGGGCTACAGTTGGTCACCTATACATTTTCAGCTAACTCAAATATGTGATTATTTCTTGGTTCTGTTTTCTAACATCCAACTCACCAAAGCCTTATCAGGCTGGATACCCATCAACAAAACAACAGCTTGAAGCCAGAAAGAGAGAAAAACACATCCGGTTCACTGCTTTGTTTTTTTGTTTTGTTTTGTTTTTCCTGCCCATGCCCAGTGGCCCGTTTTCTGGTAGGCATGGTTCTTCCCGTGACTGGTCAATCTGAGAGTCAATTGGCTCAAACAACTGATTCTAGACTGACTCAGCTTCCTGCCTTCCGGCAATAAGTGGATGGTCAAAGACCTGCGAGGGAATGAAGAATTGTAAAGAAGTATGTCCTTAGTTCTAATAACAAAATAAAAATAACTTGTCTTCAAGTTGTACCCAGGCTTGTAAAGCCTCATGTTATGAATTTCTATCCTACAGTGTCTGAAAGATGAAAAGGTGCATAATCAATTGAAGAAGCTGGTCAGTCTGCCCTCCATCCTCTTTTCTGTACTTCCTAGTTCAGAAGATGTAGGACATCTCTATTCTTTTTAAACCTCTCCACAGAGATGCCTGTTCCCCTGAGCCAGTGGGCAGATGACTATTCGCAAGCTTGCAAATAAATAAAAGTTGCAAATCTGGAATGGGAAGTGAGAATTATTTTCTAAGAATGGCTTATGGTGAGGAGTTACAAGAGGAAGAAAAGAACTGGAGGCTGATTAGCTGTGAAGTAATTAAAATGGAGGGGACCATGGCTTCTCTTCAGATCGTATAAATCTTTCGCCTTTTACTAAAGTGTTCAAAAATTTGCATTTTGCACTAGTCTCAGAAAAATCGTTTATTAAAAAAAATGGACAGAATTATTACTTAACATAGTATATCCCTTAGCATTTTACGTGTTTGTTTTCTTTTGCTTTATTTTTTCTTAGGAAAAGCATTTCAGTTCAAGTCAATGAACAAATGTTGTGGACCTACTATGCGCAAAGCACAAAAGTAGGAAGATGGATGAATAGATATGGTTTTTGTTTCAAGATGTTATGAACATAGTGATGGGAAAAGATCACTACAGTTGTATTTATTTTAAGGATAATAGCTACCACTTATGAATGCCTATCATGTTCTTTTACAGAAGTTGACAGTGTAGATCTCTTTTTAATTTTTTGAGGAATCTCCACACTGCTTTCCGAAGTGGCTGCACCAACTTGCATTCCCACCAACAGGGTAAGAGGGTTCCCCTTTCTCCACATCCTCTCCAATGTTTGTTGTTTCTTGCCTTGTTAATTTTGGCCTAACTGGTGTTAAGGTGGTATCTCAATGTGGTTTTGATTTGAATCTCCCTGATGGCTAATGATGATGAACATTTTTTTATGTGTCCCATAACCATTTGTATGTCTTCATTGAAGAAGTGTCTGTTCATGTCTTCTGCCCATTTTCTGACATGATTATCTGTTTTTGGGGTGTTGAGTTTGAGAAGTTCTTTATAGATCTTGTATATCAGCCCTTTGTCTGTAGTGTCATTTGTGAATATCTTCTCCCATTCCATGGGTTGCCTCTTTGTTTTGTTGACTGTTTCCTTTGCTGTGCAGAAGCTTTTCATCCCAAAAAATTACAAAGAGAGCTATCCTATGACCTGGCAACTGCACTACTGGGCATTTACCCCAAAGATACAGATGCAGTGAAAAGAAGGGCCATATATACCCCAATGTCATAGCAGCAATGTCCACAACAGCCAAACTATGGAAAGAGCTGAGATGCCCTTCAGTAGACGAATGCATAAAGAAGATGTGGTACATATATACAATGGAATACTGCTCAGTCTTCAGAACGGATGAATACTCAACTTTTATATCAACATGGATGGGACTGGAGGAGATTATGCCAAGTGAAATAAATCAAGCAGGGAAAGTCAATTATCATATGGTTTCACTTACTTGTGGCACATAAGGAGTAACATGGAGGACATTAGGAGAAGGAAACGAAAAGTGTGTGTTTGCGGGGGTGGGGGGGAATTCGGAGCAGGAGATGAACCACAGGAGACTGTGTACTCCGAGAAACAAACTGAGGCTTTTGGGAGGGATGGGGGCTGGGGGCGTGGGTGAGCCCCATGATGGGTATTAAGGTGGACACATATTGTATGGAGCACTGGGCATTGTACGTGAACAATGCATCTAGAAACACTACATCAAAAACTAATGATGTACTGTATGGTGACTAACATAACACAAAAATAATTTAAAAAATGTTGATAGTGCAGACTGGTTAAGATCCGGGAGCCTAGAGGCAATATATCTCGCTTAAAACTCCGACCCAACACTTAATTTGCTGTGTGACAACTGAGAGAGTTCCTTAAGCTCCCTGAATCTGCTTCTCATCCTGTCTACTTCGTGGGGTTATTGTGAGAATTGAATGAGTTAATATAACCTAAAGCACTTGGAAAAATTCAGTTAGTACCGCATATGGTAGTTAAAATGCCTCTGTGCATTTGTTATACCTAATGGCAACCTTCTATTATGCCTATTTCACAGATAAAGAAACTGAGGTCCAGAGGGGTTAAGTACTATATTTAACAACATAGAGCGAGAAAGGGTTGAAGGTAGATTTCAAATCTCAATCTGACTCTAAAATTCATTTTTTTTAAAGATTTTTTCTAAATTTATTTGTTTGACAGGCAGAGATCACAGAGAGAGAGAGAGGAGGAAGCAGGCTCCCTGCTGAGCAGAGAGCCCAATGTGGGGCTCGATCCCAGGACCCTGGGACCTCTTCAGGCAGAGGCTTAACCCACTGAGCCACCCAGGCGCCCGTAAAATTCTTTTTTTTTTTTAAATTTATTTATTTATTTTAGAGAGAGACAGTATGAGTGTGAAGAGGGGCAGAGGGGGAGAGAGAGAGAGAGAGAGAGAAAGTAGGGCTCTGTGCCCTACTGGGCACAGAGCCGAAGGTGGGGCTTGATCTCACAACACTGAGATCAAGACCTGAGCTGAAATCAAGCGTTGGATGCTTAACTCATGGAGCCACCCATGTACCCCTCTAAAATTCATTTGCAAATTCATTCATTCATTCAAATGCAATGAATGAATGAATGAATGAATGAAAAATCATTCATTCAAATGCAACTCATAAATGCATTTTTTTCCACTGCATTTCACTGCATCCAAGGTAATAATAGTATAATCAAGGAAATATGTGAAAATGGAAGATTTGAGTAGACACTTTGAGGATGCGGGGGGAAATGGATGGACGGATTCATGGAAGAGGTAATGCTTGAGTACAGCTTGGAGGAAGAATTTACCCACCCAACTTAACCTCATGTCCCCAGGATAGACAGCGTCTGTGTGCTTTGGGTCTACACCATCTATTGCCAGCGTTTTTGTCAACTTGGCAACGTTTCTGTCTTAGACAAGCCATAGTTGGTACATAGTAAGTGCTCAGGAATTCTCATTGGAATGAAGAATGAAGGAATAGAGGAATGAATGAATGAGATCAGTGTTCCAGATTTTTAACCAAACTTCAGCTAAGTACCTCAGTAATATTCAAGCAGCATACCAGCCAGTCTCCTTATTACAAAGTAGTCGGCTTCTCCTTCGTCTGGAAAGAGACTGGTGTTTTTTCAGAATCTACTGTGAACCCAGAATGCCTGCAGGCTTAATGAATAATTCCTCTTTAAAATGAAAAATGCACAAACAGAACACTGCAAACCGATCCTGTGACAAGATTTCAGCCCTGTAGGTAATCTGTTCTTTTTCAAACATAATCTCTTCCCTATGTACTTGATCCATTATGCTAATTAATGAAAACACCAGCTTTCAAGACTGTGCCCAGGTTTTGTTTTTGTTTTGTGTAGTAAAACTCTATCATTTTAACAACACGCATTGCCTGAGAAGAGAGATGCACCCATTCTCTGAATAATGTCTTCCCCAGGACACACAGTGAGAAAACATACGCGTTCTCAGAACAAAGGGCTTCATCAAGAGCACTCTCCTCAAGGAATCAGAAGGTGGTTGAAAAAAGAAGACAAACACACCAAACATAAGGCAAATGATGGTAAAGGTAATGGCAGAAAACTATGTGCGACTGAGGCCAAGTTGGTTGAAAACGATGTCCATTCTAAGGGGATGTTCTTTTGTTTTTGTTTTGTGTGTTTTTGTTTTATTTATTTATTTATTTATTTATTTTTTACAATTTCAAGTTCATTGGAGTATAACTGCAGAAAGGTAGTTTCTAAATTACTTCTGGTGGACTTAACCTTGGCCAAAATGTGAAAAGAATAATAGTAATTCACCCCACGGCTTTTGATCGTTCAAGCGAAATGGTTTACCTTTAAACATTTGAATATCGTCTTTCCTCATTAAGGCTGTATGTTAAGTAGGAAACTCAACAGGGAAATAAAATGGGAGACTGGTGTCCTTTCCCATACATATATGTTTGCTCCAATATAAACTTTACATTCAAGGACTTAGAAAAAAATAAACTGCTCAGGTAAGCCAGGACATTTTGGAATTCTGTCCCATTCCCTACTCTTGCATGAAGTTGCTACAGTTACCTTTAACATAAAGACCTTGTATTTCAGATAGATTTGATTATGCCTCTTCCATTTGTGTAGTTAGTTGCTTTAGGACATCCTGTCCAATACCCCATAGCCTTGCTTAAAACCTTGTAGGGCTCCGATAGAAACCTAGATTCCCTTTGGCCTGGAAAAATTAGATATCTTTGGTTCTCAAAAAGATTTGCAAATTTTTGCTTAAGGAAACAACAACAAAAAATGTCATGGAAACATGGAGAGAAACTTTTTGCCATGGTGACCCTAGTGTGATATGGCTCCAGAAAAGATGGGCATCGAAGGCTACCATACCCTGGGGAGAAGAGATGCCGGTCGTTACCAATTACTCAGCACTTAACCTCCTTCAGACTCAGTTCTACACACTTGAAATATATTAATATACCCAAAAGCACAGCGAGGTGAGCGCTCTCTACCTTTGTGTTCTACAGTTGAGAAAATGGAAGCAGAGAGAGGTAAAGCATTTTTCCCAAGGCTGCACAGTCAGTAAGCAGAGACGCTGGGGTGAAAACCAGCCCCGTCCCAGGCTCAATGTATTTACTCTCCATTCTGTAGGGTCTCTCCAACCACAGAGTGAAAAGGATCAGAGCAATTCTCCTGGGAAGATCCCAACAGGGTATAATCCTCCCCCCCTGTGAATTCCCCATTGGCTTTCTGGGGTTAACAGCATTTATCATATATACCAGTTACTAACATCAGCTTTGTCTTTTCAAGGTGACCCTTGACTTGGAGTGGCAGGGATCCAAGGTTCTAAATGTGAGCACTGCAAAAACCACCAAAGCCCTGAAAATTCCGTGTGCTGGCTTGAGGGCAAGCCAAGTCTGGGTTTATAGAACTTTTCTACCACTTAATTAACGGGCAGAAATTGTGCAAGCCATTCAAATTCTCTGAATCTTAGTCTGCTCCTTTAGAAAGTAGCAGTATCATCCATTTTGAAGGAATTCTAGGAGGATTAAGAGATTTAATATGTATGGGGCCCATAGGAGTTACTCAAAGGATATTGGTTCCCATGCTCATCACTGGGATGCTTATACCACAAGGACCTAAGAATATCTACCTACTTTCCATCCGTTACAGTACCTAGCAGCACTCTTTTACATACTAAGTAGGGCCTCAATAACTCTTTGAAAATACCGCGATTGTTTTATTTTGTAAATAAAACATTAAGTTGAAAAAGACTACAGCAGACCTGACGCGTTTAGTGGAAATGTCATTGCAGAAATGGAGCTGGAAATTAGGAGTATGATTCTTGTTAAATATTTCTCAAAATTGGGAGCCTGATATCACAACCAGGGGGGAAATAGTAATCATTTCATTATTCCTAATGAAAAGTTTTGGCAAACTGTGAAGAAGATGTATCCCCTGGAGAAGGACCAGAGGTAAGCAGTGAAAATTCATTAAAAGGTCAGAAAAAAGGGTCCGTGTGAAAAGGTTAAAAATAATTGGAATTAGCCCAGAAAGGAAAAGACTATGTGGCAACATAATTACTGTCTTCATTCTGCCACAAAATGAGGTGCCCTCCATCGCTTCCATCTTGGATAATGAGAATACAGGAGGAGCTGACCTTAAAAAGAAAGCAAAGGCAAGGTAGGCACACAGTTCTTGGGACTTTTTTATTTGACAAAGGAGACACTTGAAAGGTTACCTGAAGCAATGTTAGAATTGTCTACCCAGGAAAGCCTGTCTTTCAGGTGTGGTATGTCCGGAACATGGGGGCCAAGAGGGAGGACTTGTTACATCCTAACAAAGAATGGTTGAGACGAAAGGCAAGAACCTGGACCAAGCAGCTTTTGGTGGCTCCTCGAGCTCTCGGATTTATAATTCCTTGAATGTGAGTCTCAATCGCCACGTCCCCAAGCGTCCACACTGCCGCCATTGTGTTCAGCCTAATTACGGGGACCTTTTTGGGAAATGAGGACTTGTGTCTGCCACAGAGCCATGGAGGAAATAAAAGGTCAGCTCTCAAAAGCCCAGCTGGGAGCCAATCCTGCTTCTTTTGACCTTCCAAACTCCCCATTAGAAGGGCAGTGATCTCAGCGACTTACCAGCATGGGCAGCTGGGGCTATGATTACATGAAATGCTGTTAAAGGGCTGAGTTAATACTTCAGCAGGCACAACGGAGGCGGATGGGCATTCTGGAAGGATCAGATCTACTTATATGGTGGTGAGGGGAGACCTGGTAAATACTAGTCTATTATCCCTCAGATGCTCCACAGAGTCTATGAATTTACAGATGGTTTTTTAATAGTGTGTGTGTGTGTGTATGTGTGTGTGTGGGGGGGGTCATTTTAGATATTTGGGGCTCCCTTTCTTTAGAAAGAAACCTCTCCCCCTTATATCTCCTCTATTTCCCATTCTCAATCCCTGGCACTCTTATCTCTTTAAGGGGTGCCCCTCTCTTCCTCTCTTTGGCTTTCAGGAAGAACTGTCAGTCATTTGATTACATCTCTCCAGTTTCCTACTGGATTGGAGATCAGGGCTAGAGCTTACGTCCCTTTATTAGAGGAGAGGGAACAGGGAAACCTTTGACATTGTCTGGCCCTGAAGCAGAGCAACTATAAGACATCCAGATCTGAAAATGTCAAGCCTGGCTATCTCTTAGCATGACTCTTGTTACTCCATTAATAATCTTCCCTTTCCTACTCTGAATTTACTTTCCGAATGTCTTTTCCATTAACGTAAAACTTGCATATGTTGTGTTTAAAGAAGGGGTCCGGGCACGTTCTCAGTCCTGGAATCAATCCAGCTCACCACAGAAATGATTGGATCAAGTGGTGGGGAGTGGGAAGGGAGTGGAGAAGAACACGGACGGCAGAGAAGGAATAAATCTTATTTCACAGTGACCGAACACAAGACAAAAACAGCTGAAGAAGAACATATACGTGAGATGTGCCTGGAACTCCATTCCTCTCTGCAGGGAAGGCATGAGCTAAATCATGGAGGAGGAGATTTTAAGCAATAACAACATATCTTTCTACATTGCAAACGCCTGCCCTTCCTAGGATCATAGGGATACGAAAATGTCCCATACTTTTTCCACAGGTTTCATGAATCATCAAATTCTCAACAACGGGCATCTCTGGAGCCCAGTTTAAGAACCCGGATTTCAGAGATGTTCTCCCTGGAAGCGGTTATGTGTGAGTCTGAAACCATATAATTCCATGCCTTAAGGGAAATGCTAGAGAGATGCCCCAAGGTCATTCAAAACTTCCTCTTCTGTGCACTTAAAACTCTACTCCCTCTACAGGCCAGGCAGGTAATGCAGCTGAATGGAGCTTCTAAGACCAAGAGGACGCTTGCCAGTTGACAAGGGGCAACCACTGATGGCCCAGGAGTGCCCCCGCAGAGGCACATTGCTAGGTCTTCCAAGTTTTTGAGAAAGACCAAAATTCTAACTTCTATGTTAGATCTCCTAGATTTGTTGCTGATGTCTGCCTGCTCGTTTTGTTTTCGTTTTTGTAACTAATTTGCAGGAAAAATATACTTAAAAAATACTTAAAAACGCTCTGCCGTGATGTTGTAGTGTAGAGGTGTTATGTGCTCCTGCTGGGTGAAGGGAACATGGAACTCTACTATTTTTGCAACTTTCGGTGAACCAGTAACTATTTCAAAACATAAAGTTAAAAAAGATAAAAAACAAGAAATGGCTCAAAACAACACATTCCATAAATAAAATAAAACCAGGTTGGGCAAGAGAATTTACCCTACCTGCCTCCAGTCTTGAGGTGAGGCTTTGCTTCTTGAGAATTATTAACTCACCCAAAGGCAAGAACAGACAGTACCAAGGATACCCATAAGAGGACTTTTCATTACACTGTTACTTTTGAGATAACACGCTATTTCTTCTAGGGAAGTTCACTGGCTGAGAAGTAGAAAACAATGTTACTAGAATTCTGACAACCCCAACTATATGAACTTCAACTGTGTGGAAGAGATTTTATTGAGGTTGATGGTTAAGTGTGACCTGGGACCAGAAGAACGGAGGGGTCCTAACACACCTTCAGAAGGGGTGTGGGCAGGAGAGGGTTATACAGGCCAAATGAATTCACTTTAGAGTCAGTACGCCCGAGTTTGAATTCCAGTTTGGCTCCTTACTGGTTGAAAGACCTTGACCAAGACTCATCCATGTCATTCTTCATCATATAAAATGGGGATGACAGAATTCTCCACTTCCCAGAGCTGAGACAAGATCACATGTAATAACGTCTTGTGAAAGGTCTTGGTAATCTTTGAAGTAGCAAACAAACAGAAATGGTTTTTGTTGTTATATGGTGGAACATAATCCCTATGATCAATTTTATGACCTGGCAAATCAACTCCCTATGTTCCCAAGCCCCTATATTTTTATTGAGTTCAGAGGGGCTCGTTGTTTCTAACAAGGGAAAATAAAGCTTCTGTCCATCACCTCGCTCTGTGATGTATATGACACACCTGGGAAAGCTTAACATTAACAAAATGCTGTGTGTCGTAAACCACACATTAATGCCCCTTCATTATTCTTCTCAGGTCCGTCTTTATTCATTGTTCTCCCCCTTGACATTATTTTCTGTTGCTTACGCGGTGATCTGAATATCCATCTTGTTGAAGGGGCAGTTTCCTTCTATGAAGTAGGAGTCCAGCCCAGTGACTTACGTGGAAGTAAGGAAGCCTAGTAACTGTCCATACAATAGCTATCTTCTGAGACCCATGTTTTACACAGTCGCCTGAGAGAGAAGCTCCCCTCCTCATCACACAGACCAGTTTGTTTCCATTCCGTTGCTGTTGAACAGGATGTAGAAAGTGGAAGTTCTCATAGGTCTTCTGGAAACATTTTCTTTATTGTTCCAGCATGTTCTCTTGCCTGTGCTCCCCATGTTCTCCAACCTTATTTCCTGTCACTGCTTCTCACTTGGCTCTAGCAATGCCAGCCTGCTTGCCTGTGCTGGAGCTGTCCCAGCTGTCTTCATTTGGCCGACATCTGTGGCTCTCTCAAGATTCAGGTACAGTCTTGTCTCCTCCAGGAAGCCCTCCATGGAGGCCTGGAGTTGGCCTCGGTCTCCCCCACACGGGTTTCTGTTCTGGTCTTTTTTACCTCTTCCCATTTAATTAAGGCAGTCATGTCTATCTCCCCTACCACATATGAGTTCTTGAGGGATCTCACACTCTTCCTGGTTCCTTTCTGTATCCCTAGAACCCACCATAATCTTGGTATTCTCTGGAGATGTTTGTTGAAGGAGATTTAAATTGAAATGAATTCAGATTCTAAGGTTTTGGAGATAAAGGCTATATCCTTTTTGGTTCAGTACTGAAAGCTAATTCCTAAAACTGTCCCTGGAACAAAGTCATGAGTCAGTAAATATTTGCAGAGGGAACAAAGGAACAAATGAATGAACATACATTGGCTTAAATATTAGTGATGGTAGAAAGGGAGCATTCTTCTTGGGTCCATCTGAAATCATTTCATCACTACTCTTTTTCTGTGACTGAACCCTTTGGTCTTAATTCACAGTGCTGTGTGATTATTTAGCGGATGATATAAAATAGCAGGATAAACTCACAGACTGCTCAGAGCCAGAGGACTTGGACTAAAATCCCAACTCCACCACTACTATCTGTCTGGCTTTGGCCAAGTGGTGGAACCTCTCTGGGCCTCTGTTTCCTCTTTGTAAAATGGAGGGTAATAATATTACCCCCCAGACTAGTAAGGATTTAGTGAGTATAAAAGAGACACTTAGAAGAGAGCCCAACACACTGTAAGTGCTCATTGTTAAGTGTTATTACTTAATATAAACTAGGAGTCAGAGTTATAATAACATTTAAGATAATTTTAAAAACATTTAATGAGCACCTACTATGTGCCTAACACCGAGTTAAACCCTGGGGAGGCAAATATGGAGGGACATGGTGCTTGCACAGGTCAATCATAATTTATAGAAACTGGAAATCTAATCTGGTGCTATGAGTTCAGTGGGGCAGGTGTAACAAGGTCAGCAGAAGAAGCAGGTGATTCATTCTGAACTGGCGGAGTTGGACAAATAAGGTGTCCCAGAGAATGAGATTCTGAGCTAGGGGTTTGAAGGATAAATAGGGAGTTAAGCAAGAGAACATACAAGTATGGCAGGATAAATTGTTGAGATTGTGTGTGTGTTTGTGAGTGTGTGTGTGTGCCTGTGTGCATAAGGTTGGAGCGGGGCAGAACCAGAAAGGATAGAATTCATCTGTGTTTTGTTTTCTATCTCATCTTTTCTCTCCACCCCAATTTAAAGAAGGCGGCCTGGCCTTTGTGTGCCTTTGGCTTGGATGTGTTTGACCAAAAGCCACTATAGCCCTTCAGATTTTTATTCTCAAAACCTATTAAGAGAGTATGTGAATGGGGGGGGGGGGCGTGTTTTTTAGTACATTCAATCAGAAGCTTCAGGATCAGCAGGAGGGTTCCCAAGTCTAGAAATGGTTGGTTTGGGGTTCTGAATGTATCGGGGACTGGTACCCTCCATGTTCAGTGTCTCAAGAAGGTGGCTGGACCTTTAGAAGAAATGACAAAGATGGCCACTTGTTGCCCAGTCCCTGGGCTCATGGCATGGCCGCAAGGTGGGCAGCTCACCCAGCAACATGGGGGCGGTAGGAGAAGGAAAGGTGGGTAGATCCAGGCTACCAGGGGAGACCAGCATCCAGGCTGGTCTCTGCCTTTTTAGTCCCAGTCTAATCTCCATGGAAATGGAAATCATCTTCTTTGAGTGGCGTGGTAATGGGCATGCATTATAAACAGCCAACCACAGAATCAACACCAAAGAATCCAGAATGTCTGGGTTCAGGAAACTCAGAGTACATATAACCTCACCAGCCATGTACCATATTTACACACAAAACACTTTTCTGCTTTCTTTTTTCTTAGGCAGGGAAAGGCTGCCACTATGGAAATCACTGTGTGGCCATCATTGTACATAGGATGGATTTGAGAATAAAGACACAAAATTTAGTGATGGTGACTATCGTGGGATCCAAAGGCACTTAAAGGGGAACCAGGGAGGGAAACCATGTGAACAGGCATAGGTCCAGGGTTATCTAACCTTCGGCAAGGTACTTCCAACGTGATTTTCGAAGGAGACTACCTGTTCCCATGACTCTGGCTTCCAGACACAACCATCACTAGAATTACTCTCTTGGGCTTTTAGAAAGTCTATGAGAAGTGAGTTTTCCTGTTCATGGTAAGGAATTTTCACTGGAGTAGCTTTCCTAGAAACAAGTATGGAATTGCAGGCACACACATACCCTGGCCTTTTATTCCAATGCAAGAGACCGGATTTCCTGGAGATGGGAGGGTGATTTTAAATAGCAGAAAATGTCTTCAAAGGCCATTATCGAGTCTGACCTAAATGTTAGGTTGGCCCTGATCATTATGCTTCTCAGCTGTACTGTGCACTGTAATTATCAGCTCTCACGCCGTCCCACCCTCACAAAGGCACCCTCTGAAGCTGTCCAAGTCACAGACTGGGCCTGTCAACTTCTTCCTTCTCCATGCCCATGATGAAATGAGAGGTGAACAGAATGTACTCTTCTGAAGGAGGTTATGTAACAGGAGGCCATCTGTGACCCTGCTCCAAGGCAGCCCACAGAAGTCCCTTGTCTGTCCTCCCTATGCATTGTTCACTGATGGCACCAGATGTTGAACTGAAGTGATTTCTGAGGTCACCTATTCAGAATATCTCAACATTATAGAATATGAGAGGAAAAACAAGCCAGCATTGTTCCTTCGAGAGGACACTAAACAGAGCTTTCCTTTGGAAAGCTTTCCTGAGCTTTTCCAGATAGTACTTCAAGATTCAAAAACAAAAAACAAAACACGGTGGGGCTTAACACTGGTGAGTGGGATGCCCAGTGGGTACCCTTTGTGTACCCAGATGCTACGAGCATAAATCGATCTGTTCTGGAAAGCTGTTTGAGAATAAAGACCTTTCTCAGCTTATGATCAGGCTACACCCTGACAAACCCATAGTAGGTTGAAAATACTCTAAGTTGAAAATGCACATAATATACCTAACCTACTGAACATCATTGCTTAGCCTAGGCCACCTTAACATGGGCTCTGATCACTTACATTAACCTACAGTTGGCCAAAGTCATCCAACACAAAGCCTATCTTATAGCAAAGTGTTGAATATCTCATGGACTGCATTGAGTACCATACTGAAAATCACAATGGCTGTCAGTGTGTTGACTGTTGATTCTCATGATTGTGGCTGATGTGAAGCTGTGCGTACTGTGCCCTAACCAGCATCCCAAGGGAGGACTGCGTATCACTTGCCCCAGAAAAGATCCACATTCAAAACTCCGAGTACAGTTTTTACTGAATGTGTACTGATTTTGCACCACCGTAAAGTCAAGAAATTTTAAGTTGGACCATGGTCAGTCGGGGATTGTCTGTATTTAACAAGGGTTGGAAGACTATGTATTATTTTAGCTCTGTCCTTCCACCTCCATTCTAATAAAACAATCTGAGGGCCACACAGCTTTATGGAAAAAGGCATTCATTACTGCAAAACAGTGGGGGATAAAAACGAAAATAGCTAAGAGGTGTGGAACTGGTAAGTACTTTTTGCTAAATTCCTCAATGGAATATTTGAAGCCATGTAAAATGATGTTTACAAAGAGTTTGTAATTAGCCTGGAAAATGTTTATGTCCTGATGATTAATTTTTAAAAACCAGAATATAAAACTGAACACACAGTATGAGCTCCAGTTAAATTAAAAAATGCAGTGCAAAGACAATAAGGAGTAGATGAAAACGTTCAAGGTGGCTACTGCTAGAGTCAAAGATTATGGGTGATTTAATTTACTGCATTCAATTTTTTTATTGTATGAGTTTTCTACAATAAGCATTTATTCCTTCTGTATGTTAAAAATATGTTACTTTAAAATTGGATTTTTTGGTGATAAAGGTCAGGAGAGTGATTTCTTGGGGATAAGGAGGAGCTACTGACTGGAAAGGGGCATGAGAAAACTTTCTGGAAAGATGGGAACATCCTATATTTTGATCTGGGTGGTGGTTATACGGATGTAAACAGACATACACGTTCATTGGGTGGTGCCATCAAGGTGTGTACTCCTTGTAGGTAACTGGAACCTCAACTTTAAAAACACGGCATGTTGATCCCTGCTCCCTTTTGATTCTACAGATCCTCTGATTGTCTTTCTTCCATGGCATTTTTGGCCAGCCCCTTACTTCCACATGGCTCTTACCCCTCCTGCCAAGTTGGCCTCACCCAAGCGTCCTACCCTCACCTTTATGCTGTAGGCATCGTCTGGTGATAACCACATTGTCTCTTCCCTACAAAGCTCTCCAAAGACAATTCTAAGTACATCTAGTACATAATCCATTATTTATTTGCTTACCAGGAGACTTCCTGCTCCCTAGGAACAGCCCCTCCATGACCAGGGGGACCTGGTGTGCGACTACCCCAGCTCTGCTACCCCTCAGGTAGGTCAAGTCTGAGTTGTGTGTTCCTCACTGGTTCTAGGAGTTTCCCAGAGGGATTATACTCCCCATTTCTCCAAAGGTAGCTCATTCTCTAACACACCAGCTGTAGACTGAATAGTCTTGTCCCCCCCGCCCCAGATTGATATGTTAAAAGTTAATTTCCAGTGTTACGGAATTTGGGGGGTTTTGGGAGGTGATTAGGTCAGGAAGGCGGAGGCTTCATGAAAGGGATTAATGCCCTGAGTAAAGAGACCCCAGAAAGCTCCCTTCCCCATCCTGCCATGAAAGACACAAGAAGACATCAACCATCTGCAGCCTGGATATGGGGGCTCTCACCAGAGCCTGACCAGCCTGGCACCCTGATCTCAGCCTTCTGGCATTCTGAAATGTGACAAATAAGCTTCTGTTTGTAAACCTCCTTGCCGATGGAACCTTGTTATCACAGCCCTTCAGTGGCTGCTTTGCCTTCCTTGTCTCACTCTGGTCTCTTCCTTCGCCTCCCAATTAAGCCGCGTGCACTTGAATCCTTGCCTCAAGTGTCTGCTTTGGGAAGAAACCAAGCAAAGATAAGCACATGCATCTTTTGGGCACCTGCCTTTACGCAGCTTGCACCCTAGTGGGGGCGACCAGCCATAAATAAGCAAACAGTAAATAAAAGATAATTGTAGGTTGGGGAAATTACCAGGCAAGAACCCAGATGATGGGATAGGGCAGAAGTGGGGTAGAGGAGCTATTTCAGATACAATGGTCAGGCATGTCCTCTGGGGAAAGTGACCTTCAAACTGCAACCTGGGGAACCAGAAGGAGCCAGCCACACAAAGGGCAAGAGGGAGAGAATTTAGGAAGGGGATAGGGGAGGTGGGAAATGGGTTGCATATTTATAAACTCAAAGGAGGATAGTGGGGTGGTAGCAATGACTGAGGACTTTGGAGAATTTGCAGGGGACAGACCTTTTAGGGATTGTAGGTAGGGCAAGAAGGTCGGAACCAGGGGAAGCCACTCACACAGCTTAAGGAAGGTCTTTGCTCTGTACATGAATTTGAGCCCTGTGTGGAGGTTACTGTCTCCATCCTTAAGATGCAAATCCATTCGCCTGGCTTCAGGAAGGAGGGGAGAGGGAAAAGGGCACTGGGAGGCTGCTTTTGCAAAGAAGCATGTCAGGAGAAGCTGAAGGGACCCTTTGTTTCATCAGGCTAGTTTTCCCTTTGATTCCTCAATACCTCTAATTCTGCTTGTCACCAGGAAATAGGTGTGCTGTAGCTCGGTGACAGCCTTCCCCAGTGTCTATGGCAACCTGGGGATGGGGCCATTTTTCCTTCACCAAAAGAATGGGCTGGCTTCCTGAAGATAAGTAAAGCCCCATTGTTACTCCCAACTGTTACATGGGTAGCATGCACCGGAGTAATAAAGATACGACTGAATACTGCTAACGATCTTGTATGAAATAACATGGATTAAATAAATCATTTCTTTCCATTCTAATTATAGGTACTTCAGGATGAAAATGCAAACCAGGTCTCCTTACTTCTTATTCTAGCCATTATTTCTGGTGTTCTTTTCTTTCCTTTCATCTCTTTCTTTTTTTCTTTTTCCTCTTCTCCTCCTTCTTCTTCTTCTTTTTTTTAATGGCCAGAGTCTGCATCTGTCCTTGCCTAAGGATTCTGCAAAAAGCTGGCTCCCGGGTTTGTGAATTAGAAGCACTTAGCTGTGTTCCTGAGAGGAACAACAGGGCTAAACCCAGCGGGGTGGGTGGAGGAAGGAGCATTACTTGGCAACAAAAGTCTCCTGACTTAGAGATCAGGTGGGTGTAAGGCTCTTCCTCCCCTCTGGACAGGGTTATTTTTCCAAAGGAAAGCAGATCCTAGTATTCAACAGTATACAAAACCTCTGGTGGTTACCAGGAGACTGTAAGATAAAACCCAAGCTGTTTAGCTCAACCTCTTAGACTTCTGTTTTCATCATGCACCTTTGAACTTAACTTATTCTGCAAAGCTTCTCCCAATTCCTCCAATGCACCAAGCTGGGTCAGGTCTCTGAGCTCTGGGGTGAGCTATGCTGTCCTCCTGGATTGCCCTTCCGCCTCTTAAAGAACACCTGCCCATCTTCTAAAACTTGGCTCAAGAATCTTTTTGCTCCTAAAGCTTTCCAAGGCTCCCACGTAAAACTATTCTCACCTGTGCCCACTGTATACACCTCAACCATCATGTTGCAGCCTTTGGGACTGGGGAAATTGATTGCAGGAATGCCCCCAATGAATGGCCTGCCTGCATGCACATACTTTACTTATGAGACTGACGTGCTACCTATTGCGCTAACAAGGCACCTACATACTTTGATTATAATTTTGTGGAACCCTGGCTCAGATGGGTGACTTGTAAGGTAAGACTATGTACAGCAAACCTCATGCAATCAGAACTTGAAAGCACGTGTGGGTCCTTTCTTGTCCTTTTATACAACTAGGTTTACTCACTTTTAGAGCTTTGCCACCATTGCAACCATGAGCCTGGGCTCCATGACAGGAAGACGAGAGACACATGGAACAACTTACAAGCTGGTGAAATCCTAGACCAGTCCGTGCACAGCAAACCCTCCAGCTGACCGGAGATGCATGAATGAGCCCACTCAAGCTGGAAAACTCCCAGATAGCCCACAAGCTTATAAAAAATAAGAAATGGTTGTTTTAAGGATTTGGGTCTGGCTGGTCATTGCCCAACCAGCTACATGAGAAATACCATAGATTTCTTCACTCCCACCAAGAGTAGAAAGAAGAGATAAGAGGGGTCCAGTGCCTTTACGCATTAATTCTTTCCAGGAGAGAAGGCTGGTCCCATTTATGTTCTAATCCTCGCATCTCGAAAATCAGATATAAGACTCTCACCCCTTCAAAGGCAACCCCTTATCTATTTGATCCCTTTGAGATGACAGGTCTCATTTAACCAGCCGATTTTAAGGGGAGAGGGAAAGGGAATGGCTCCCCCTACAGGACATGTTTGACCAGCCATGCACAGTTATAAAGGGTTGAACTTCCCAGAATCATGGTGACACCCTCTCTCACTGTAACCATCTGGTTGCTTGCTTGTTTTTTGGAATGGAAGGAGAAGCTATGTTGACCACCATGGAGGGAATGACGGGGAAAGACCGAGAGGTGCTGGCAGAACACGAGACACTTTCAGGAAAGGGATCTGCTCTCACTGACACCCAGCCTCACGTGGGTGCAGGCTAGTCCTCTTTTGACTGTATTCAAGATCACAGTAAAAAAAATGTTTGAGGAGTGCTTGTTGCATGCCAGCTCTGTGCAAACCACGCAACGGTCACGTAACCCCAGATGTGGGCTCATTTTACAGACAAGGGAAAAAAATGTCAGAAAGTCACGTGCCCAAAGGCACAGAGGTATAAGTGATAGAAATGGGGTTCAAAGGCCAACTTACTCTGATGACTGTGGACACCCTACCTTGAGGAAGGAAACCACACTGCACCCTGCAGCCCAGTAAGGGGCTCTAGACATTGGAGGTCGATCGGCAGTAATGGACAGAAGGAAGGAGAATTGCCTCCTCTTGATCACACCTCAGACCTTCTTGCAAATCAGTGCTGTTAGACCTGGGTTCTTCTGCACCAATTACTCTATACTTCCAGGCATGTGGCTTTCTTCATCACACAGGCATTGGCCTAAGGGAAGGGCATCGCAGAGCCAGGCCACTTGGGAGTTTTGCCCGTGTTCACCCTTAGAACCGTCCTCTCCACTCGGTTGGATCCCACCTGTGTTCTTGGCTCACCTCATTACTGCTATCACAGAAACATAATCAACCACCTCTTCTTTTACCTTATAGTTCAACCCATGCTCTAACGCACCTACGTTAGTCCATCTGATTTTTACACCAGACTATTTCCAAATATATATAACCACATAATTAAAACTTTATAAGCCATTTATTCAAATTCATTTTTTCAAAGATTTAAAAGATTGATTTATTTTAGAGAGAGAGAGAGCACACATGGTGGAGAGGGGCAGAGGAAGAGGGAAAAAGAGAATCTTGAGCAGACTTCCTGCTAAGCACAGAGCCTGATGTGGGATTTGATCTCACAACCCCAACACCACAACCTGGGCTGAAATCAAGAGTCAGACGCCTAACCGACTGAGCCACCCAGGCTCCCCCAAATTCATTTTATATACATAATTTAGTACACATTACCTCTCTAAGCCAAAACATCCCCCTTTCATTCAATATTTTACACCACCCCATGCCCCAGACTTTGTCTAAATTTCTTATGTCCCAATAAATCAGCCAACTCTACATTGCCCCCAGTCATTCTCTGCCAATTTATACACTCCCCTCCACAACCAGGATAGATCTCTAATTTCCTCTAGAGAAAGCAAAGTCAAATTTCATTCTGTCCCCCATCCCAATTGGATTGATCTGGGGAGCAGCTTTGATGTTTTGCATTCATCAGAGATGTACGTGGAAATCAATAAAATGGAGTCAAAAGAAAGTGACACAAATTTGCACATGGTGGATGAGAGAAGTGAGGGCAAGCGCTCGTTGCCATTGTCAACAGTCTGTGTTTAGGAAGAATTTGCCTGACCCCAGCTGAATGGTAATATGCATGTGGAAATTGATAATTATGTTCACTCAACCCTTTGCAAAATGCCTTCATGTGTTAAGATGCAAAAACATGAAGCTAAGTGCCCAAGTCTTTATTAACTCAGTGTGAAGTTTTTATAGTTGAAGGCAGCAGGTTTGCATCTATAATTACTCCTCAGCTTTCCAGCAGATCTAAATGGACCAATGCACCACAGTACCAGCGGCTCCTATCCCCCTAATACAATGCATCACTTTCCTGCTGGAAGAAATGAATGGGAGTTGATATGGAGCTAGACACTTGGTTGGCAGCTCTGAGATTCCCTTTGATTTACCTGGAGAAACCCAAGCCCTAGAGGTAGAAAGTTCAGAGATCCTTCTTGTGGCACGGAGCTGGAGTAACATTCATTCAACGAATGAATAGTGAGCGTCTACCTTGTGCCAGACGCTCTTCCAGGAACGGGGAACAGAGTCATGAGATAAACGGGCAAACATCTTCCCTCATTCTACTGGGAAAGACAAACGCTAAATGAGCACATAAGTAAACGAGATAATTTCAGAGGCAGTAAGTACTAAGAAGAAAATAGAGATGAAATGAAGATCTGGCTGTAACCCCTCTTTGCCTGTTTTCTGTGGATCTGAGTGTCTTGTCACCATGTTCTGGCCACATGGTTGGACTTGCTCATTCTCATCTTTCTGGAATAAGAATCGGGAGCCCTATGCCCCCTTACACTATGCACTATACTTTCCTATTTCCCATTCCAGGGCTGTATTCTCTGGCTAGCTAGATTATTTTTCTTTTTTTTTTTTTTTAAGATTTTATTTATTTTTGTGAGAGGGAGAGAGAGAGAGCATATACATGAGTGCACACGAGCAGGGAAAGGGGCAGAGGGAGAGAAAGAAGCAGCCTCTCCGCTGAGCAGGGCGCCTGATGCGGGACTCCATCCCAGGACTCTGGGGTCATGACCCGAGCCAAAAGCAGATGCTTAACTGACCAAGCCCACCCACGCTCCTGCTAGGTTACTTTTCCATCTTCCTCCTGCTCCATATCTCCCATGATCGCTCATAGTTGAGTCAGCTCAAGAATCATGTCTTCACCACCATTTCCCCAAAAGAGCCTACTGCAGTATTTTGTGCAGAGAAATGAATGAATGAATGAATGATTCACTGGAGGCAATTCCAGGTTCTCAGTATCTATTCTCTAAGGCCACTGTGCAGTGAAGAATTAATTTTACCCAAAGAGAGATCTAGACTTTGCCCTTGGCTATTAGGATGTAATCCCTGGACCCTTGGGATGTTCATGCTTGGCAAGAGTCTCTTTGTTTGCTTGGGGACCCTGGCCGCCAGAGAGTCTAACAATGTGTTGTATAATGGAGGTTTTGGGCCATACAGTATGAGTTCCACCTATGAAGGAACTGGAGACCAATGGTCAGCCCCATGTTATCAGATCTAACTCTAACCATACAAGCCATATGGGATTAAGCCCCAATAAAAATGCCACATCCCAAAGCTGGGGTGAGCCTCCATGGTTGGAAATACTTTGCCTGGAATCACACACTGATGCTGGGAAAGTCACGCTGTCCGTAATTCCAAGATGGCCGGAGCTCCACATCTGAAACCTTTCCTGGACTCTGCCCATCAGCTTCCTCCACTGACTGATTTTAATCTGTATCCAAGTCCCCGCAATAAACTGTAACTGTGAGTGTAAGTTTCGGTGAATTCCATGAATCCTTCTAGCAAATTATCAAAACTAGAAGTGTTTTGGGGACCCCATCAACTTGCAATTTACCCCAGGAGTGAGGTAAATTGTGTGAACTCCGTTCCCTCTCCCATACAACCATCTCCTGCCTGCGGCCACACGCCCGCCTAACACTGCCACATTAAAAGATCCTGCACATGCAGCTAACAGCCTAAGTTCTGAATACCTCTTTATGGCTGGTTCGCTATACAGATACAAGCTCTGTATAGCCTTTCACTCTTCTAGTTTCTGTTTGCCCATGTCCTTCTTATTTAACCTAGAATCATTTTATATTCTCATCATATTAATTCCTCTTGAACCAAGTCTCTCTGTGCTGGCTACTCAGCCACCAATAAACACAGGCCCCGCAACTTCCTACGGCCATTCTTTATACTTAGATCAGTCCCCAAACAGGAACAGAAAGTCTGGGTAATTTACCTGAGAAACAAGAAGAGAATTCCATAAAGTAATGGTTTCCTATGAGAAATAGCAAACATGGCTAGGGCCACTCTAAGCAAGCCCTTAGGGAGAATTCACTCTTCCCTTTCCTCCCTCCCATCCATTCATCCTTCCCTCCTTCCTTCCTTTCCTCCCTCCCATCCTTCCTTCCTTCCTCCCTTCCTTTCCTTCCTTCTTTCTTTCCTTCCTTTCCTTCTTTCTTTCTTTTCCTTTCCTTTCCTTCTTTCCTTCCTTTCCTCCCTCCCATCCATCCATCCTTCCTTCCTTCCTTTCCTCCCTCCCATCCATCCATCCATCCATCCATCCATCCATCCTTCCTTCCTTCCCTTCCTTCCTTCCTTCATGTCAAGGAATATGTCTGACATGTCACTACAAGCTCAACAAATAATTGTAATATAAGCTCAATGTATGGCTGAATTAACCTATCGTGAGCACCTGCCATATTCTGTACATGGTGCTAGGTACTAAGATACAGTGATGGATAAGAAAGACATGTTCCTACTTTGATGTATTTGTTCTACCAGTCAACCTGCTGGACTAAAGGAAAAGAAATCATCTAAAGGAGGTACAGAGGATCCTAAGAATAACCTCTTGGGCACATTCATTCTGTTATGGCTCACCTTCTCCTTCCACCAATTCTGGATCTTTGGGGGTCATGGGATGTCATAAAACTGATGGAGTTGCTTTGACTGGACAGACTTTGGATATTCTTAGCATAGACCTATGCCTTATGAGCCAAGTCCTAGCCTAGGCATGCCCTGAAGAGAAAAGATTTTACAAAGACTTCATGAAGAAGTCTTTGTAAAATTCGCCCCCTTCCCATATCATCACATAAATGACAAGGGGAACAGGTTATAAAGGGAGTATTATCAACAGAAACATGATGGTATTTAACCATCTTTTTGCCTGGAGATGTTCTAGCCTATTGGTTTTTCATTCTCTTTTTTTGCAGAGGGCCTTATCTCCTTTGTTTTTCCAAATAAGTCATAACCCAATTATTTGGTGCCCTGAGCCATACATCAAAATCTGAAGTCACTGGTGTTTATCTAACCAGGGAAGGTTTATATTTCAGAGGAGAAGGAAAGTACATTCCTCTTTGCCTTTTCTAGCCTGGTGTTTGCTAATATTAGACTGTAATTGACACTACATATCATGTCTGGAGACCTTAATGGAGGTGTTTAACACAATTAATTTAGAAGCGAAAGGGCAAAATAAAGGCATCATGCTGATGCCTGGCCATTAGAAGTTAATCTACCTTAAAATAATGGGTATGAGGAAAGAAACAAGTTTGCATGAATCCTTCGATATCCTCATAGTCAGTGTCAAGCTCCATGTGATTACTAATAGGGTCTCTAAACATCTGGATAGTCAGCGCTCAATAATTGAGTGTCAAAACCCAATAAAACTGCATTCATGGAAGATACCAAAGGAGAGATCTAATCCTTGTCCTCTTGGAGATGGGGATCTACTGATACATAATCAGAAATCACATTAACAACCTCAAAATGAGTAGGTTCTGTGAGGGCCTTGAGAGGAGTGAAATCATTAGGGCCACGATAATAATAATACAAAGACTCGTCATTTACTGAATGCTTACTGTGTGTTGTAAACTTCATACTGCCTTTCCTAATCTTTACAACGAGTCCCCGAGTTCTATCATACTAGTCCCATTTTAAAGAGAAAGTTCAAGTTTAAAAGTTACATGAGCTGCCCCATTTCACATAGCTGGTAAATGCCAGGATCAGGGCTGGCAAAGAAGAATCTCTAATACCTGACCTCTAAAGCCCATTGTTTCTCTGGTAATTTATATTCTGGAGACAAGGATACATGGGACAATCTGTCCCATGGCACGGATTCCATTAAACTTGTTGGGTGGTTGAAAGAATGTAGCAGAGTTACCAGGAGGGTGTCTGGAAGGAAACTCACGGGTTTACACTGAAGTGGCTCAAGGTAATGAGGTCAAGGTAAGAGAGGTCCATATTATGGGCATCAACTATCCTCTCTCTGATATGATCTGTCTTAGGTGGACTGAAGTTGATCTGAATTTGCTATGATGCAGAAGATTAGACGAGGTAAATCCCAATCCAAGTTCAGAGGAGCAAGACTTGCCTTGCAGAACCTTCACCATCTCCCAACCAGCTCCTCAGTAGGGCATGCACAAAGACATCCTTTCTGTCCTTGACTGCTCCTTCTAGACTACTCCTTTGAGATTACTTTAAGCTTTCCATCTGTGTCTTGCTCTCTCAGGCAGTAATCCATTTCTCATCATGTCATTTATCCAACAGACAAGAGAGCAACAAGGCAGCTTTGATTTGTCCGAAAGTGTTCAGCAAATGAAGGAGATGCCATTGCTTAAGTAGCATTAATGTTAATGGAAATCTGAGCCTGGGATTATGACAGTTCTCTCAACCTGAGAATACTGCCTTCTTAGGCAGTCCTTAGTGTCCTCAAAAACTGGCTGAAGCAGCCTCCTGGTGGCTAAATCCAAGAGAGTTGACCCTTCAGGTTTAGTGAATCGCTAAAGAGCTCTAGATCTACTTTACTGATGAAGTCTTCAACCATTCAATAAGATTATTGAGTACTTACAATGTTCCAAGACTATTTATTTCTTCATTTATCCAAGAAACATTTATTGAACATCTACTGTGTTTCTGGCCATGGGATGGACAGAGGTGATGTAGAGATGAATAATAAAACAGTATAGTCCCTTAGGAAATGTGAGATCAACCATTTATCATCCATCTCATAAATACTTATAAAATATATACTCTGTGCCAGATACCAAGTGAAGCTCTTTATATTCATTACCTTATTTAATGATCACAATAATGCCAGGGTAGATTGGATTTTCCCATTCCATATGCCCTACAGAATCTTGCCACCCCATCCAAAGAGGAAGTCTACTTCCCCTCTCCTTGAACCTAGGTGGCTTTGTGACTGTCTAGGATAATAGAGTATGGTGAATGTAATGCTGTGTTACTTTCAAGGCTGCACCATAATGGGAGGTACAGCTCTGCCCCGGCTGTCTCTCTTGAGACAGTCACTCTTGAACCCAGCCATCATGCTGTGATGAAACTCAGGACACATGCAAATGCCTACATGGAGAGAGACCAAGGTCCCCAGACTTAGTCTTAGTCGGACTCCCAGCCAGTGGCCAGCACTAACCTGGAAACCATGAGGTTGACCCATGGGCCACAGGGGAGGAGCCACAGATGATGCTGAGTAGAGCATAGTAGAGCCTTCCCTACTGAGCTCTGTCCATGTTGCAGATACACAAGCAAAATGTGTTTTTGTTTTAAGCCTCTTGGGAAGGCTACTTTTATGTGTCAACTTGACTGGGCTAAGGGATTTCCAGAGAGCTTATAAAATGTTATTTCTCGGTGTGTCTATGCAAGTGTTTCTAGAAGACACTAACATTGGGATCATAAAGAAGATCACCCTCATCCTTTGCAAGCTGAGTCTCCGCAGAGGTCAGGGGGCTCTGTTTCCTAAAAGAAAGAGCTTCCTTAGCAGATTCTGTATTTAACCAGTTACCATCCTCAGCAGCCACAGCGTTCTGGCTAGGATGGATGGGACTGTGGGCTACTGGGAAATATTAAGCAACTGACCAAGTAACAAAGAATTGATTCCTATATCACATCCCTTCTACAAGCTTGCAAAATGGCTGTGTGGCAAACATTTCTGCCTTTTGGTCCCCAGCATCATAGAAGCTTGTTAATATTGACTTTCATCTAATTATTTCAGTATTCAGTTGGCAGTGTTGTTCTTTTTCATTTTTATTTTCCTTGTTACCTTATACCCTAAGGGAACACTAATTGATAGAAAGGTCCAGGCTCTCCCAGACTCAAAGTACATACATTCCTTCCTCCTCCCCCACCACATGTATTTTGTAAGAATTAATAGCAGGTTTGTCACTTAAACTTTCCATGCCTCAGTGACCTTATCTTAAAATAGGCATAATCCTACTGACTCAATTGCTCCCTCTGTAGAGTAGTTGTGAGGGACAGAGGAAGCTCTCCAGATGAGTGTACCACCTGGGCACTCAGGAGTATTTAATAAAAGGTGGTTGTAAATAATCATCACCCCATGTGTAGGGAGATGCTACCAAAGTCTTCCAGATCGATCAGAGGACTCCGAAGTTTCAGAATTGTGCTTAGTAGATTGCATCATATCTGCCCAGGTCCATCTCATCATGGTTTTCTCATGGAGGGCTGCTAATCTTCATCAAGATTAGTCCCAAACTCAAAACCCCAGAACCCCAAGACGAGCACTATTTTCTCCACTTGGATCTCTCCATCTTGCTGCGAGCGCTCTGATGCATTCAAGTCATAGTTCAGCTTCATAACTGGAGTCTGAACAAGACCTCCTTGTCTCAAGCTACAGCCTCTTTCTTGGGACTTCATTTATATTTGGCAGTGGCCCAGGCTGCAACTGCCTCTTCATTCCCAGAATCACTGATTCATTCCCCCTGAGTAGAGCAATTGGAAAATTTTCTCTATAACTACTACTACTACTACTACTACTACTACTACTACTACTACTGGTAAAGTAAAATGGCGGCTGAGACCAAATGTTTATTGTATACTGGGCACTCTGCTAAGGGATTCATGTGTATAATATCCTTTATTCTTCACAAAATTCTTGAGGTAGGTTTTACTCCTATCCCCATTTCACAGTTGAGAAAAATAAGGACCTGAGAGATTCATTAAGTCCCACATCTAGATAAAGACTTTCATAAACCCTCCAACAGTTGGGTAGTCTCCTTTTAATGTTGACATTTAGGGACCTAGGGTGGTCAAAGATTTGTTATAAAGGGTAATGAAGGCCCCATTCTGAAACATAACCTTCTTTCAAAGAGAAAATTCTCCCATTAGCCATTAACTTTATATAGCAGGATTTCTATGCCACAAACTATTAACACTTGAGGACAGATAATTATCTGTTGAGGAGGCGTGTCTTGTGCAGTGCAGGATGTGAAGCAGCCAGTAGCCTCTCCCCCCTCTCCTCCCAAGTTGAGACAACCAAAACCATCTCCAGACATTAATGAAAGTCTTCTGGTGAGGGACACAGTTCCCCGTAGTTGAGCGCCACTGCTCTAAAGCACAGAATAATCCCAGAAATCATCTATCAAATGGAGTTGAATGTGGATCAGGTTCATTTTTGGCAGATATAAATGTCACGGGGAAAGTCTAAGGCACAAGATTTTGTTCGGCAAGATTAGGATCTCTAGTAGAGTGTGGGGCATGAAGGTAAAAAGCTACCAACTTAGGCCAGGTTGGTTGCAGGGGGCTGCCCTTAGGAATAAAAGCCATAAGAAAGTGAAGATAAGACACAGTGGGCAGAACAACAGAGGTCCCTGTGCTATCATGGTGGCTGTGGAGCTAGGACACCCCCTCAGAACTGTCCCCAGTTGACACTCAGGGACTGGGCATTTGCACCCCTCTGCTGACCATTTACTGGATGGATGCTGCCCCTTAAGGAAGTATAAACAAGGGCAAGTCCACCGCAGAGATGAAGCTATGAGTCCCAAGAAGCCAAAACTCTTGATCGCTTGGAGAATTAATGCCTTGGTCCTAAAAAAGAGGTCTCAGCGCAAAACACAGCAGTTACTGTAGGCAACAAATTGCATTTACGGCTCGGGATAGATGTTTAATGTAGTTTCGTGGATTTCCTCATTACAACAAACTATACCATGTAGGCATCATTCTTCCCATTTTCCAGGTGAGGACACTGAGATCGATTGGGGTATTTTTGGAGACAAGTTACTAAAAACCCAATCCAAACTAGCTTAAGCAAAAGAAATTAATGTATCAGTTCTTGAAACTGCAAAGCCACCCAGAGAGTTGGCTTTTAGTCCAGTTAGAGGCAAGACTCAAAGGATGATACCGGGACTCCCTCTCGGCTGGGCAGTCCTCTGTGTTGGTTTCATTTACCGGTCCTACCTAGCTGCTCGCAAGTGATCTAGGCTTGGTTCTTTCAGTGTGCTTCCCTCCAAACTCAATAAAAAGACATAGAATAGATTCCCTTGACTCTGACTGGCCGGACTCTGTCATGTGTCCATCTCGAACAAAATCGCTGAAGCCAGGAGAAAGGTGTGAAGCCAGGTTCGTGCGGCTCAGGTCACATAATTCACATCTGAATCCAGGAACAGAATCCCCTTCACTAGAACGACCTGGGTTGAGGGTGGCAGAGAGGTAGGTATCTCCTGCCCCTAAAAAACTGTTACCTTAACAATCGATAACAATCTCAAGAAGGAGGAGAGGATGCTAGGCAGCAAATACACCACGCGTCCACCACCGAGCCTCTGACAAGCAGGTCATCTACCCCGAGATTACAATCCTGCAAGAGGAGAGCCAGGGTCAAGCCCATGACTGTCTGAATCCACACCTGTTTCTCTTTCCCCTCTGCTTCTCAAGAGGGCATAAGAAGACACAGAGATGATTTAGGCTAAGAGCCAACTATAGCTCATGGGTCAAATGTGGCCCATTGCCTTTTTTAAAATAAATAGTTTTATTGAAACAGAGGCAAATGCTTTTATGAATGCATTCTCTATGATGGCTTTCACTCTATGGATGCAGAGTTGCCTGGTAGGAAACAAGGACTGCATTGCCCAAAGGCCTAAATGATTTACCATCTGACCCTTGACTGTAAAAGTTTACCACCTCCTTTAGTCAAAGAGTGGATCTCTACTGATATTGTCCCATAGCTGACCTGCTGGATGGAGCCAAGGGGGCAGCAAGATGTTGGGCTTGTCTTATTTCACTCCTCCTTCCACCCCCACACAGAATCTTGGGTCACCAGCCATGGTTCCTACTTTCTTCCCTATTCCCTTAACACCAGGTTCATTTGCCTCCACCAGAACAGTTCCTCAACTAAAGAGTGAAAACAATTCAGAAAGGAAGACTTGCACACAAATTGCATGTGTGAATGAAGAAATGTTCATCATTACTACCCATCAGGGAGATTCAAATCAAAACCACATTGAGATACCTACCACCTTACACCAGTCAGAATGGCCAAAATTAACAAGACAGGAAACAACGTGTGTTGGAGAGGATGTGGAGAAAGGGGAACCCTCTTACACTGTTGGTGGGAATGCAAGTTGGTGCAGCCACTTTGGAAATCAGTGTGGAGCTTCCTTAAGAAATTAAAAAATAGAGATTCCCTATGACCCTGCAATTGTACTGCTGGGTATTTACTGGTAAGATACTGATGTATCTTACAGATTGGGGTACAGAAGGGCCATCTGTACCCCAATGTTCATAGCAGCAATGGTCATTATCGCCAAGCCATGGAATGAGCCAAGATGCCCTTCAACGGACGAATGGATAAAGAAGATGGGGTCCATATTTACAATGGAATATTACTCAGCCATCAGAAAGGATTCTTTTGTATCAACATGGATGGGACTGGAGGAGATTATGCTGAGTGAAATAGGTCAGGCAGAAAGAGTCAATTATTATATGGTTTCACTTACTTGTGGAGCATAAGGAATAACATGGAAGACATGGGGAGATGGAGAGGAGAAGTGAGTTGGGGGAAATCGGAGGGGGAGACGAACCATGGGAGACTGTGGACTCTGAGGAACTAACTGAGGGCTTTGGAGGGGATAGGGATAGGATGTTGGGTGAGCCTGTGGTGCGTATTATGGAGGGCACATATTGCATGGAGCACTGGGTGTGGTGCATAAACAATGAATTCTGGAACACTGAAAAGAAATAAAAAAAAATAAAAATTTCTAAAAAATTATGTGTGTGAATGCTCCTGAAATTCGCCAGTTACAGACATTGCTATTCTTGAGGTGTTTTATCTTCCTTCGAAAGGACTGAGGAACTTATATCACAACTAATATCACAACAAGACCCATTTCAGTCCCGCCACAGCCCGAGAGAGTTTTATTCTCCCTGCTCCTCTGTCAGATTTTAAATGGATGTGGTTTCATTCCCCTTCTCATCTAATATTGAAATATATCAATCTACAGTGAGATCTCATTTTTAAATGATATTCTTGTATTTTAAGAGGTCTTTTCAAGGGGGAAAATACCTCCACTCAAAAGAAAGCTCCTGGCTGGAAAGCAAGTGTATTTATCTCCAACAATTCAACAAATATTTACTGAGTACTGGGCGCAGATTCCTGGTGCCCAGTCCAGAGAGGGGACATCACTTGTTCAGAGTCATGTAGCCAAGTCAGAGTCAGAACACCTGTGTGTTTCCTTTCTTCTGAGAGCTGCTGGATACTTTCCATTCCCTGGAGGTGAGGCACAGACTGGCTGGAACCAGAATCCCTATCTGTGCTCTGCTGAGGTGTCATGCCCTAGAGAATAAAATGTGCCAGCTCTTGCCATTCTCCAGTATAAATCTCTCAGTATTCACCCATTGTTTCTGGAAGGAAGTTACTCACTGGACCATCGCTGCAAGCATGCACCTGGTCTAGGCCTTTGTGACCTGTTTGGCCTATTCTTTCAATGGGCTTCTCCTCTCCAGCCACACGCATCATGTACTTTGCCTGCACTGTTCCCAGTTCCCCACCATCACAGGGTCTACGCATTTATGCACTCGCCAATCATCTATCTCACCCTACCAGTCACTGTGCACTCAGTGCTGTGCACTGACCCTCTCTCCTCTACAGATCAGTTTAAATGTCATGTCCTCAAGGTATCTGCCTTCAACCCCTGACTTCTCAGACCAAGGACAGTTCCTACTGAAACTCTCATAGCTTCCTATACTATTTATTCATCATACTGGTCGCACTTATGATTATTTACCTAAAGAGAGCCTCTCCCATTTCCATTTCCTGAAAGCAGGAACTGAGCTAGCCTTTTTGTTCATTTCCATAGAGCCAGCTCCTAGCACAGTGCCTGGCAGCTAACAGGTGCTCAGTTTTCATGCATTAATTAACTAGCCAATATGGCCTCCAGGCTCTGGGGCAGAGGAGGACAGTAGATGCTTTTATCATAATGGACAATGGAACTAGAAGATGGTCTTTCTGCCCTCTCCTCTATGGCAAGGATTTTCAAAAGGCTTGTTTAATCCCACAACCTCCTTAAAGCCCCTGGATTTTGTGGTTGGTAGCCAATAAACTAGGTCCCTAATACCTCACTTCATTCCCAGGCTTATTCTTAAACCTCTTCTCTTGACCCTCCTGATGTCCCAAACTAGCTTCTGACCTCTGAGACCATCCTTCTCTGGCTTAATTTCTCCAACAAATAGACTTGCCTTGAAACAGTTTGGCTTTTCCCCACCCTCAAAACTATGCATGGACCGTCATCCTTTTTAGCTGAAGATACGCCTTGTCCAAATGCCGAGACCAATTTGGTACCCAAGAAATGCAGCTGTAAGGATATTCTAGCCTAGTTCCCATCCTCCCAGTTTTTCAAGCCCTATGTTCCCTCTACCGCAAGCTTTACACGTGGTTTTTCTACTGCCTGGAGTGTTCTTCTTCTTACCTTGTTCACTTGGTTAACTCATGCCCATACTTAAGGCATTAATAGAAATGCTTCTCTGACTCGGAAGGCCAGGTCAGGCCTCCCTGTTATATCCTCTTTTAACACCATAAAATTGTACTTGTAAAAAAACACCTGGACCAGTTTTAAAGGGTATACCTGTGAGATTATTCTCATTAATGCTTATCCATTCTAGACTATAAACTCCAAAAAGGTTGGAATCATGTCTCCTTTTTTGATTCATTATTATAACCTCAAAGTCTGGCACAGAGTAGTGGTTTAAAAGATTGGTATCAGAGTTGGGTACATTCTCGGGGCACCTGGGTGGCTCAGTCAGTTAAGCAGCTGCCTTGGGCTCAAGTCATGATCCTGAGGGCCTGGGATCAAGCCCTGAGTCAGGCTCCCCTGTTTGGTGGGGAGCTTGCTTCTCCCTCTTCCCCTCCCTGCTTGTGCGTTCTCTCTTTCTCTGTCAAATAAATAAATAAGAATCTTAAAAAAAAAAAAAAAGAACCTGGTACATCCTCTTTGAGTCCTTTCCTCCTTTTCTAATGTAAGGAAATGGGCTGGGAAGCATGGAGGATCTCTTAGAACTTTCCTGAAACATGTTCTACAGGAGGGAGGGCAAATAAGGGGCATAGACCCTGTCACTTATTATCTGTGAGCTAGAACAAGCTACTTATTTGCTTTGTTCCTCATTCTCTACCTTTCTAAAATAATTATTAGAACATTAATGCCTCCAATGATACATTTGTTCGTTCACTCAATAAAGAGCATTTCTCAAAGTGAAGTCCTAGGAGCAAATGCACGGGCCCACCTGAGCTACTTAATGATGCAGACTCCTAGCTCCTCTGTGAAGATTATAGGTGATACTGACACACCTCTAAGTTGAGAACCAATGGGCATAGTGAGTTGTAATGTTGGAACACCGTATATAAAGCAGTCATGAATCTGCTTTGCAGCACAGAGCCTGCCACCTGCTCAGAGCCACACACCAGTCCATCTTTCCAGATACTTCTCCATCCATCTACCTAACCACCTACCTTCCTCCACCTTTTCTAATGTAGTACTTCATTTCTTCCTCTAATTCCATTCTATTCTTTTTTATTTGATTTCCCCATTTTATCCTAAATATCTTCTTCTTCCCCAAATTAGTAGGAGGTCCATTCCTGTATCAAGTGATGAGAGAACTCTAGGAAATTCAGAAGATGAAGACGTGGTCTTCAAGAAGCTCCTAGCAGAGAGAAGAGACCTGGGCCTCTGCCTCTATATAAAGGTTTGTGAACACATCGTGGCCCCTGGACTTCAATTTGTGCAGGCTGCTTCTCGTCTCCTCCCTTGTCCTGTCCCATGAAGCCCAGTTCCACGTTCACCCAAACGACTCTGCCTCTGCTTCTCAAACCTTCCCCATCCCACACTCCTTTGTCATTTGGAGATAGGCACAGTCACTCATTCACTACATCCCACCTGTGGATTCAGAACTTTTTCCTCCTCAGGGTAATCACAGGACAAGATTAATTATGTTAATCAGCCTCTATGGTCTGACACAATTAACCAGAGTATGAGATAGCCCCAGAAATCTGTACAGGAGCTACCTACCTGCTGGGTTTAATTTCACCATTCAGCACAGTAATTAAGGGGGGGGGGGGTGTGTTCTTTTCAACTAAAAAGCACACAGTTCCATCCTCCAATGGAAGGTACAGATGTTTCAGGGACTATCTGGCTACCTTATGCCCCCTCTTAGGACCTGTCACTGGACATCTCTTTCTTTGGGTTAGGTGCCAGCACTGTAGCCATTTTTGTTGTTGTTGTTGTTGGAGGTACAAAATGAGCTACTCATGTTTTGATACATTTTAAAATCCTTTTCCTTCCCCTATCCTCTCTTCTATACCTTTAAATTTTTTAAAGATATTTTTCTTTAAAAATTTAAAAAGTTGTAAAAATTGCCGATCAGACATCCCTAACGTGTTCTAAGGAGTGCTAATTTTGCAAGTCACCTTGGGGATAGAAGTTGACAACCCAAGTTTGAGAAGCTCTACTTTGTATACCCCTCTCTTGAGGAGTCACAACAAACATTTTTGTATTAAAGTTCTGAAACTCCTATTTCAGAAAACACATTTAACTAGTTAACCCAAAGTTTTCCAATTTATATGGCCACATGTTTTAGTTTGTCACCACCCCAAAAAAAGGTGACCCTAAGACAAAGACTTGAGTACAGTTTGCTTATTGAGAGATTTCAGAAACCAGAAGTGAGAGTAGGAAAAACGAGGCAGGAGAAGCAAGCAAGCCAGGGGCGCCTGGGTGGCTCAGTCAGTTAAGCATCTGCCTTTGGCTCAGGTCGTGATCCCAGGGTTCTGGGATCGGGCCCTGCAAGGGGCTCCCTGCTCCTTGGGGATTCTGCTTCTCCCTCTCCCCCTGCTGTGCTCACTCTCTGCCAAATAAATAAATAAATATTTAAAAAAAAAAGAAAAGAAAAGAAAGCAAGCCAGTCAAGACTGTATTCATGAACTTGTTATTGCTACCACAATTGGAGTTTAGGCTTGCTGGAGCACCCAATAAAGATTCATGTAAAATGCATTGCAGAATGGTCCTGCTGGAGGATAGAAAAGCTGAAACGTGTATCCACTGACTCACTCACTTATTGTTTGAGAGTTCCCTAAGGGACTACCTTCATATACTTCTGGGTTGACCAGTTGATAAGCCTTCCCCAGCTTTGGGAAAAGGAAAATGGAGAGACACCATGTGGGATACTGCCAATGGGTGATGGAACTGTTCACCATAGCAGTGCTGAAATCAAGAGGGCTAATGGGGTGTGGCATGGTCATCACAGCACCTGCTATAACCATATCATCTTAAAAAGAATTAGAATTCTAAGTTATTAATATCCAAAACACTTACATTCTATGTACATAATCTAGTAAACACTTCTCAGAAATTATTAGTGCTTGTCTATACCACCACACCATGACCCCCCCAGAAATATAAAAGACTATGTTTCCAGCCCCTTTGCAGTGATTAATGCTAGTTAATATACTAAGAATACAGTTGCGTGTACCACTTCCAAGCTGAGGCAGTGACAGCCTCTGTTGAACTCCATTTCTCTCTATACCTCCTGGATTCCTGCATGGCCTTGGAATGCCTTGGAACGGCCCCAGTGAGCCGAATGACCTCACTGGATTTTGGGTGATGAAGTCAGCTTTCATCCGCCGATCCCTTGGAATGTAGGGCTTTGTTTTCAAAGCAAAGCCTAGCCTACCCTGAATAACCCAACAGCCTTAGAAAATCCAGTCATAGAGAAGCAACAGGGTCACTGTAATTTCTAGGATATTCCTTACACAGGGTACAGAATATATGTCAGCTAGTGTTATAGCAAAGAACAAGGAGAGGATAAAGAAAGGCTGAATTATTGTCCGTGTTTCTTTCGTGTAATTAAAAGGAAATCCCAAAGACATGAAGAAAAGCTTGGTGAGTGACCAGAGCACTGCATAAAAGTGTCTTCTTTCTGCAAAATAGAGTTGGCCAAGAGGGGCATTTTCAACTTGACTGGAGTAGATAGGGACCAGACTCTACCAAAGCAAAAGAAATCTGGGTTTTATTCTTCTGTGTCATGTTCCTGAGTCTATACATGGGCTCATTGCTCAATGAAACATATTCTTGCTGGTCCAAAGAACTGAACAATTCAGGCAATGTATTCTACTCTTGCTTATTCCAATTCACTTAACTATATTTACTTAAAACTAGCTCTGAAACCTTGGCACTATAACCCTCATTCAAGTATTTTTCTGCCCCCTCCCCTTTGGGGAATCCAATTATACATATATTGCATGGCTTGAATTCATCCCAGAGCTCACTGATTCTCTGTTAATATTTTTAAATTCTCTTTTCTCTTTTTATTTCATTTTGGATAGTTTCTATTGTTGTCTTCAAGTCCACTAATCTTTTCTTCTGTCATATCTAATCTCCTGTTAACCCCATCTAGTGTTTTTTTATCTCACACATTGTAATTTTCATCTCAAGAATGTCAGTTTGAGTCTTTTTATCTATTCCATATATCTACTTAAATTTAGAATATTTTGAATACAGTTATTATAACTTTTTAAACATTCTTATACATTAATTCTAGTATCTGTGTCAGTTCTGAAACAGCTTTGCTTAATTAATTATTCTCATGATGGGTCATATTTTCTTGCTTGTTAATTTTTTTTTAAAGATTTATTTATTTATTTGGGAGGGAGAGAGTGAGCAAGTGCAGGGAGGGGCAGAGGGAGAAGACAGAATCCTAAAGCAGACACCTCGCTGACCATGAAGCCCAACATGGGCTCCATCTCAGAACCCTGAGATCAAGACCTGAGCTGAAATCAAGGGTCAGCCACCTAACCAACTGAGCCACCCGGACACCCCCCTGCCTCTTCATTTTTTTTGACTGGATGCCAGGCATTGTGAGTTATTCCTTCTTGGGTGCTGAATATGTTTGTATTCCTATAAGTGTTCTTGAACCTTGTCACGGGACACAGTTAAATTCCTTGGAAAAGTTTTATCTTCCAGATCTCGCTTTTTATCTGTTAGGCAGGACCAAAGCCCAGCCTTGGGCTAACTGCTCACCATTATGAGGCAAGACCCTTCTGTGTACTCATCTCAATGCCTCCTAAATCAGAAGCTTTCCAGTGTGGCTAGGAAGAGGCTCTACTCCCAGTCCTGTGTCAGCAGTAACCATGGCTACCATAATCTTTTTGGGTGGTTCCTTCTCTCACATCGGACAGTTTCTTCACATGCATGTGTTAATCAGTGTTCAGCCGAACATTCAAGGGGTACTCTATTCAGATCTTGCTATGAAAGAAAAAAGCCTTACCTGCTTAAATGACTGTTTTTCTTGGTTTCTGTTAGTTGCACCTAAGCATAACCCTGACTGATGACCCCACTCCTTCCCTCCACAGGTAACAGTTTCGGTCTGTACAATTACCCAAACATATAAAACAGAAGCAAGTGAATTCTGCTTAGAGAACTTCCTCCACCCCAACCTGTAATAGGTTTGAGAGAACTGATGTGGAAGTAGAAATAGAAAGGTGGGAATTTTTAATTTAAAACAAAGTAATAAATAATTACATAACAACATTTATTGCATACGATTTATGAGTCAGGCACTGGGCTAAGTGCTTTACATAAATTATCTCATTTAATCTTCGAAACTACACTAAAATGTAGAGATTAACAGATATATTTAACAAATATTTATGGGTTCTTAGGTTTGTGGATTATTAGAACTGTTCTAGGTATGGCGGACACTGCCATGAATTCTACAAGGTATGGCCCATCCATGAAATTACATTCTGGCAAAGGAGACAGACAACATTAAATAAGTAAATAAAATTAAAATACAAGACTATGAACGGATCTCCAAAGATCAGGAAAACATATGACGTGATAAAGACAGAACTTGTAGGTTACTCTAGATCAGGTCATTGTGGAAGGAGTGGTGTATCTGAGGTAATTTTTAAGTGAAATCTGAAATACAAGTGTGAGACAGTCTTGTGCAAATCAGGGCATTCCAGACAGAAGTTACAACTAATACAAATGTCTTTTTTTAAAAAAAAAAAGATTTTATTTATTTATTTGATAGACAGAGATCACAAGTAGGCAGAGGCAGGCGGGGGGGTGGGGTGGGGAAGCAGGCTTCCTGACACGCAGAGAGCCCAATGTGGGGCTCAATCCCAGGACCCCTGGATCATGATCTGAGCCGAAGGCAAAGGCTTAACCCACTGAGCCACTCAGGCGTCCCATGCAAATGTCTTAAGTTGAGAGCAAGCATCCTGGGTTCAAAGAAGAGCAGTAACTAATGAAACAAAACAAAGGGGCCAGTGTGCAAAGCCAGAGGAGGTAAGTCTGGAGGTTGGGAGGGAGAGTCATGAAAGTCAAGAACAACTTAGCAAACTAAGGTCAGGAGTTTTTATTCCACTCCAGCTGCAATGGTAGTTAACTATAGGGTTTTAAGCAAGGGAGTGTTGTGGCTTGATTTCTATTTCACAAACTTCATCTGGGTACTCCTTAGTGAATACATTAGGGGGACGAAGACGAATAAGGAAGTGAATTAGGAGGCTCTGCAGCCATCTAGAGGATGGAAAGACTCAGCTTGGATATGGTGATAGTAAAGATGAAGGATGGAGAGGACACGGAACTATGTCTCGGAGTTTTCAGAGTTCACACACAGATTGGCTAGGAGCTATGAGAGAGAAGAACCTAGAATAGCTCTTGGGATTCTGGCTAAGGCATTAGAGAGAGAGAGAGAGATTATATATGAGAGTGATTATATGACCTGCCAAAGGTCATACGGCTAGCCCAAAACATTCATTTATAGTGTATTTATTTATTCGTTCAACAAATATGTGTGAGCTACAGCAGAACTGTGAGTGGTCAGTCATGGTCCCTCATGGAATTCACGGTTGCAGGGGAGGAACGAGTGTATAAATAATTACGCACACATGCCCAGACACACAGAGAATATTTAAGTTCATTATTAACGTGCTTAAAAGAATCTGAAGTTCAAACTCAATCTCTATAGCCCAAAGCTCATGCCATGGTGGGCTGAATTTCTCAGGGTTTGAAGGAGAAACCCAGTAGTCAGGACTGTTTAAATACCCTGCTGTCCCACTTAGCCCCGCTTCTTCTTCCCTCTGCCTCAAACACCTCTGCATTTTTTCTTTTAATTTTTCTCCCTCTATGTTGTACTGCTGAGTACTGCAGGAGTCTTGGCCAACAGTCCCTGAAGGGTTACCATGTGTCAGGCACGGGCTGGTCATCAGAGAAACAAAAAATTAGGAATAGATTTTCCTTTCCTCGAGGAGCCCACCCTCTAGTTGGAAATAGAATCAGAACCGATTATTTCAATCCAGTATAATCACTGTCAGGATAGAGATAAGCACAGGACACCACTGGATCACAGGAGAGGGTCCTTTACGCAGACTGGAAGAAAGTACTTAGAAAAGCTCTTTTAGGGGAAGTGATATAAAGAAGAAGAAGAGTTTTGCCTTGCAAAAAAAAAAAAAAAAAAAAAAACAGAGAAAAGGAATTTTAAGTCAGACAGCAGTCCAAGTAAAATCAGAGTCTTGCAATAACACACAAGTTCCAGGGACTATGACTGAGCTCAGACCACAGGTGGAAGCGGGGGTGGGGTCGGGGGGTGGGTGGGGGAGGGGGGTGGTGGCAGAAGATGAGGGTGAGAAGTCTCAACCCAGCCCGCCAGAAATTCATTACAAAGCCTCTTTTCTCCACACTCCCTCCTCTCTTTCTCCCTTCTTTTTTTTTCTTTTTCAGAAAAAAAAAGGGGGGGGGCTTCCTAATGCAAACTGGAATCTGCATTTAAAAGACTAGATTTCCTTGGTTTTTCCCCCCATCTTACTTTCTAGGGGCCTGCCACATTCTGATCAAGGATCCTCTTTTGTTTGGGGGACAGAGTGAGCGGTTTTCATCTGAAATTCTTTCTGTCCCTCTTCCATCCGGTCCGTTTCTTTAACTAAAAAGGGAAACTGCCAGGGGGAACATGTCAGATTCTTGACAGAATCTACTGTCTGTGTATATTTTAAAACACATAAAAGGGCTCCTGAGTTGAGTAGGGGCATTCCCCTGTTTCCCGGGTTTTCTGTTCCAGGGGCTGTCACCAAAGTTCACCTCCCAGTGCCAAGAGTCTGGAGGCTTCTTCTGGGAGTTAGACTGATGTTTAGGGAACTCTCCTCGGACAGGCCCTTGAATGCTTCTGTCTCTGGGAGACAAACACATTTCTTTCTTCTCCTGAGTGCTCAAATGATCCTTTCAGCTCTCGAAGACATAGATGCTCACATAAACACACACATATGATGTACATGTGTGTCTATACATGTACACAGACACCCATGCGCGCACACACACACACACACACACATATTCTCAAGTTCTTTTATTTATTTCCTTTTGTGGAAATGTAAACTCTTGCAGGAATCTGAGAACAGTGCCCCATTTAGGATTTAGGGTTTAGGGTTTAGGATTTAGGATTCCCCGTCCACCAGGGTTTGAACGAACTTGTATGAGAATTCTGTCTGTTCCTGGTTGTCCTGCAGAGCATTTCAGGGAGGAACCCTTAGAGCTATTTCATGTACACATGTTGATTTTTACTGTCTTTTGTCCTATTTTTGGAAAATTGCTCAGAGAATTTAAAAATACATTCCTTTTTTGGTTCACCTTGGAACCCAAGATGACCTATAAGAATTCATAAAATGTAACTAGTAGAAAGCTTTTTTAAAAGCCAGGGAGACAAATAGAAACATAGACAGAAAGGTAGAAAAGAGGAAGGTAAACTAAAAGAAAAAGATAACATGGAAATATGCAACCCATAAAATTACACAGGAATATTGGGTTTTTAATTTGCTTTGGAGCTGTCTGGAGACCGGAGAATCGGTTCAAATCAGTGCTGTCTTTCCCAAACAAGAGATCACATCCTAGGCTTTGGTCAGAGGGAGTCATGCTACAGCCCTAGACTCGGGGCCAGACTTGAACTCCATAGTTCACGGATGCACCTGGATCTCGGTGCCTCTGTTCCTGTGTCTATTAAATGCAGGTTCTAAGCTAGATCATTCCTCAAAAGTCCATGCCAGTTCTCATGGTGGAGGGCTTTATAAAGAACTTACTGCTGGTTTAGGGATTCTGAGAGACAGATTCCAAAAGTCATCACCCATTTTCTGAAAAGCTACTTTCCAGATACTTAGCCTCCATCTCCAGGCTTGAGCCCTCCCCAGACCTGCGCATCGGAACCACCTGGGGATTTGGGGAGGGGAGGATGCTATAAAAAGGCAGTCTCGCTGGGCTAGACTCTGACCTCCTGAACCGCCCTAGCGGGGGCTCAGGAACAAGCACTTACGCTGCTTAGGTGATTCTGATGTCACCTCAGGGCTACTGAAGTTTTTGCGTTTCCTACTGCTGCTGTAACAAATTACCATAAACTCATGGGCTTAAGACAACACAAATGTATTATTTCACAGCTCTGAAGATACACAAGTCCTAAATTAGTTTCACTGGGCTAACATCAAGGTGTCAGCAGTTCTTCCTTCTGGAGGAATTCAGTTCATTGCTTTTTCCAGCTTCTAGCAGCTGCTCAAACTCCTTGGCTCTGTGGCTTGAATCTCTCTTACTCTCTCCTTTACCCTATTTCTTTCTTGGACTTGGACTCTGACCCTCCTGCCTCCCTCTTTTAAGGACCCTTGTGATGCCAGGGAGCCCACTCAGATAATCCAGGCGAATCTTTCCATCTCGAGATCCTTAATCGAATCACATGGGCAGAGTCCCTTTTGCCATGGAAGGAAACGCATTCACATGTTCTGAGCATTAAGATGTGGGCATCACTGGGGGCCACTGTTCATCTAATCACATGCTCCCTCGGTTTCACTGGGGCGAAACTTGCTGATAGAAGAGTTCCGAATTTGTGGCTGTAGTGTTTCTCTTGTAAAAGCCAGTGAACTGACTCTAGGACATACCACCGAACACTTGCTAGTAATAATCTCTATCCCACCAGGTATCTGGTGATCATTTCCATCGTTATGTCTCTTAGAACCCTCCGTTTCACGAAAGCAAATACATTCTTCTCAGATGACAGAGTCGTGTCTATTAGAACAAGATGGTTTAGGGGCCGGACTAACCTGATTAGCCTTTTACTTTGGTCACTTACTTGACTTCTCTACTCAGTTTCTTCATCAGCAAAATGGGCTCTCAAAGCTATTAACCAGCAGTTAGGACTACAGCCCTATGCTTAGCTGTTCTGACTCTTGGACCTATGCTTTGTTTGTGGGGTGTATGGGAGAAGGAGAATGATGGCAAGAGAGGCATTTTTCTTTGACTACAGAACACCTTAATTTTTGCTTTGGGTCTCAGTTCTACCAAGGAGAAAAAATTAGATCTTGGATTATTCAGGATTCCTCTCCACTCCTTTCTAAAGGGGTCGTGGCCAAGCTCTGGGGCTTCCACAGTGACACCATGGGGAGGGAGGAAATGGTTGGTTTTCTTCTTCTGTCACTGTCTGCACAGACAAGCACCCCCTGAGAACTGATGTCTCCCTTGGGCTCAAAGCCCAGGACTCTTCAAGCCTCCATCACTCTCAGCCTCCTTAGAGCCTGAGAAGCACCGGATGCTCTTTCTCAGGGCACGGGGCACAGGGAGATGCCCAAGTTGTTCCCAACCCTGTCAGCACCTCCCTGCCCTGTGCAGTATGCTTACCACCCAGGATCTTGTGACTTGGTACACCTATTTCAGGACAACTGGCCACTTTCATTCATCCTCAACTACTCCCAGATGACAGGGGAGGGGACATGCTTTCACCTGTGCTGTTTCTACCACACTACCCGGGCATCTTCCGGAGTAAAACAAATTAGACGCGCGTCCCAGTTGCTTTAGAGACAGACAGCGGTAAGAGGCTAAGAACACAGCAAGACAACCAACAGGACTAGGGCTCCCATCGCTGCTGGGATTCCTCCACTAGAGAAGGAGCTATACGTGCGTCCATCCCTTGCACACCATTCCCTGGCAGCGAAAATTCAGAAGGTGATGGAAGGGCTGTAGACAGGATAAAACACTTCTGTTTAATTGCCTGGGGAGGGTCAGAAACGACTCTCTGTTCGGCTTTGTCAAGCTAATTAGTTGGAAAAGAATGTGCTCAGCACATAAACAAGGAGGCTTTTTTCTATAAGCAATTAGAAACGACCCTAACCTTATTTATTTGAACACACGCCCCGCCACAAAGCTGGAAAGACACCAAAGAGTTGGAAAGACAGCAACGTTGAGGCTGACAACTGTTTTTCTTAATCCTCAAACCCTTCCATTCTGGAAAGCTTCCCCTCTTTGCTAATCCCCAAGTATTCATTTTCAATGGTGTAGCCATGAAAATGGCAGGATGGAGACCCAAATGCACCACGGAGGTATATTCTCTATGCTTTGACTACAGCCACCTGTTCTACCCCCTCTCCTGTCACACACACTGCTTTCCCATTGATAGTTTATGCAACCCTACCCTCTGCCAGCCTGTCAACACTGTGAGACCAGAGGTCTATCCACCGCCGTGGACTCAGTGCCCTCTACAGTGCCTGGTACACAGAAGGTGTTAAGCAATGCATGGTTGAATAAACCAATGAATGAATGAATGAATGAATGAATGAATGAATGCCTTCCCTAAGAGGAAAGGTAGAAAATACCAGAGGTCACTGCTGGGATGATGGGGATCTGTAATCCTGCAAAGCAAATAACACTGAGAAAGGAAACTATTCCCACCCCCACCCAAGTTTTCTATAAAATTGGATGTCAAAACTGAAGTGGGAAAGAATCACAAGATGGTAGACCTCTAATTCTGCACACTTTGTTAAATAATCAGGGCCATTATTTATCAAACACACACCACACGGGAGCACTGTGATGAAGCAGTCTGTGTGTATCTCTCCCTCCTCTTCACCTGTACTGGAGTGGGACCTCTTCCGTTGGCCCCTCCAGGTTTACCCCACCCCCCATCCATCTCCATCCTGCTAACTTATATAGACTACATGGATCCTCCCAACCTCTGGCTTCTAGATGGATTCGACCAAAGGGAGGCACCAGCAGAAGTGAGTTGGAGGGAAAGGAGTAGAGAACGGTCAAAGTGTTTGTTTCCCTGGCTCCCTCCCTGTCCGGTCACTATGACTGAGCCGACTGCATCATCCCGCTGAGACTCCTGCCTTGAGCCCTGTTCATACCAGTGCCTTCTCTGGACACCAGTTACCACCTCCTCCTTTTAGCTTTTAGGCTTTGGATTGGTACCAGTTGCCTTCTGCTACTGCTACTACCCCAGGGGCATTCACTAGGCTTTGTAGCTTTCCTTAAACCTTGTCCACACTGTCCCCACAATGACTGTCCCATGGTGCAGGTTATTGATAGCTCCAATTTAAAGAGCAGACATGAAGACTCAAAGAGAGGAAGTCTCAAAGAGACTCAGCCCAAGGTCAGAGTCAGCAGGAGCAGATCCTCCACCCTAAGTCTGACTAGAATGCGGACATGTCCTCTACCCATGTCTAAGAGAAGACAGTGGCTTGTGCCTCGAGCTTGAGATGTAACTCACAGAAAAAAAAAAAAAAAAAAAAAAAAAAAAACTGACTAGAAGAACGTTTAGTGGCGGCCAAGAGCAGAATTCTCACTTCGGAACTCCACCTCCACAGATGGGCACTTGGGAGTTTGGCTCTGTGGGCTGGTGGCGGTTCACCAAGAGTTCAAACCCCGTCACAGACACGTGTGGGTGAATAAGTGGCAGGGTCTTTGGTTCTTCCAAGTGCCTGATACAGGCGTGCAGATGCGTGGGGGTGTGAACAAGAGAGCCTCGAGTGTGTTTCCCTCTTGGATACAGCCTATAAATATGTATGCTGGGTCCCATGAATCATTTAGGGCTGGCCTGGTTGCAGTTTTTTATGTTTTAAGGGATGGTTTGACTGACTCAGAGATGTTGGCAAGCACCCCCGAGGCCAGAGAGAAACCAAAGGCTTTACTGAAATTGGGGAAAAAAAAAAAAAACCCAAACCCCAAAACATGGTATTTGCTGCCTCGCTTGATTTCAGAGTGATAAAGGTTTGGGAAGTTGCACAACTTTCAGAATTTGTTTTTACCACTTACTAGAATTGTGACTTCGAGCGAGTCACCTCATTTCTCTGAGCCTCAGTTTCCAGCAAAATGGGGGTAGGAGATGGATGAAATGAACGCAGATAAAGCACCAGAGTAAAATTTAGATCATACATATGTCAGTGTCAATCACCCTTCTTCTCCCTCTGTTTGCTCCAGTCTGCAGGCAAATCTGAGTGCCCAGTACAGAGTCAGGCCTCGGTGATTAGCAGCTGCTAATGGGTAAGAGATGCCTCTTTGGTTAGGAGGTAAGCTCCTGAACGGCAGGCGTATCTGTCAAGTTATGTCGCAGTAACAACACTTAACTCCCTTTCCTTATACCACAGGGCATCTTCATCCCCAAGCTGAGGATCGGCTGACAGCCTTTGCCATCACTCTTCACTCCATCCACGGGGTTATCCCAGGAGCTGCCGTGTTAGAAAAATGTCAGCCCACTCCGGGGCAGAGCTGACTCCACATGGACTATGGACGAACATCTAATCCAATCAGATTCCCTCCGCAAGAACCGCGGATCTGGAACCGAGAAAGAAGCCCCATCTGTCTTCGGAACTGCAAAAGTGTGAAGTCTGAGAGGTCATGGTAAGAACTGGAGACGTCCAGTTCTGGGAAAGAGAAAGAAACGGAGAGAGGAGGTAAATGAGAGAGGAGGTCATTTTGAGAATATTCCATCCCTGCTTCCGACTGGACCTGAGGTCCAGTCCCATTGTTCTCTTGGCTACCATGGGCCACCCTGATATTTCACTTTTCTGAAACTCGCTGGAGTTCTATCACTTGCTACCAGGAGTCAATGATCAGTTACCTTGGTTTTAACATCAATTAACTTGGTTTAAAAAAATTTTTTTATCTCGAAATAATTTTAGATTTACTGCCAACTCATTTCTACTCCACATCATTTCTGCTTTGAATCTGTCCATTTACAAAATGAGAAGAATGATTTTCTGGAACCGTCCTTTTTTTTTTTTTTTTTAAGCAGGATTTGGCAATAATTTCAGACTGTCAGAGAAGTTAACATAGGGTTAACTGTTGTTTCAAACAGGTTTTAAGATAGTCTCTGGTTTTCATAAGAGACTCTTATGTTTGTTCAGGAAACAAACTGAAGGTTGCCAGGGGGAAGGGGGCAGAGAGACGGTGGTGGGATTATGGACATGGGGGAGGGTATGTGCTATGGTGAGTGCTGTGAAGTGTGTAAACCTGGCGATTCACAGACTTGTACCCCTAGGGCTAATAATACATTATATGTTAATAAAAAAATAAAAAATTATTTAAAACAATTTTTAACACCCCCCCCCCAAAAGATAGTCTCTGTTTTTCACCTTCTGGGGGAGGGAGATGTTTTTATTTTTTTTCTTTAATTATTAAGCCCTTTTCAAGTTTTAGCAGTGACAGACTAAACCCAAAGGCTATATCGCTACAAGATCTATATTCAAATTCAGGTTCCAGTAATTTGCATTAATTGCTTATAGGCTAGATACCTTCGCCTAAGTAAGTTCCCTTGACAGCCTTGCTACTACCAGGTACTAAGTACTTAAAGGAATAAGTTCATTTATTTTTCAGAGACCTTCTCAAACAAAGCTCTTTATTATCCCTAATTTGAGGAAAGTGAGGCTGACAAGGGTTAAGCAACTTGCTGGGACCAAACAGCTGATTTTTTCCAGGGCTGGGATTTTACACCAGAGCCAGTGGCATATGGAATCAAGGATCTGCCTATTTTAGATTCCAGACCCCACTCTCGGCCCTACCCACCTCACCAATCCTCCACCAAGAAGGAAGAACAAAGAAAAACCTCTCCTCCTCAGAGCAAGGGCCTCAGCATCCTGCGTCGCCATGACAACAGGCCCTAGTCAATTTCCTTACAAGGAAGGGAAAAGCAAAAGTCAAACAGAGCTTCCGTGGGAACATTCTGTGGGCAAACACGGGGCCAGTGTTCTCGGGCCTCTGTGTCCTCACTGAAATAGGGTGAATCACTCCTGGAATTAGAGCTGGGAGGTGGGCCAGGTTCCTAAACAGGGATGGTTAATGGTGCTCTTGGAGAGCCTTAGGGTCACTTTGAAAATTAATCCTTTTTCCTTCAGAATCTGAGCTCATAAATGAGCAGATCAGAAATCAAAGGGCAGAAACAAATGAGAGTTCCTGGCAGGGGATTTTAGAGCACCACAACTTTCTTCTTAGGCTGACATCATCTGATCTCACCTCTTCTACCCATCCTCTGCCAAGATCTAATCCACTTGAAGACTGCCAAATCCCAAAAGAATGCAGACCCCAAACGTCAGGGGCCATGTTAAGCTATTCATCACAGCCTAACACAGTGCCTGGCCCATAGTGGGCACTTAACTAATTACTGATCGATGAATTGATTAATTGCAGATAACACAAGCACCGATTTGGTTGGGGGAGAACGCCTTTGTTCCAATATTAGAAAATTCAAAGCGGAATGTTTTGACCTCTCCAGGAGGTGACATTTAAGTTGAGATTTGAATGACAAGAAGTAGCAGGTTATATGACTATGAATAAAGAGATTTTAAGGCAAAAGAAATAGGAGGTGGGAAGGAGCATATCTGAGAAGCAGCCAGAGGCATGTGTGGCTAGAGAGAAGTGAGGGTGGATGGAATGAAAAGACATGAAGTTGAAGAGACAGCAAGGGCTAGCTCCCGTAGCGAGGGTCTAGAAGTGAAATTTTATTCTAAAATTTATGGGAAGCCACTGAGGGATTTGAAACAAAAAAAGAAAGAGAAAAAAAAAAAGAAAAAGAAAAAAACACGTGTCATTCACTCAATGTCCTAAAGCTTGGATATAACAGGTGCTCAGAAATTGGATGAATGAGCTGAGATAATGCATATAAAGTGCTTTTTAGACAATGAAGTGTTTCAGAATTGACAGTCACCATCATTTGGAGGAGAGTAAGACACTGCCCCCAATACCATTCTCTTAGATCAACAAAGCTATTACAGACTTCTGGGTAATGAGGGTGGAAATCTAGAGGCACCTGCTTTTCACAGAACTTCCTTTCTGTTAAAATGATTCCAAACCACACCAAAATATATGGTTGCAATTGCACTGGCCAGACTCCAGAAGAATTTCCATGAAGAATTCACTCTTGGCCATCTGAAGCCAAACAACCAGATCAGGAAGAAAGAAAGAAAGAAAAAAAAAGGTAAGAGATTTTCCTGGACCCTGATATTTGAGACACACCGGGGCTCTGATATGTAGGGGGTACATTCTAAGGAGGTCATGACTACATCATTGACCTTTATCCCGCAACACTGCGTTTCCTTTTATATCCACTTAGAGGCCATGATGGCCAGAATTGTACATGTTGCAGGGAGCAAAGAGGAAGAAAGAACAGTGGTTACTTATTGCCACCTGGGATGCAACATGTGAGCTCTGGAGTGGGAGGAGTCAGGGAGACAGAGGGCAGATAGGGACTGTGAACCAGGGGTAGTGCTCGATGCTCTGCTTCTGACTAGGGAAGAGCTACACACCATATTCAATAATTCATGCATAAATTTTCACTGCAATGTCAGTGGGGCAGAGCCTTTTCTTCTGCCCACACTCAACAGACAGCCACCAGGCTTCAGAAATATGGCTGGTAGTAGGGTACATTAATCAGCCATCCAGCAAAAGGTCTGGGTAGGGGGAGGTCCAACAGGACCCAGGTGGACCATCAGAGATGCAGAGGAAAATCCACCCCACCTAATCAGCACATACCAAGCCTACATAAGCCTCTCTTTATTTTTGAGAAAATGAAGGAAGAAGAAAAATCCAACAATCTGGCACCTATGAAATGACTTCCTATCATAAAACACATGGAGCATTGCACTCAAAATGCATAGAAAGTGCACACATTTTAGAAAGATTTACTGAAAAAGAAAAGAAAATTTTAAAAAGCATCTGGTATGCTCTCCGTAAAATTCAAGGAAACACGATCTTATTGGGAAGTGGCTACATAAAGTGAGGTACATCCATATGGTAGAATATTATTCAGCCATTAAAAACCATGTTCTCAAAGACTAAATAATGACATGGAGAAATGCTTATAATCGAACGCTATATTTTAAAACTGGGACTCAACAATGATGAGCGCCAAAGAAGCCCAATCTGTGCATGAATGTTCATAGCAGCTTTATTCATAAGAGGAGAACACTGGAAACAACCCAAATGTCCTTCAGTGGGTTAGTGGTTATACCAAACTCTGGTCTACCCATGCACTAATACAGGCAACATCCTGCATGGATCTCGAGGGCATGAGGCATAGCAAAAGAAGTTAATCCCGAAAGGTTATATACTGTATGATTCCATTTAGTATGTAACATTCTTGGAATGACAAAACTATAGAGATGGAAACAGATTAGTGTTTGCCAAGGAACAAACATGGGGTGTGGGTGTGAACAGAAGGGGTTCGTATAAGAGAGTTCCTTTGTAGTTCCATGAATCTATACATTAGATCACAATGCATAAAACTATGCACACACACAAATAAATGCATATAAAAATGCTTTTAAAGTTGGGGCACCTGTGTGGCTCAGTGGGTTAAGCCTCAGCCTTTGGTTCAGGTCATGATCCCGGGGTCTTGGGATCGAGTCCTGTATTGGGCTCTCTGCTCAGCGGAGAGCCTACTTCTCCCTCTCTCTCTGCTTGCTTCTCTGCCTACTTGTGATTTTTCTCTCTGTGTCTCAAATAAATAAAATATTTTTTTAAAAAAATGCTGAAAGCTAAGTAAGATCTCTGTCTGGAAGAGTATTTTACCAATTTACCAAGAGTGTTTACTGGGGTTGATATTATGCTCAAGTTGTACAAGATGGCACCACTATGGGGAAGAAGGGTGAAGCTTTCACGGGACTCTACGTGAATCTATAATTAATTTCAAAATAAAAATTAAGAGAAAATGTATACTGAAGAAATACAAATTTTGAGTAAAGGAAAATATTCCATCATATTAGCAATGATTTTTTTTTTTTGGCCATTAGCATAATGGTCCTTTCTGTGTTCTGTGTACTTTTCTGTATTTTAAATTTTCTGCAGTAAATATCGGTTACTTTCAGAATCTGAAAATGGACTTATTATTCAAAGTTTAGTGACTGAAATAAAATATTTGATCAATGAAGAATATCATATATCATATATGATAGTGTTATGAAAGGGAATTGAGTGAAAGGAGAAGAAAATGTCTTGGTAAGTTAGAAAAACCTTGCAATGAAATATGAAATGTAGCAACAAAATTAAATAATGCATTGATAGCAGTGCAGAAGACTCTAGAAACTAACCAATGATGTGTAAGCACAAACAAAACTCATTCAGAATGCAGTGTGATTGAACAAAGAGATGAAACAGTGAGAGATATAAGATGATAGATGTATGGGACCAAGCATGGAGATTCAGTATAGCACTAACTGATGTTTCAAAAAAAGCAATCATGGGGCGCCTGGGTGTCTCAGTGGGTTAAGCCTCTTCCTTCAGCTCAGATCATGATCTCAGGGTCCTGGGATCGAGCCCCGCATCCAGCTCTCAACTCAGCAGGGAGCCTGCTTCCCCCTCTCTCTTTGCCTGCCTCTCTGCCTACTTGTGATGTCTCTCTCTATCAAATAAATAAAATCTTTAAAAAAAATAAAAAATAAAAAATAAAGCAATCATAAAAGAAGAGGACAAAAGCAATTATCAGAGAGATAAAATAACAAAACACCTTCCAGATTTATGGATGACCTGACTCTGTAATTCTACTAGACACACAAGGACACCATTGAGGAAATAGTATGATGGAGTTTTAGAATCACAAGGATAATTTTTAAAAATCCTATAGACGTCAGGCAGAAAACAAAACAAAGCCACATAAACACAGTTTACCTAGAAAGATTAAAACATCAAACCGGTCTCAAACTTCTCTTCCATATCATCAAGATTTAAGAAACAGAGATTATGATCCAAGAATCTCCTTCCAGTCTCCGAGTCACTATTAGTGTCTGAGGCAATGATACAATCATCCTAATAAGCAACAGCGGGCATTTGATAAAGTCCGTACTCATGAAATTACTAACAAAAGCTTAATGAAACAAGAGTAAGATAAAAGTGCCTCAACACAATTTTTAATTGTCTAAAGTCAATGATCAGCATCCTATAAGGAGATATTTCTACTTAGTAAGGTAGACAAGGAAGCCAACTCTTACTTATTAACGTGCTGGATATTCTAGTCAATCCAACAGGTCATGAGAAACGGAAGAGTAGCCGTACGAGTGCTGAACTCTAGGGAACAAACTGAGGGTTGCTGGAGGGGAGGTTGGGGGGTGAGGAAGGGATAACCTGGTGATGGAGATAAATGAGGGCACTTGATGTAATGAGGACTGGGTGTTATATGCAACTCACTATATTATGTCTCTGAAACTAACAGAAAAGAAAAGAAAAGAAAGGAATAAAAGAGTAAGAAAATTCATTACTTCTTCTGTAAGATATAATTGCCTACTCAGAAAAAAACTGAAAATAATAAGCATGTTCTGAAGGTCATGAATTGTAAAATCAGAATGTCTATGTTTTTCCTATGTACTTCAAACAAAAGAATTAGAAAATATAAAGAAGATTTACAGTAATTATAATTTTAAAAAAAGAAAACACCAGAACTAATGGGCAACACACACTCATACACACACACACAAACACGCGCGCACACACACACACACACACACACACACACAAAACTGTGGCTAGAGGATATATGCATGAAGATCTGAAGAGCTCAAAATGCCATTTTCCTTAATAAGAAAACTTAATATTTTTACTATTAATAATTACTAAAGTATCACTTCTTTTAAGATCCATCTATACATTTAATTCAATCCAAATCAGAATTCTGAAAGGGACTGTTTCAGAACTTAATAAAATTATTCTAAAGCTTATTTGAAAATATAAAAAGATGAGACTGACCAAAATATTTGGGGAAGGCAATGAGAGTGATGTAAATTCAGAGCATCTTGTCCTGCTGGATATGAAAATTCTAATAAGATACTACATGAAATAGCAATCTAAAATAAATAGTGCTGAGAAATTAATGACCTATTTGTTAGGGAGGAAAAGAAGCCTTCACCTTACAAAAGACACCAAAATAAATTCTAACCAAATTAAAATGTTAAATCCAAATATATAAAAAAATCCTTAAAAGGTGTAGTTCTTCATTTCATAGGTGAAAAGTAAGAAATTTGTAAGCAATAAATCACAAAACACCCAACAAATTCAGTAACTTACTTAAACTATAACTTAAATGATAAAATGAAACAAATTAAAAGTAGATCAGATAAGTTTGGTGTGCTTAGCTTATGAATCCATAAAAATATGAAAATTCCGTAGAAAAACGGCCAAAGGATAGGTATGAACAATTCAGAGCAAAAGAAGTTCAAATGACAAACTGAGGGAAAATCGTGAGTTTGGTTATTATTTAAATAAACAAAAAAGAAAAAAAAATAAGTTGCTTTTTTCCAATCAAAAAAGAGAAGAAAGGTTTTACAGTCACACTACTCCATGGTGATGCAGATTCAGTGACCTTCTCAACTGTTTACTCAGGTGGTGGCAAGGTAAAGTGGGATGAAATTTGCAGTAAAAGAGCTGGAAATCAGTTTTAAAAGTCTTAAAAATATTAAGTCTCCCTGGCCCTGTAACTCTTCCAGAAAACCACCTTCAGAAAATACTCATGGATTTGTGTTCTGGGATGTCCAACATAGCCATGCAAAAGATACCTAGTAGAGTTTTACTGCATGGTCACTCCAGGGACAGGGGAGAGACCTGTCTGAAGAAGATACTGGGTTTGAGCAGTCCTGCCTTCTCTTCTCTACTCTGTTCAGATGGGACTTGCTTCCCTGCCAAGAGCCTGCCTTCTGATTTCTTCTGACTATTGGTAAGAAGCCTGCCCAGAAGGAGGCTAGAGATTTGCAGGAACTGTCTGTGCCTATGTGAGCAAGCCTGTCAAATTCTAGAGATAGACAGATTATAGACAGATGATGATAGATAGATAGATAGATAGATAGATACAGAGATACAGAGATAGATACAGAGACAGATGTGATGTAATGGAATATTATTCAGCCATAACAAAGAAAGGAAATCCTGCCATTTGCAACAATAGGGATTGACCTTAAGGGCATTCTACTCAATGCAGTAAGTCAGGCAGAGAAGAATAATTACCAAATGATCTCACTTAGTGTACAGAATCTAAAAACACTGAATTCCGAGAAACAGAGAACAGAGTGGTGTTTGCTAGGATCTAGGGGTGGGGGAAGTGGAAGATGTCTGTCAAAAGGCACAAACTTCCAGTTATAAGCTGCCTAAGTGTGAGTATCTAATGTTCAGCATGGGGGCTCCAGTTAACATCCCTGCTTTGCATATTTGAAAGTTGCTAAGAGAGTGGATCTCAAGAGTTCTTACAACACACACACAGAAATGGTAACTAGGTGAGGCACTGGATGGGTGAACTAATCTTATTGTCATCATTCTGCAATATATGGATGCACCAAAGGATTGTGTGGTACACCTTAAACTTACACAATGTTACAGGTCAATGAAATCTCAATAAAGCTGGAAAAAAATATTCTCGAGTGTGGTGTCAGGGAGTTGTGGTCCCACTTAAGCCACATCTTCCAACCATCAGTAACCATCAGTAGCCATGGTGACACTGGGATCCCCATGTGCTCCAACTCCCTGTGTGTCTAACCCTCAACTGGTTTAGGAACTGGGTGGGAACAAGTTAAAGGGTGCTGTTTGTTAACCTCAAATAGGTTATTTGTAACGGATGGTTGTTTATAACCATGCACCAAAAAAAAAAACAAAAAAAAAAAAACAGGACAACATGGTTATGGCAAGTGAGAGGACTGATTAATTCCATATTAGTTTCTCCATAAGATGGAGTATCATACAGACTCTAAAGGTCATGTGTAAAAAGAAAATGGGTAGTGTTCAAGTTGGAACTGGAGAAAGCACGTAACAAAAATAGTGTGTAAATAAACACATTGACAAATTGTGATCCACGGTGGGGAAAGACCAGTAGAAAGTATTCTGAAATGCCAGTATGTATCTCTAGGTGTTGAGGCCATGGGTGAGTCTTATTTTCTCCTGTCTGCCCCGTTGTAGGATATAAATTCTCTACAATATGTTTGAATTGGTTTTATAATAAGAAAAAAAATCCACGTTATTTTTGAAAAGAGCAGAATCTTAGAGGTCACAGTGACTGCACTGTTTGTCCTCTGCACATCAGGAAAAATAAACTCTGATTTGGGCCCAGAGCACTTTGAACATATGAGTACAAACCCACTAAAGACTTATTCTGAGACAATGCAGTGTGCCTGCTCTCAGGGCATCTGATATCTCTGAGACCTTGTGTACCCTCAAAGGGTCTGTGCAACCATCCATGTATGGACACATGCCAAGAACAATGACTGAGCAGGGCTCCATGCCTGACCCTGTGCTTGGCGTCACATGTGTAATCTTCAGAGTTTTAATTCCCATGTCAAAGGAGTGATACATGGCAGGAAGGCAGTCATGCAAACAGATAGACATACACACATGCACACACAGAGAAGAATATGTAACTACTGGTATCCTAACAATTCTAGGACGTAGGAGGGTGTACCAATTCTTTGGTCATAGATCACAGAAACTGACTCTAACTGAGGGAGAATGGGCACTTGCTGGAAGAATGTAGGGTAGCTCCAAGAACCACTAAGAAAGTTGAAAACCTAGGTTCAGAAAATGAACCTCATAGAAGCTTTGGAGCACTACACTGTTTCTTCCAGAAGCTGCAACAGGTTTGTTCACAGGTAGTCCACTGTTTTACTCAAGATGAACACCCAGGGAGGGAAAATTTTGGGGGCCATGCATACCCCCTCCTGGCATTCTAGGAGGAGTTTCACCACTGATATACAGCAATGTCATGCCTAGGTACTCAATAACTTCTATTTTCTTTCCTTCCCTCCAGTAATCTGTGGTAAGCCCAACATGTAAGGCTTCATTGAGATGTACAAGATGGACTTGACAACTTAAAAGCACACATTTATGTGCCATTTGGCTGAAAATGACCACAACTAACTGACTCCCTTTCCTGAGATTTCCAACACCCTTGCAGTCCCTGAGCAGAAAGTGGCCCCATATGGAAAACTCAGGCCAACATTGCTCTTCAAGCTGCTGGGAACACTGCTCCAAGCCAAATCCAAAAATAATCCCATTAGTCACATTTGAAGCGCTAAGCAGAAACAAAAAGAAATCAAAATTAATTTCGGCACCTACAGTGACAGCAGCAATTAAGGTGACAAGATTATGGAAATCATCGCCATCATTGGAGATCTTTGCCTAAGGGGGAAAAATAACCAGTAACACAGCGGGACTGACAACCAGGGACTTTGGTGGTGGTCTGATGAAACTCACCACATATGGGCCACCAGGGGCACTGCTCTAAACAATAATAATGCATTCTGTACCTACTGTGTGCCACGATCAGGAGATGATTACCTCTAGTTTTCCTGTCAGCTCTACAAGAGGTACTATTCTTATCTTACAGATGAAAAAACTGAGTCACAGAAAGTTTCAATAAATCTCTCAGTGCTTGGAGAAGGAAAGTAGCAGAACCAGGACTGGAAATGATCATGTCACTGCCCTGTCATTTTAGATAACATTTCAGATAACCAGATAAGTCAATCTAATTCCCCAGGCTTCTTGATCTCTGCTCCATCCATGTGCTACGAACGAATTAGAGAAAGGCAGGTAGATAGAGTTGGAATGTTCTGTGCATTGCCTATTTTTTCCTCTTTCTGCCTTCTGGTTTGTGTCACTTGGAGTGGTTGCTAAAGAACCCTAGTGTGGTTATCCGAAAAAGACCCAAGCACAAGAGAAGAGCAGCCTGTTCTCAAATCTCAGGGAAGATAAATTACGCCTTGCTATGCAGAATGATGAAAACAATCATTAAAGCCAAGTGGGCCTGGCATAAGGGAGTCCAAGCAGCACTGAAAAGCTCTTTGTGGCTCTGTCCCCTAGTCCCCTCTCCTGGGAACAGTGCCCTTCTGGGTGCTTTATATATCCTTATTGATCACCTCCATGGAGGCCTTGGAGGTAACAAAAAGCAAGCTGGCCAGGATTACTTTTATCAGGATAACAATGAGTGGCTGTTCTGGGCTAATTACATTGCTCAGTCCAATTTGGGGTAAATTCGAAAGCTCTGACAGCAAGGAAACAGGAAGAGTTACCAAGAGTCTTCATGTGTACAGTAGAGAGTAGATAAATGCTAACAATGACAATAATTCTAATGATAGTAACACCACCCACCACTAAAATGTGCTGGGCTTTCCAGTCTTCAGTATCTCCTCAGTGAACGCATTTTGATTTCTGAACAGTAATCCTGTTTTCTGAGGGTCTGGAGAGGGCCCCGGAGAAGTCAAAGAGTCAGAACTGGTTTTAGGAACTTGGGGAATTTTATTTGATTCATTCTCCTGTAGTGAAATCATTGTGATAGTGCATGCTTATTGTCAACAGAGCATGCCAAAGTCTGCATTCGCTGTGGAAAGCCTTATCTCCTGTGTCTGTTCGGTTGGGGGGAGGCATTTAGGCCATCATGCCCAGAGACATCTGTTGTTTCTGTCCAGTGACACTCATGACAAATAACATCTCCAGACCCTGGCCCACTAGTCAGCTGTTGAATAGTCCAAGTCACCTGGATGTGGATCTAAGTCCCTCTCAGAGTCACAAAGGCTTTTGGCAAGAAGAATATGGTAGATTCGTCAGGACTTCCAAAGCCTCTGCTAACACTCAGATAAAATGAGGAGCAAATAAGGAGATATTAGGTCATTAAAGCCATTGTGCCTTAAGTAACTATCAGTCCCCCTGGAGAGAGAAAAAACAGAGATTCATGAAGTTCTTTTTTTAAATTTATTTACTCAATACCTTCCTACTAACATACTAGACATACCACATTCTAGGCACCGTTCAAGTGTTTGGGGGAAATTCTTGAATAACAACAACAAAACCCCAAAGATCCCTAACTGGGGTGGTTTATAGTCCAAGGTTTGTAGGGGGAGGAGAAGTGCAAAAAAAAAACCAAGAAATATCCTGGAGAGGACAATTATACAGTGAGACTGGTGGTGACAAGTACAGTGCAGAAAAAAAAGGAGAGCAAGTGTAGAGAGACAGGGAGTGTGATGAGGAGGAACAAGCTGAAATTTTCAATAGGATGGTCTCATGGAAAATGTAACTTTGAGCAAAAGAATCCATGGTATTAGCCATGTGGATGGCCAGGCAGAGGGAAGAGCCAATAGGAAAATCTTACAGTGGGAGTGTGCTTGGCTTGATTAAACAAAAACGAAGGGCACCTTGGAGTCAGCTTGTGAGGGTCAAGAGTGGATCATCTTAGGCCTTGCTGGCAATTTTAAAGATCTGGTAGAGAAATCATTACACACTTAAACATCAGGCAAGGATTACTCTCTGCTGTTCTGTAAGGTAGGCCCAGCCATAAGAATAATATTTATTCTCACGATGATGATGAGGATGATGTTTCCCATGTCCGAGATGAAAACAACGAGGCTCAGAGAGCAGAAGCGACTTTCCCAAGGTCAAGGTCACAAAAGTGGAAAGGAACAGGGCTAGGATCCTAGTAGGATATTGCTAACTTAGTGTGATTACAGGGATTTTCTGCCCCCAGATGTCTTCCCTGTAGAACCTCCAACTGAGTAAAACCTGTCCCTCTTTGTTCTTCTCCTTTTAGTAGCAACAGGTTCCTCTGGGGCAACGGTTCTCTAACAATAGTGTACCTAAGAATCACCTGAAGCTCTAGTTGAAGATGCAGAACGCCCAGTGTCTTCCTGGTTCAGGAACTCTGAAAGACCCAGGTGATTCCCGTACCAGGGATGCCAGGACCAAAACCAGGTGTTTTGAGAAACCCCACGTTAGAGCCAAAAAGCTGACTGTGGGTGAGTTTCCCAGATGTTTCCCTCTGGGCCACGGAATCATACATAGTAAGAGGAGAAAGCCAGAGGAAGACTGCCAGCCTTGTGCCAGGCTGAACATATTCATGTGTCTGAAAGACCCCTAACCAGGGGCCAGAGCAGCCAACAAGATTGTGCTCAAGTCTGAGTGTTTGACGGCCCAAAACAAGGCTTCCTGGTTCAGGTACTCCGGCTCAAGAAAAAGTCCTTTCCAAAGCTGCTGGTTTGTTAGGTGCCCAGAATATTTTAAAGGTGTTTATTCTAATCGGATTGCAAACATAATTAATTAATGCAGGTTTATAGTAGAAATTACCACCATGCATAATTTAAAAAAGACAATTACTTTTAGTTCCCACTCCTCCAGGGTGAATTTTTTTATCCTTCCATCTTATGCTTTTTAATTCTATCTTCCCCCCCACCCCTGTCTCTCTGTTTCTGTCTTTCTTTCTCTCCTAACCTCTCTGAACCTTTTTTTCCTTCTCTGTAATACGGTGATAAAAATACCTACCTTACAGGGTTATGTAATGGATGCTTAATAAATTACACTACACCTACCATTATTCAACTTTGATTGTGTTTATTTTCTTCCACTTGACACTCTATAATGAACATTTTCCATGTGTTATTAATTACTTTTCAAAAACATGACTTTTAATGGCTGCATAATACAACATCATTTAATGAAGCACATAATTTATTGGACTATTCTATTACTGAACTTTGAAATGTTTTCTAATATTTTTCTATTAGAAGCAACACTGAGTGTTTAAATCTTCTCCTACTTCTCTGCTTTCCTTAGGATAAATTTCCAGAAAAGAAATGAAAAGGACAAAGAGTATAAATATTTTAAGGCTTTCGAGGCATGTTGCCAAATTATTTTTCTGTACTGTATACTTCCAATACCATCGCCAGCATTCAGAATTACCTAGAATTTAAGACTTATGTCAGAAATGAATGTGTGTCAGCATAATAATTGGTAAGAGGAGTGAAGAGGAAAGATAAAATCCATGATAGATTGTAAAACTCATCAAGTCTTTTGGGTGTACACAGTACATTAAATTCTATAAGGGAAGAGACTGAGAAACACTAATCATTTTCTAACCACTGCTCACTTTCTAAGAGAACTTCCTCAGAAGAAAAACTTAATTTCTCATTGGCAGGTTTCTAATATTAGTCCATATCTTGAAAAACCCTTCCACACTTCCTGGTCCCTATTGCTAAATTCCAATCATCCTGAAGGGGATTGATAATTGTGGCAAGTGCACAAAATGATTGCTACCTGCAGAGGCAATCACTTCCATTGCCTGCAGAACTGATGAGCAATTCATTATCAAGAATTTAATTGCTGTAAACCTGGGAGGAAAAGAGATTTCTTGTACGATTTTCAGGGTTTCATGCATTCAACCTTCCGTGGCTCCAAATTGGCTTTCATGAACAGGGATTTAAAATCAGGCTGGGGCAGGAGGGTAATCACACAATGGAAAGTGCAGTAGAAATATTTGCACAGCCTGTCTTGAACTCACAATGTTAACTTTTTAAATGGGATACTGCATCCATGAGTGGGGTAGGATCTTCTTGGATGACAACAACAGTCCTGGCAGGAAGTCCATAGCTGGTTTCCATAGAAATGCAAAAAAATGCTGGTTCAAGACAGTGGGTAAGAGCTATGATGAGACAGTATGGTTTAACGGTTAGAAATGGATCTCTGGACTTGGACACCCTGGACTCAAAAGACTGCCTCTGCTTCCCAGTCCTTATAGTAGGTGAACCTGAAAATTCGAGTCAGCATATCCTCTATAATTTGCAATGGAAATGGTAATGATAATAGTGCCTGCCTCATGCGGTTGCTGCAAAGATGATCTGAGAATATCCATGTAAAGCTTCAAGTGTGGGGCTTATAATAATAAAGTAATTTATTTAAAATATAATGATATTATTATAATATATAATATAATAATAAATTATTATTATTCCTAAAATATTCTAAAAGTTGCTTTCATTTTCTGTACATGAATTTGCCCTTGGACCTCAAGTATTCTCACCAACAAGAACTATTTTTTCTTTTTAATTATTTGATCTCGTCTTATGGACTCCTTGTTTTAAAAAATTACATTAAGGAAAGGGGGTGTGCCATTTAGTGAAGACCTACTATGTATCAGGGACACATGTCATGACAGTTAATCCAACTACTTTTTAAGGTATGTGTAATTTTGCCTCATTTTTGCATGTTACCACTGTGAGTCCGAGTTCAAATCCTCGTTCTCCATTTATTATCCACGTGATTTACGGAGAAGACCTCTCATGGCCTCTTTTCTCACTTGTAAATGGGCATAGTGATGATCCCTACTTCACCTTCCTAGGATGGCTGGCACATAGTAGGTGCTTAAATAAAGCTGTCCTTTTTTTTTTAATCAGAGAGAGAGCACAAGCAGGGGGAGTGGCAGGTAGAGGGAGAAGCAGGCTCCCCACTGAGCAAGGAGCCCAATGCAGGAGTCGATGTCAGGACCTTAGGATCATGACCTGAACTGAAGGCAGCTACTCAACCAGCTGAGCCGCGCAGGTGTCCCACTGGCTCTTATTTTTATTTACTAACTACTTGCTAACAGTACAGAAACTGAGGTTCATTCTGATAAGCTAAGTAGTGTCCCCAGGATCACAAAACTAACTGGTGAACTGAGATTTGAATCCAAATCTGTTCGATTCCAAAGACCATATTCATTTTACTATATCATGATGACAAAGCAGGCTAGTGTGCTAATCACTCATTCATTCTCATAATCTTATCAGGCAGACAAAATTGTAACCGCCAAATAGACTTTCTTACCAGTTCACAACCAGCAGACAAACACAATGTGACAAGGTTGTGTTGAAAACATCCCTCTGTTCTCTCACTTGTGCTTTTCTTGCACAGTTGTTTTGGAGGCTTAGAAATGACTTAAATACAATATTTGTTTATTAAGCAGTAGTTATTTCTTTTATATTTTATCATTTCAGCCCAAAGAAAGAACCATAAATGACACTTTACTCTGTGTAGATTCGTTTTTGAGAAATGTAAATTTTCCGTTGAGTTTTTATAATATATATTTAAAAAGAGGTCAAGGGTTACCATCCCTGCATTTAAGGACCTTTCTCATCCAGGTACTTTAGCCTGGAAATTATTGTAGTAGAACTTAACACATATTAGGACTATGCCCACAATTTGTGCAGTAGCCACTAGGTGAGACCTATCTCTGCCTGCATAGTTTGGTTGGATTTTCTCTAGGCTTGGATACCTAGAGAAAACAAAATCTAGCACATGGTTCAATTTTTGGGTACGTCATGACATTAACCATGTATCCTGGATAAAGATAAAACTTGGGCTGATGTTAGGAAAGCAACTACTAATAAGTCAATTAACGACAGCCCAGACTGTAATTGTACTCTCCCCTCAAAAAAATCACTTATAAGCTGAAATCAGATATGTACATCACTATAAATCTTTTGGGTAAATCTATCATTGATATGAGACCCTACTGGTAAACACGGGGAATTCACACATAATTGTGATATTCAAAACATTATTTCATGCAAAGAAGCAAACATGTCTAGAATAAATGAAGGAGACCCCAGTTTAAGATCACAAATTATAGCCCAAGAAGAAATAAATGTGTCTCGTTTATTGTCTGCCTACATCCAGCATTTTCCCCATATGCTTTTACATTTAAGCTTCCTGATCGAATTTTTTGCTTACAACCAAGGTTAAGTAACAGATTTATCTTCTTACCTCAAAAAACTAAAAATCTAGGTGCAGTAAATGAAACATCTTTTTTCAGATATTAGATATCAGGCAGTACAAGACAGTGATCCCTAAAAGAAAGGGACCCAATCAGATTCAACCCACAAATTATTCCAACTTATTACTGGAGAGTTTTCAAGCCACACTGCAAGGAGGGAAATTCAGGCAAAGTCCAGTGTTCTCTCTGAGTAGTGGTGGTGTTGGGAATTCAGAGACCAAGGTGACAAGAGTTTATAGGGAAGGGTACTGGAGAGCAGAGGATAAGAGACAAGCAGACAGACAGAGAAATCTGAAGAAGGTCCCTCCCAAATCTTAGGCTGAATACTGATCAGCTCATAAGTGTAAGAAATATACCAAATCTAGGGAAAGAACCACCTGAAAATAGATAGCAGAAGGAATAATTCCCAGAGCACACGTTCCTGATGCTGCCAGTCAGAGTGGAAAACCTCATCATTTGCAGAGCACTGGGTAAAATACTCAAAAAGATATTGCCTTGTTGTGGGGAAAATTAGCCCTAGACTGAGGGCTGTTGTGATTCCCGTTAAAAAACCTGAGAGAGAAGCCTCAAAAGGATCAAAATGTTCTCAAGTAACTTAACTGCATCCTAGAACAAAGCTCGGAAATACCTACTTAGCTAAAATTAAAATGTCTGGTATCCAAATGAAAATTACCAGGCATTCAAAGAGGCAGGAAAATATGGTCCTTAACAAGGAGAATAACAAATTAGTCAAAACAGACCCAGAGATGACACATATGACAGAAGCAAATGGATAATGATATTAAGTTATAACTATATACCCTATGTGCAAGAACGTAGACGAAGGGGCACCTGGGTTTAAGCCTCTGCCTTCGGCTCAGGTCATGATCCCAGGGTCCTGGGATCGAGCCCCACATGGGGCTCTCTGCTCAGTGTGGAGCCTGCTTCCCCACACAACCTCGCCTGCCTCTCTGCCTGTGATCTCTGTCTGTCTAATAAATAAATAAAATCTTAAAAAAAAAAGAATGTAGAAGAAGTATTGAGTTTGTAGAGACATGGAGGACACACAGAAGACCTAAATTTAACCACCAAAGATGAAAATTAGGCCATGGGAAATCAACAGAAGATTAGACATTGTAAAAGAAGATTTGTAGATTTGAAGACATGTCAACAGAAACCTTCCAAAGTGAAATGCAGAGAAAAAGAGAAGAAAAATAAAATAAATAGAGCATTAATAGCTGTGATCAACCTCAAATGGCTTAATATATGTGTAATTAGAGACCCCTGAGAATAGGAGACAGAAAAAATATTTGAAGAAATAATGACTAAACATTTTATAAATGTCATGAAAACTACAATCCCAGTGATCTAAAAACTCACCCAACCTAAACGCAAGAAACACGAAGAAAATTACACTAAGACACACGAATCAAATTGCTTAAAACAAGTGATAAGAAAAAATCATAAAAGCACTAGAGAAAAAAAGACACATTACATACAAAGAAATAAAGAAAACTGACAATATTCTCATAATAAACATGTAAATAAGAAGACAATGAGCAGAATCTTTAAAACAGTGTCTGTGTGGGGGGGGGAAGCCCTGTTGACCTAGAATTCTATACTGAGTGAGAATATCTTTAAAAAAGGAAGGTGAAATAAAAAATCTTCCAGCCACACAAAATCTAAATAGTTAATCCAAAAGCAGAATCAGATTGGCATTAGGAGAAATGTTAAAGGGATTCCTTCAGGCAGAAAAAAATGATTTCAGATGAAAATCTGGGGCTACATGAAAAAATGAAGAGCCCCAGAAATGGTAACCACACACACACACACACACACACACACACACACAATTTTTTCTTATATTTTAAATTTCCTTAAAATATAATTGGCTGTTTAAATCAAAAATAATAATAGTCAAAAAGCCTGTTCTGTGGAAATCATTATCCCCATTCTAGAGATGAGAAAACTAAGTCTTATGCAACTGAAGAACTTACCCAGGGTCCCAGGAATGCCTGACAACAAAGCCTTACCTCTTCCATGGAGGGTATATATTGCTCTACCTGTGAAATGGGTTCATTTTTCTCCCATTTACCAACCACACATTCAGAAATTTGGAGAGGCTTAAAAAGGTGTTTAGTTGATTGGAATGGATCTGAATAAATTGAGCATTTCTAACACGGCAGAAGTTTGAAGCCAACGGATTTCAAATCTATCTTGGCCCAATTTCCTCTCCTCCTTTATTTCTGTATGAATAGCACATTTCTAGTGGTTCATTTTACGCCTCCTGACATTGTTCGCTTCTTTCGTTCCTAGAGCAGAACTTCTCTAGCTGCACTCCGTGAGAGATTAATGCATCTATTAAGTGTGTTCTGTGGTGGAATGTAGTGGGAACAGTAAATTAAGCAGGTTTATTTCCTATAGGACACCAGAGAATCTGAACTATGTTAGCATGTATTATCAATCTGTAGGAGGAGAGTAAATATATAGTATTTCTCATACTAAGTTTACCTCTGGAAAGTTATTTGTGTAACTCTTTTTAATAGAGCATAACTTAAATACTCTCTATTGGCAATCAAGATTTCAGACATGATGTCTACAACTGTTGAATCATTAGACTGTACACCAGAAACTAATATAACACTGTATGTTAACTTTACTGGAATTAAAATAAAACAACTTAATAAAAAGTAAAAATAAAAATAAGTGCACATGGATTGTACCTGAATAAAAAAAAAATTTTAAGATTTTATTTATTTATTTGACAGACAGAGTCACAAGCAGGCAGAGAGGCAGACAGAGAGAGGGGGGGAAACAGGTTCCCTGGTGAGCAGAGAGCCCGATGTGGGGCTCGATCCCAGGACCCCAAGATCATGACCAGAGCAGAAGGCAGAGGCTTCAACCCACTGAGCCACCCAGGTGCCCCTGTACCTGAAAAAATATTTTTTTAAAAAGATTTCGGTAGTCAGAGAAGATACAATTGTTAGGATTTATGTACTCTTAGCATTTCTGCTGGACTTTGGAAAATGCATGTATGCGACTGAATGAGGTCACTAGGAGCAAGAATGCTCAAATCTACTGGTGCCTTTTTCAGCATTAGTAAGTAAATATATGTTAAAACGTGAGGAGTGCCCAAAAGAAGATATTGGTGCCGCAGGAGACTCCCGGAAACAAAACATTTCTAAATTGGGTGTAAAGGTTGTATTTGCTAACTTGCCTCGTTTGTCCTTTCTGCTAACACCCTTATTGATTATTATAGGATGCAAGTTGTTATGGTGATGAGAGGAGTGCTGGGTTGATGGAGATGGGGAAGATGGTGCAGAGAGGCTAGCCTGTTTCTCAAAGGTTTACGTGCATACTTCTCAAACATTAATGTGCCTGTGAATCCCTGGGAATCTTGCCAATATTCAGATTCAGATTTACTAGGTCTGGGGGGAGGGTCTAAGATCGTGCATTTCTAAAAGGCCCCCAGGTGATGTTGACACTCTGGTCAATGGGCCACATTCTGACTGTGACTACCCTGTGCGCATTTGGGACAATATATAGTCTTTCGTACGAGGCTTGATGCTACTAGTAGACTACATGCAGTCGCGTCTCATGGGATGCTGCAAGAAGACTGTTTTTTCATCTGTACAATCCAACCCCAAGAAGCAAGAAGATCCCAACAACCAACAGGCTGTTCTCCCAACTAATAAAACACCAAAAATTCCAAACTCTTTACCTTTGCTTTCCAGGCCATCTATAAATTGCCTCTGCCTACCTTATGTTCCTTTCTGCCATCATAGTCACTCACAGAATGCACTCTTGACACAGCAAGGACTTGCTTTTGGGGGTGGGGGGGGGGAGATTGTATTCTCCATCCTCTTCGTCCTCACCAAAGCTGTTCTTTCTCCCTGCAAGCTCTTTGGCACTGAGATGTCCATCCCAGATTTCCCATTCAACAAAACCCAGTTAGTACAGGCTCTACATTCCCTAGGAAGCCTGACAAGTACCCCAACCACAGTGAACGGTGCTTTCCTCCTTTGCACATCATGCATGCTTATATGAATTTGCCAATCCCGGAGTGTACTCGGTGTTAGAACCATGCCCATTACATGATTTTCCCCTGTTACGTGTTGAGCTCTTGGAGATAAGAAGCTTTGTCTTATCTATTTTTAAGCCCTTGTCCCTATAGTATTTAATATAGAAATGTACCATAATAAACACTTGTTTAATTGTTAATTAGGAGCGAAATGTGTGAGGCGGTCTCTAGAGAAGAATTTGCCATCTTATTTTGAAAACAAGATATAAGAAACCTTTTGGGAAAAGAAACAAGACTGCAAATAGAAATAGCTATCGTATACTGAGAGATCAGTAAATGCCAGGCACCGTACTAAGCATGTTTCACAAACTGTCATTAACTCCTCACACAAACTCGATGGGAATAGAAGTTACCTCCGTTTAAAGAAAAGCAAAATGACTTAGGAAGACAATGACTTGTCCAAAGTCACTGGTTCTGAAATGAGGATACACATTAATACTTTCTGGGGAGTTCTAAGAAATACTGATGCCTGGGTCGCACCCCCCAAAAGTTGTGGTCTGGGGTGAGGCTAGGGTATCAGAAATTTTAGGTGATCCAACATTCTAACATGTATTAGGAGCCTGTATTAGCAGCCTGTATTAGGAGCCCTGGCTGAAGACATCCAACAAAGTGTACAGCTGGGTCTGTGTGACTCATGGTCTGGGCTTTACCCTTGAGTTTTATTGCCTTTAGCAAAGGTAGGAGCATTTTATTTTATTTTATATTTTAAATTTTTATTTATTTTATTTTAAAAAAAGATTTTATTTATTTATTTGACAGACAAAGATCATAAGTAGGCAGAGAGGCAGGCAGAGAGGGTGGGGGAAGCAGGCTCCCCGCCGAGCAGAGAGCCCGATGTGGGATTCGACCCCAGGACTCTGGGATCATGACCTGAGCCAAAGGCAGAGGCTTTAAGCCACTGAGCCACCCAGGCACCCCATTTTAATTTTTTAAAGGTAGGAGCATTTTAGAGAAAGATGGGCTAGAGTAGGCTGGCAGAGTTGGAGATGGTAGAGGGATCTAATTTTGACCACAATTTAGAGCTTGAGTTGGCATATAATTATTACAAGGAAAATGCAGGTTCTCAGGGCTTTGAGAGCAGTTTTGCCTCCTGAACTTAATTTAGTCTGCAGGTCCTCACTATTTGATTAAGGCTGTCTAGATAATCTCTTTTGTTGCAAGCCTACAGCAAAATAGCCCATGAGACGTAACCACTGTCATACAAGAAATGAAGCACAAAGCCTCTAACTGACTGAATAACCTATTTTTTTTTTCATTTTCCATCAGTTGCCTATGACCTATTTTATCTCCTAATTACATGGGATGCTCATCAAAAGCGTTCCAAAATTCTGCATGGAGACATTCCCTCCTGCAGAAGAGATGTCTGGCCCGGGCTAATCCTCAACTCAGATAAACAGCAGAGCTAATGGAGGGTCAGGAAGGGTGCACAGAGCTTTAGCCTCTCCCAGCCGTGCAAGGCAAGGAATAAATGTCCTCAGTGTCTGCATGGAGGCAGGAATCCTCTCTTTCTCCACAAAGGCTAGGGGAGGCAGAATGAAGGCTTAGTAACCACCCTCTATTTCGAAGCAGAGGGGAACGAATTGGGGGGAACTTGCTCATAAGATTAAAGCCATGTCGTTGGAGAAATCCTCTGCAAAGGAGGGGAAGAAGGGGAGAATGCCAGGTAATAGGGACAGAGGAGTAACCTGCCCCAAGATGGACTAGAGGCATTGCTGGGATGGGTGGAAAGGAGCCAAAGTCGTAACTGATGGAGTGCATCCATTCCCTCATTAAGTCAATAAATATAAGCTGGGAACACACTCTGGGTGAGGTGCCAGCTGTGATAAATAAAACCTCATAGAGAGAGGGAGTGAGGGAGAAATAACTAAGTACTGCTGGTTAGTGTGCTGAATGGTATCTCCAAATAATCATGTCTCCCCAGAGCCTTGGAATGTTTGGAAAGAGGGTCTTTGCAGATAGAATGATTTAAGCTGAGGTCATACTGAATGAGGGTGGGCCCTAAACCAAATAACTGGTATCTTTATAGGAAAAGAAGAGACAAAGAGACACAGAGAAGAACACCGAGTACAACGCAGAATGCCACGCCGACATGCTAAGGAACACCCAGGGTTTCAGATAACCACCAGAAGCTCCCTTAGAGGTTCCAGAAGGAAGAAACCCCGCTGACACCTTGGTTTCAGACTTCTGGCCTCCTGAACTATGACACTATAAACATTTGTTATTTTAAGCCACCCAGTTGTGGTGATTTGCTGCCGCTGCGGTCCTAGAAACTAATGGAGTGGGGTCATGGGTCTGCACACTGTACTCAGATTTCAAAGCAAATGCATCCTTTATATTTCCTGAATTAACCTGAGAATCCTCACAAATATTCATCCTGAGAAGTAATGGGGGAAAACCCAAATTTCATTTAATTAAGGTAACTTCAGTCTGATGCAAGGCTTCCAATAACCTCTTAAGGTAAGCCAGCTTCTTCCCAGTGTTTCCAATTTGCTGTCCCTTCTCCTTACACTTGCTTTCCATTGGGTATTGGACCGGGATCAGGGGTCAGGTTGGGGATCAGGTGGCAGGGAAGGAAGAGGCCTCCGATCTACCCACTCAGGCCCGTCCACTGAATCCAAGCTCCTCTGGTCTCCATGGCAATGTCCCTTGCTGCTTGGTTTTTGGGCACCCTGCTTGGTAGTGGACAGTGAAGAAGCCAGTAACTACTTAACCTGAGGTCTGTGTTCTCCCAACCCAGATGGGCCCTGTGATAAATCCATCCCTGCTTCTTCTCAAGATGCTCATTCCCCTGAGGGAGACCACTCTCTATCAGCTCCAAGGTCCAGTGGCCTATCATGCAGCACCCCACCAGAGATTACTTTGCCTCTGGAGCAGCAACCCCTGAGGTAAGCTTCCTAGTCATTCTCAGACTTAACATCTGGATCCCTCTGTAATCCAGAAGAAATTCTGGCTTTTCCCAGTCCCTGCAAGAGCCAAGGGAGGTTTAAGACGCTGTCTCAGACTCCTACCCTAACCACAGCATGCCCGTGATTTGGTCCTGAAGTAGCCACCCATATTAACATGGGGGTATCATACAAATCCTACCCCTCTCAGACCCCAAATAGGGAGCAGGAAAAGAAAAACCCTCTTTAGTTTTCCGCTGTCTTGCTGGTTTCCTCTCCCTGCACTTTAGCCCAGAGAGGTTGATAAAGATATGTTTAACCACCTGCCCTCACTGGGTTGCTACCTTGTTCCTTCCTGCACCATCCGAAAGAGCAGGAATGGCCCTTCAGCTTTCTTCCTCTCTTAAAATGATGTTTCCCGTTCTACACACTTCTCTTTCCCAAGGTTGCATCTTTCTTCCCTTATGCCCTAAAGCTCTGGTAGCAAGAACACGATTGAACACACAAAAAGGGGAAAAAAATCTCTTTAAGTTTTTCAAAATATTACCCTTATTAGGGCACCTGGGGGGTGCAGTTGGGTTAAGCATATGACACTTGGTTTCGGCTCAGGTCATGATCTCAAGGTCATGAAATCGACCTCTGCATCAGGCTCTCTGCTGGGCATGGAGTCTGCTTAGGATTCTCTCTCCCGTTTTCCCTCTATTCCCCCACATCGTCCCTAAAAAATATATATTACTCTTATTAGATGCGTAAGCCAAGATGTAAGTAAAACATTTGATGGGTATTAAGAACAAAATAAATGGAGTGTAAGTGGAAGAAAATAATCAAAGGTTTCTTAAAATAATCCATTTATGACCTAGTAAACCCTTTAAAGTGTTTAAAAAATTATCGTAGTTGGAGCATTAATTGTAGCATTGTTATGGGTAATTCCACTATTAACTGGTAACGGCAGAGATATCAGATGATAGAGAAGCATGTCCACAACCCAGCTGGTGATGGGCATAGGGCCTGACTGGTGTTGACTTCAAGCAGTATTTCCAAATACAGATGTCACTGCCAAAATCCACACCATGTCTTCAAAATTTGCACCAAGTACCAGGTCTTCCTAAGTCTTCCCATGGTTACCTTGAAAGGTAACCATAGTTGACTTTGTTTCTATGAGCTACAACACCCAACCACCCACTCACTGCCCCCCCCACCCACAATGTTGCAGCCTGAGGAATAGTAATGGTGTGTCTCAGTCACTGACATGCCATCCAGGAAGATCCCAAATTTCAGGGCCTTGTGAGCCAGGGCAATGTTCGTATCTATAAGCACTGGAAGCACCTAGGAGGCCAGGGTGATCCTGGTGGCAGACATCAACACAGGGTCAACTTTGACAAATACCACCCAGGTTACTTTGACAAGATTAGTATGAGGCATTACCACTTAAAGAGGAACCAGAACCTCTGCCCAGCTGTCAACCTCAATAAATTATGGACCTTGATAAGTGAGCAGACATCAATAAATGCTACCAAGAATGTGACTGGAGATGCCCCCATCCTTGATGCGGTACAATACAACCACTCAAATGTTCTGGGGAAGAGAAACCTCCTAAAGGCACCTGCTATGATGAAAGCCAAATTCTTCAGCAGAAGAGCCAAGGAAAATATTAAGGGTAAGGAGATAGATAGGCTGTGTGTCCCAGTTGGAAGTCGTGTGGAGTTCTTTAAATGCTAAAAACAGCATTAAGAAATATGAACAGTGCACAAAATTGGATCTCATTCAATGTCCTCTGTCACCTCCATCTGGGAAGGGCAACTCTGGACATGCACTGCCCTGGAGTTCTCAGCTCTGGCTCTTATGAGCTCCACTGAAGTGAAGCTGGGATTTTGCTAACTACTCATGTCTCATCAGTCAAGAGCATCTTTCAGGATGGGTATGATCATTCTGCACAAACTGTTTCTTATCTCATAGTTAGAGGGGCTGGAAACTCTGGCATCTTTCTTGGCTTTTCTCTACCGGCATAGCACATGTGATTTCTTCCTCCAGCTTCTCCCCGACCTGTCAAACTGATAAAATCCTCTATCTTCTTCAAAATCATTGACATATTCTCTTCCACAAAGTTTTCCCTGATCCTTCCTAGGAAAATTAGTTGTTCTGTTCTCTTCAAATCCCCCATACCTTGTATGTGTTACCCTTAGTGCACGCAATATCCTGTATTACATGAATTTATTTGCATGATTGCCTTCATTTGCGTTTTTAAGGAAGCAAATTATTTCCTAGTCAACTCTCTTGGTTTAGGTTAGTGGTTTTCCACCCTCACTTCACATTGAAATCACCTGGGGAGCTTTAAAAAAATACAGATGCCTAGAAGAATCCCCAGAGTTTCTGGTTTAATTAGTCTGGGTTTTGGCATTGGATTGTATTACTTTTTTTATTAGGTTGTTTCTGAATGCCAAGGATAATTCTAATACACAACCAAGGCTGAGAACTACCATCTTTGTGCCCGGTGTAGGGCTTGTTATATGATTCTGTATGCCACTTAACTGTTTCATGTTCCTTATGTTTAATGCTCTTAACCTTTAGTAAATTTCCCCCTACAATGTTGTTAGGATGAGTCACCAAAATATCACTTCTTGAAGTGGAAGGCTCTATCCATCAGGGCTCTCCTCCTAGGGCAGCTCATAAAAAATATCCTTCAAGAAATAACTCCCTGGAGATGCAACATGGGGGGTTAAGGGGGTAAGAAGATTTAATGAAACAAGATGGGATTGGGAGGGAGACAAACCATAAGTGACTCTTAATCTCACAAAACAAACTGAGGGTTGCTTGGGGGAGGGGGGTTGTGAGGGGGGGTGGGGTTATGGACATTGGGGAGGGTATGTGCTATGGTGAGTGCTGTGAAGTGCGTAAACCTGGCAATTCACAGACCTGTACCCCTGGGGATAAAAATATATGTTTATAAAAAATAAAAAATAAACAAAATAAAATAAAAAAAGAAATAACTCCCTATGAAGGAGGGAGGCTGGCTGTTGACTTTATTATTTTTGTATGAATCCCACACATACCCTGGGATATACTCTATGGCCTTGAAAGAGACATCTGAAACAATGAACCCAACAAACCCAACTCCCCTAATGTTTGAAGCCCCTAGACTCTCTCCTCATCCAGCCTTGGAATCAAAAAACTGCTCAAAATCCTTTCTAATAATTCCATATAAGATGAGGGTACTGTAACTATAGATGGGCATGGGCATGGGCATGGGCACCGTGTGACATTTCTCCTTTCTTTTTTTCTTTCTTTCCTGTTTTGACAAGATGGAGATTTCCCATTGTGATGCCCAGATGCAAAGCCAGAAAGAGATTTTGGCATCAGGTAGATGATGGTAGGAGCTGGGAGGCTCTTGGGAGACCTTTGGCTTATTTCTGAGGTTATACAGAATGCAAAGAACCTTGAACAGCTTTTATCCTAATGACATGTTCAGAGCTTTCCCCATTGGCCCCTCCCTCAGCCATTTGATCATCTGAAGACAAATTGGAGATGCTCTGCTATTAATGATGTTGACCCCATTTGCTTCCTGGACCATTAATGAGGAGCCTTACTCCCCTCCCTTGTACCTAGCTTGACCTGGAGGTTAGCCATCTTTCTATATGGTGCTGATTTATACGTATTCTAATGTGCAGGCAAGGGTTGGACTTAATGAAAGAAGACACATTTTTATTCTTCCTCTTATTATTCTGAAAGCCATATTAACTTGGGCTAGACTGACCTTACGAGAGCTGCAGAGAGTCCTGCCTCTGTGGGGCAAAGCCAGCCCTTCCCTGAAAATGTCTTCTCTGATGCTGATAACCCATCATTCAAAATGCATTCTTCGAGATTTGGGGCAGTGAGTGAAATGCCAGGCAACTGTCCCATTCCCATTGGTGATGACACCAAACTACAAGAGTCAGGGTAAAGTCTAAGAAGCACGGTGTGTTTGATGCAATTCATCATCTGGCGCATCAGAGGTGAAACAGAAGAGATCAGAGCTGGCATGAGCTCAAAGAGGTAGGCATCGAGCGTTCTTACTGAGAATGGAAGGGACTTGCCATTTTAAGGAGGAAAGACTTAAAGAGGCAATAGGGGGGTATTAACAATAATTACAGCTAGTGTAGGGCAAGCATTTTCTTTGGGCCTGGCACTGTTCTAAGAGCTTGATATGCATTGTTCAAATTGATCCTCATAAAATGCTAAGAGGAAAGTTCTACTATTATTGTCACTCTTATCTGACAGATGGGGAAACTAAGGTTCAGGAAAGTGAGGAATTTGCCTACAGTCACAATGTCAAGAAATGGTGATGGTAACATGTGTTCCCCCAAAAGGCACTATTGACCATTATGCTATACTGCCTCATTAACAGGGAACTAGACAGGCAGGAGGGTTGGAATCTCAGCAGCCAGGGGACAGTTTGAAGTCCTGAGTGCTAAGAGGGACGAGGCAGGGTGTACCAAACAAAAGCCCCACATGTTTGCCTCAGGATGCCCTGGTTTCTTGGGCTAGACTCCACCACCAACACTGACAATTTCATATCCATTTCAGGTTCCATTAAAAGGGCCATAGGCACCCCGGAGAAGATCCCTACACATTAGCTACTCATCTCTGGACATTGACAAATGGAACTCACGCTACTCAGTCGACCAGATCCCAAAGTAAGCCAGTTTTAAGACTACTTTTGCTTCCTCAAGTAGACCTCCATTGGCCACCCACAATGCTAATCAGGCCAACGTCAATTAGTTGGGTGTAGGGTTTCTCAATCTGAGCACTACTGACAGTTTGGAATAGATAATGCCTCATTGTGGGAGGCTGTCCTCTGCATTACAGGATGGATAGCAGCTTCCTGGCCTCTACTCACTAGATGCCCATCCTCTGCCCCAGTTGGGATGACCAAAGCTATCTCCAGACACTGCTAAATGTCTCCTGGAGGACAGAGTTACCCCCGGATGTGTACCAGAATCATCCTATGGGCTTCACATTTCTGGGCACCATTTCCAGAGTTTCTGGCTCAGGGGTTCTAGAATGGGTCTAGGAATTTGCATTTCTAACAAGTTCCAGGTGCTGCCCCAAGAACCACCCTTACAGAACCACTGAATCAGTCCATTCTATTACATATGAAGATCCATTTGTGTCACTAATCTTGAAAAGGTTCAATGGAAATACTGTGGATGACCCTGAAAAGCCCTTCCTCACCTGCTAAGGAAACAAAGACTCTGGCTTAAATATTGACTCTGTAGAAGAGTTGGGTAGTGGAAAGAAGCCTGGTATGGATATAAGCCTGTTTAGAAAAAAAAAAAAAAAAACAGGTTGAATTATGTAAACTCTCAAAGTCCCCAAATTTCTTGCCTATAAAATGAAACTCATAACAAATGGCAACCTACTTACTCTAGACTGTTTTTGGTGACCCCATGAAGTAAGTGTTCCCCAAACTCTGCTCATCCCCAAAACACAACACAATTTCTTACCTATCTACCCACCACCTGCAATTAATAATTCTCTTTAAATCAAATCCCTAAAACGGGAAGACAAAAACCCTTAATTGCCTACTTTATCATATGAAGGAGTATTGTGAAATCAGATTTACCTAATATACATTAAGAGAACTATTAAAAATCTCCCTGTACGACTTAAAACACATCTTATATACCACCTCTGGTTCATGTTATCACACTCTGGGAGCCCTGAGATATTCGTGAGGGAGGTTTATAGGTTGCAAAGTGTACAGATTCAAGGTGATGTTATCCACTTGGTCTAGACAGGGAGGTTGTGGCAACTCTCCCGAAAGTGAGCAAATTAAGAGACCACGGTGGCCTCCCCTGGTGTCAGCTAAAGCAGCAAGTGTTATGTTCTCCTTCCGTTCTTGAAGTTTGGCTGTACATCAGGAATGGCCTCTTGAAACTGTTATCCCATCACCTTAGGTCTTGAGAGCTCTTCCTAATAGGCTATAACACCATTTCAAACAGGAGATGGTGAATTACGAGGGCAGAGTAAATTGGAGCCAGTAGGAGTGTACTTGACACTAACAAGATCCACCTGAGTTTCAGTTCTTTCTCTTGTAATTATCAGAAACAGGTCTTACTCCGAAAGAGGACGATCAGTGGAATCAGCTCCGCAACTCCTGGAGAGGACATGACTTCAGACAGAACCTTGCCAGTGTCTGCCTGTGGCAAACTACGCCTTCCCTTCCTGACTGTGATCACGAGGCTTGCTGGTCTTGGTGTCTTCTTGCCATCGGCTCAGGTCCCCAGGCAATTGCTTCTTAGGTTAAATCAGCGGCTCTCCCTTCTGTGTATGTTACCTTGGAATTACCTTGGAAGCTTTTTGAAAAATGGATGCATGGCCACACCCCAGACCAGCTGAGTTAGAGTCCTTGAAAGTGGGATCTATGCATCGGGATTTCAAGAGCAAAAGTAGTTGAGATAAATTCTGTGTTTAAAAAAAAAAATCTGTATGCACATCCCTGGTTAAGAACACGGTATTAAGTGAGGGAGAAAAAAATCCGCAAATACTTTGAGTCTCCCTGTAACCAAAGGAGCTCTGCCTTAGAGATAAGCGTGAACCAATTTCAGTTCCAAGAACTCCATGCCCTTTTACTCATGTCCTCCTGGGTGCAGACGCTGACTTTTTCTCCTTTCCAAATGGCAACTCAATCTGGATTTCACCTCGAGACTCCAAGAAGGAAATAAATTAGCATTGGTTGGTGACCAACACTATAACCTGCTACATTTGGAAAGCATATACTTCAGTAGGCACTGTTCTATATGCTTTACATGTAATTCTCTCGATCTTCTTAATGACTATTACAATATTTCTTGTAAAAGACAATTATCAGGTTGTCTATCCAGCACAACTACAACTTCTTGCCCATGAAGTTCGAAGAGGGGCCACCATTTTGGTACAACTTTACTCCCAACCTTCGGGCACAAACAGTCCAAGGTTGAATATAAAATTTAGCCTTACCAAGTAATCCCTTCCCCGAAAGCATACAGTCTGGAGGAGGATGAGATGGGGAGAGAGAGAGAAGGGGAAAAAAATGGTCTTCTGCATAAATAATTCAGTCACATGTAACCGAGTGATTCCAGCAGTCTGTGTGTGTGTGTGTGTGTGTGTGTGTGTGTGTGTGTTAAAATGAAGGAAACTGTTATCCAGTGAACAAGACGAATGTAGCAGACACTTCTATAAGCTCATATAATGGAGGGAGAGTCTACACGGCACTCAAGACCTGATTATTTCCATTTTCTCTTGAGACTCAGGCTTGCTCTTAGGCTCTGTGACACATCAGTATCCTTAAAATTACTTCCTTTTGCTTCTGCTAGTCTGAGTGGGTTTCTGTTACCTGCAACCAAAATAAATTAATATGCACAGGATATAGAAGAAAGGTGTGAAGAAGTACAGGGCTTTGGCAGATGCCCCCAAAGGAATTTACAATACAGGAAGGACAATAGAAAAATGCAAGATCTAGAGTCAAAGGTCAGCTCAGACCCTCACTCCCTTGTGTTATCTTGGGTAGTTCGTTTGCCTCTGCAAACTACTTTTTTCACCTCTACAAAGGATACCCCTATTTCATGTGGATGTGGTTAAAATTAAATACTGGTATACTGCCTGGCATTTTATTGGTACCTCAACTAACTAGAATACCTTACCCTATCTTAAAACTAAAAGGGATCTTAAGAGAATAAAGAGGGAGAAATTTCTGAGGGCTTGCCCCCCAAGATGCGAATGTGACCTGGGCTTCAAGTGATCACCATCTCCTCACCTCTCTCCTTACTTACAGCTAAAGGAGAAGAGGAGGCAAGCCATCACAAAACCCAAGGAAGCCATTCCCATACTCCTGGCCCCATATATCATGGAGGACATCAGAGGAGCCAATTAAGATGTTTTATCCTAAAAGTTTGCAGTGAAGTGGGTGGAAAGAAGAGGTCACAGAGCTCAGAGTGCAAAAATGGAAAGAAACTCACTGGGGCATATACTTGGAAAGTGCCTTATTCTAAAATAAAAATTAGAAAAAACTGGGTCATTGGACTGAAATTCATCAGGATCCTCATTAAAAGTGTGGTTTGTCTTCATATAAATCCCAAATAATAGAGGAATGTGAGAATGGTATTTGGTTATTTTGGGGTCATAGGAAAATTTGGGCTTTGGAGCCAAACAGACATGGATTCATTTTTTTGGCTTTTTCACTCAGATTATAGCAAGCTGCATTTCCTGCTTTGACCTCAGTTTCCTATGCCCCCATTAAATGGAACTAAAAATGCCCAGTTCACTGTGTTGGCTAGAGGAATTCAAGAAGATTCTTTTAAAGCATCTCTATAGTGCCCAGCAAATGAACAAACCCAATAAAAATTGTCACACCTCCTCTCCACACCCCATAAAACTTTAGTGTGGCCCTAAAGCACATATATTTTAGGGTCACACAAAATTGGATTCAAGTTCCACCTTTTCTGAAGATTACTTGACAGACAGAGAGAGAGAGTGGGGGGGAGGCAGTGCAGAGGGAGAGACACTTCAAGCAGACTCCCTGCTGAGCGCGAAGCCTGATGTGGGTCTCAATCCAACGAAGCATGAGATCATGACCTAAGCTAAAACCAAGAGTTGGATGTGTAACCAACTGAGCCACCCACATACCCCCAAGTTCCACTTTTGATTTGATGACCATGTGACATTACTTAATCTTTCAGACCCTCAGCTCCTTTTTCTATTCAAAAGGAATAATAATACCTACCTATAGGAGACCCTAATTTTGCCCACTGGATCCATTTCCCTTTCTTCCTCACAGAACATGGTTTTCTTCAGAGAGCATGATATCTCCATGCTTCTCAAAGGCTGTGGCACCCATGCCATGAAGGATGACCTGATTGTGCTGTACAAAATCCTCTTCTCCTGATTGATTCCAAATAGGCATGTGACAAAACCTGGTTCAGGCAGACGAGAGCAGATCACTGGAGACTTCTGGAAAAAAGTGACCTCCTTCCAGAAAAGTCTCCTCCTTCGAAGAAGAGTCTCTTCTTCTTCCATTCCTGGCTGTTGTCTGGTCTAGATGTGATGACTATAACTACTTCAACCATCTTGTGAACAGCCAATGGGTGAAGTTAACACCAAGGGAAGCACAGAAGAAAGACAGAAAAGAGCCCAATCCTTGTATCATTGTTGATTCTCTGAATCAACCCATGTCGAAGCCCGCCATTCCTCTGAGTTTCCCGTTAGAGGCAGTAGTAAATGACCTAGCCTTAAAGCCCGCTAAAAGTGCAATTTGTTACTTGTATCTAAAAGCATCCTAAAGTATGAGAGTTAACTAAGGTATTCCATGTTAAATCACTTATCACAGTCAACCCTGGTATCCCAGTAAGGGCAGAACAAGCAAATACCTCTTATTGATGCCCCAATCGGCATTATCATCATCACTAGCTAATAATAATAAAAATAATAGTTTACACTTCCTATGTGCCAGACACTTTTTTAACTGCTTAAAACATACTTAAATCATTTAATCCTCATGACCACACTCTGAGATAGATGTCATAATTATCCCAATGTTGTGGGTGGCAAAAATGAGTTTCAGAGAGATTAAGTGAGATCCCTAAGGTCATACAGATGGTAGATGATAGAAGCAGTATTTTCACCTAGGCTGCCAAGCACTGGAGTCCACGATAGAGCAGAGGGGATGACCACATGGAAATTTGCTGTGACCTCCTGATTGGGGATCCCTTCTTCTTTCCAGCTTCTAATAGAAGTCAAGGCAGGTGAACAGGGTCCCTGGAGAGAGACCATCATGAAGTGGAGAAGGGGCAGATTCTGGAGTCAGAGATGTATGTGGGACCTCAAGTAGTATCCCACTGTGACTCAGTTGTTGCCCTGTCAAAAGGGCAGGCAGGAAACCCCACTCTGTAGGACTGCAGAGAGGACTAAAGAAAATGCCTCATGTTCAGTGTACGACTCAGAACCTAAACAAGAGCTATTAGAGATGAACTATCACAGTGTTTGAGCATCTGCCTACCTTCCTCCTATTTACCAGTTGTCTGCTTTGTCTCGTTTAATGATGACATGGAGAGGAAGAAAGACTTAAGGAGACTGTCTGAATGCCAACCAAGTTGGCAGTTTCCACTTTAATCTAAATCCCTTTCTCTGCTCGCCCCACTAAGGAGTCTGATGATAATTCCCTTCCAGGGTTTCATGTCATAACCAAGGCCAATTTGACTCATTATCTCCCTGTCAGGACCAAGAGAATGAAAACCAGCTGTCATTACCAACTTGTCCATGCTCTGAATAGAATGTGGGAGGGAGGAGAAGTCAGGGGTGAGTTCCCTGGACAGGTCATTAACCCTGAGGACAACGTTCAAGGATTCTCAGCCAAACTCAACCCCGGACAAGGCTGCAAATGCCAGGAACCTTCTGAGTAACCTCAGGGGGTGACCTCAGAGGAAGCAAGTCATGTGGCCAGGGCAGAAGAGGTAACAAAACAGAACAGAGCACGATGTTCAGATTCACGAATGATGCCAAGCGAGAGCATGGGTTCCAGAATCAGGCAGAAGTGGGCTCGAATTCAAGCTGCCCTATGGCCTTGGGCAAGTTGCCGAATCTCACTGAGCCTCAGTTTTCTTCAATGTAATAGACCGATGCTATATACATGTGCTAACCAAAATCCGACTATCCTCTGAGATTGATGACTTTTTTCTTACATGCCAAAGGGTGCTTCCCATGGCTGCTTCCTGGACATTTGTTCTCCTTCCTGCTTCTGAAATTTCAGCTCCTTTGACATCAACACCAAGCAGCACAGCCCCTTCTTTTCCATCTTCTGCTGACCTCATAGTTACTCTCATTCAAGGAAGATTCTAGCACCTGCATCACTGTCCTCCTGTCCACCATTATTCCTGCCATCCTCCCTTGTGACTCCATCACCAACTCAAAACACCCATCCGATTATCCATCTCAGGACCTAGTTTCTCAGGTCCTAGACCACCCTACCTCCATAAATCTGCTCTTCCTTACCTCAGCCCCCTACCTGCATGGACGCGCCCTAGAACTTGGAGTGCACCAGATCTAAGATCTCAAACTTCAGGAATATGTTCTCTGAATGCACCTTCTTATCATGCCAGCTCACCCCTCATGGACCCCTCTAATTCAATAACGCTCCACCATCAAGGCCTCTAAGCCATGGTCCCACATCACCACTTCATTACTGATTATCTCTTTTCCATTCTCACTTTGTTGTTCACACAGTGTATGTGCATGACCAAGTGCTAAATCATGTCACTGAGGACACCCTTAACTCTTTTACCTCCTCTGCCCTATCTTTTGTTTCCTTAGCCAAGCCAGGCCCACGTTAAACCCAATACCTCACCTCTTCTGTGACTGCAGCCCAACAGCTCAACATGGCTGGAGAAACACACACCCAGCTAGCTGACCTTGCTGTACTCTTAAGGCCAAGGTCCTATAACAAAATCTTGCTGTGTTGCCCTGAAAGGTTTGCCTTTCTATTTTTTCCAGGGTGATTATTTAACATCTTCTCACCCAACCTTCAATGCATCTTCTCCAATCCTTAGAAAACGGATGACCTTTCTCTTCTGCTGCTGACAAACCAGAAGCATTCTGAAGAACTTCATTGTACCACCCCGACCACCAAATTTACAAGCATCTGTACAGACTAATTCTGACTTCCCTGTTAGGCCAAATGGACAAGCCTTTCCCCTGCAAAGACTTGACTACTTCAATTGCATCAATTTTCTCGATTCTCGGTTGATGGATCACTGCTATACAAGCCTACAGACAAACTATGGCAACTGTCATTCCTAAGAACACTTCCCTCGACACCACAACTTCCAGCTCCCATGCCATTTCTCTTTCCTGTTTATAGAAAACTATGCCACATTCTAGGCTTATTCTAACTATACCCATATGACTCTTCTCTACACCATTCCATTTACCAGTGTTGCCAATAATCTCCATGTTGCCAAAATTAAGTCCACATCTCTATCTATCTCTTACAAGAATCTCCAGCAATCATTGACACATTTGGGCATTCTTCCTTCTTAAAATACTGTCTTCGCCTGAATCTGGAGATACTATCCTCCTGGTGCCTGAAAGCTCCTCTTTAGTCTCTTCTGCTGGATCTTCCTCATATACCAGCCTCTAAATGCTGATAAGCTCCAAGGCTCAGTGTTTAAGCTCATCTTTCCTCTCCTCTCCTCTCTTTGCCACCTAACTCTTTCCCCTGGATGGCCACATCCATCCTTATTCTTTTATGTATCACTTGTACGTCAGTAATGCCAGAATTAATATTGCCAGTCAGTCTTTCCATAGCACTCTACACTTCACGCAACTCTCCAACTGCTGATTCAGAATCTTCATGTAGACATCTAATGAGCATATCAAATTCCTTAGGTCAAAAGCACAACTTTTGAGGTCTCTAAGAAAACCTACCCCATATCCAAAATGTAAGCATAATCCAATCATGTATCATGATTATCATCGTAAGTCTTAGTATTAGGCAGGGGTCAACCAACCATGACCCTTGGGCCAAATCCAGCTTACCATTTGTTTTTGCAAATAAAGTTTTATTGGAAAACAGCTACCCTCATTATGTGTATATTATCTATGGCTGTTTTCATGCTGTAATAGCAGAACTGAGTGGTTGTGACAGAAACTATTAGGCCATAAAATCTTAAATTTTTACCATTTGGCCTATTACAAAAAGTTTGCTGACTGCTGGCCTGAGCCACCTTTGTTTCAGGCCTATATGACTGCCATGGCCTACTACTTGGTACTTTCTCTTCCCTTACTTTTCTCTTCTTCACCCAGAAGTCAGAATGATGTTTCATTTTTTGTTTTTTGCTTTTTTTGAGAGACAGAAAGACTGCACAAAAGTAGGTGGGGGCAGAATTAGAGAGAGAGAATCTCAAGCAGGGTCCATGCCCAGTAAAGAGCCTGATGTGGGGCTCGATCTCATGACCCTGAGATTATGACGTGAGCTGAAATCAAGAGTCAGACACTTAACCAACTGAGCCACTCAGGCACCCCCAGAGTTCTGTTTTTAAAACACAAGTCATACTCTGTCACTTCTGTAATTAAAGAGCTCTCCATGTTCCATCATATTTGTGATAAAAACCATACTCTTTGTCACGACTTACAATGCCTTCAATCATCTAGACCTTTCTCTCCAACCTTACTTCTTATGAGTTTCTTTTTCCTCACCAGATGCCAGCCACAAAGCTAAAAAAAAAGAAAGAAAAAGAAAAAAAGCTAAGCACATTCACTTTGCAGGGTCTTTGCATTCGTTTTGCCATCTGCCTAAAGTATTTTTCGTCCACATACCCCTAGGGCTGCTTCTTTTCATTGTTCATTGTTCAATATCACCTCCTCCCATGTAAGACTGCCATTTCCCATTTGGCAGGGATTTTGTCTTTCTCGTTTACTTCCATGTCTGTAGTGCCCAGCACAATGCAGACTCTCAATATTTAATTGTTATAGTAGATGAATGGGTGAGTCCTAACAGAGATATGCAGAAGCGACTACAGGAGCAGAAAACAAGGGCCCCTAGCCCATCAGAACAGCAAGGGGTAGTTTCAAACACCAGAAAAAAAGGGGCACATTAGAGGGAAAATGGAAACGGAAGCGAAAATATACAAAGACAGGAACCGTGAGAGAAGAGGGTAACATTCAGGAGATGCACAGAAGTAGGCACGTATACAGCATCCCATAGACATAGATAAACACATAAATCAGGATCTGGTGGTGGAAACAGGCATAGGGCAGATGATAAAAGACCTTGAATGTCAAGCTGAGACATTTATATTTTTTCCTGAGGTCATTAAGAAGTTAATGAAGAAAAAAAAAGAAGTTAATGAAGACTAAATTTAAAAAATGGCATGATCAGAAATGCTAGTGGGGTGCCTGGCTGGCTCAGATGGAAAAGCCTGCAATTCTTGATCTCGTGGTTGTGAATTTAAGCCCCATGTTGGATGCAAAGATTCCTTAAAAATACAAGCCTAGGGGTGCCTGGGTGGCTCAGTGGGTTTAGCCTCTGCATTCGGCTCAGGTCATGATCTCAGGGTCCTGGGATCAAGCCCCAAATCAGGCTCTCTGCTCGGCAGGGAGCCTGCTTCCCCCTCTCTCTGCCTGCCTCTCTGTCTGTTTGTGATCTCTTTCTCTGTGCAATAAATAAATAAAATCTTCAAAAAAAAAAAAAAAAAAGCCAGTATCCAACATTAGTGTTAACCTACTCCAAAATCCACATTCTCTCCCTTCTACTATAAAGCTTTTACAAATTGCCCCTCTGGATTTTCAATATCAAGGGTATTAATCTGGTATCTGGTTCTAGAGACAGGCTTCAAAAGATTCATAATCTCTCATGCATCAGTGCCATTTCTGGAATTCCATAGTAAGATAATTACCTAAAATCCTGGAAGAATTATATGCACAAAAGTGTTCATCGCAGTGGTGCCTGGGTGGCTCAGTGTGTTAAAGCGTCTGCCTTCGGCTCAGGTCATGATCCCAGGGTCCTAGGATCGAGCCCCGCATCTGGCTCTCTGCTCAGCAGGGAGCCTGCTTCCTCCTCTCTCTCTGCCTGCCTCTCTGCCTACTTGTGATCTCTCTCTCTGTGTTAAATAAATAAATAAAAGCTTTAAAAAAATAAAAAAACAAAGTGTTCATCACAGCATTACTTACAACAGGAAAAAACAGAATAAGCTAAATGTTTTACAGAATAAAATTATTAAGAAAAATACAGGAGGATATCTACGCATGGTAATATGACGCCATCATTAAGATAATGTTTTTCTCGAGGGGCAGAAACATAGATCAGTGGTTATGAGGGACTAGGGGTGGGGACAGAGGCTGACTTAAAAGGTTTATGAGGGAATTTCTGGTGGCAGTGTGGCTGTTCTGGATCTTGATTATGGCGGTGGCACACATTTGTCAAAATTCAGAACAGGGCACTAAAGTGGGTGAATTTTACTGTAAGTTATGCCTTAAAAATCATGAAGAACAATTTAAACTTATATTTTTCATTATTTTGAATGCTGTGAAGAAATTATATATGAAGGATGAAATAATATCCAGTGACAGAGGAACTAGGCGGAGGAAATAATACTAGAAGGAACTATGTCAAAATACTAACTATAGGGGCGCCTGGGTGGCTCAGGGGGTTAAGCCTCTGCCTTTGGCCCAGGTCATGATCCCAGGGTCCTGGGATCGAGCCCCATGTCGGGCTTTCTGCTCAGTGGGGAGCCTGCTTCCTCCTCTCTCTCTCTGCCTGCCTCTCTGCCTACTTGTGATCCTTGTCAAATAAATAAATAAAATCTTAAAAAAAAAACACACTAACTACATAACCTATTGGTGGTAGAAGAGCAAATGTTTTCTACATTTTTCCCCTCTTTTCTTGGCATCATTCTCCTGATGAAACACATACAATTTGCTTTAAAATGTTAGATTATGGAAGTTTCTCTAAAGTTTCTTTCAATTGTCTTTGAGTTTAGGGTCCTTCAAAACACTATGCATCGCTTGGTATCAGTGATCACTGGAGAGAAAAACAGTTCCAAGCACCACGAACAGCTCCTAGGTATTCGCTGGTGCGGCTTTCTTCGGGGTTCAGAACGGGATGCAAAGATCTGCCCCCTCCCATTGCCCCATGACAGTTCCCCGGGTCAGGGGACACAGCTTTTCTCTCAGGAAGCTCAGCTGTCCTCTGTTAGCAAACACACAAACCCCACTCCCCACCTCCCTCTTTAGGCTTTTGTGAACGAACGCAAGATGCTCAAACTACTTGGTGACCACAAGAGAAAAATGGTGTTATTATCTAGACAGTTGAAGTAGACGATCTCTTCAAAACCATTTCATAAATCACATCTTAGGGCCTGTCAGAAAAAACATATTGCAAACAACAATAACCATTGTGTCCTTTGGAAAATGGATTTTAACATTCCATCTAGTCCATCAGAACCTTTCCCCCGAATGCAATGTGTGTTTTTGCTTCCTCATCTAAATGGTTATGATGGCCTGAAGTGGTGGTGGGGGGACAACATCCTAATGAGGACAAGCAGAGAATCCAAGAAACAAGATGGAAAAGCTACAATAAATTATAGATTTTGATAAATTACCCCACACTGTTGAGCTTCAATTACAGAAACACACAGTTTACACAAGTAATTACTGAAGAAATTACCGCAGAAGCACATGCATTCATTGAATTATAAGGCCTCCATTCTCTCCTCTGATTGCATCTTCAGTTCCAAGGATGGCAATCACAGCTTCACACAAAACTTTAATAACACAATCTTTTTTGGATTAAAGGATGCCATTGGATGTAAAAATGTGTAAAGGGATGATAAGAAAAGGCTGTTGATTCATACTGAGAAAGAAATGGCATCAATGAATTCATTGTAAAGCCAGAATTTTGATAGTTGGACGATGAGCACTCAAGGAGCGTGCTCTGAATGTGAGCTCTAATGCTCTCTGAGGAGGAGACCTCTCTTTGATGTCAGCTTGTGGGTCAGCAGAGAGGGTCCATCTCAGCAACCAGCACACGCTTGTCGATGTTGGGGTGTCAGGTAACATTTGAGCTGGGTGGACCCTTAAGGGTTTCAGCCCAACTTTCAACCCAATTCATATGACTTTTCCTTAATATCCAGCTATAAACACACAGACCTACATGTACACACACATTAAACCCATTACAGAGACACTCTTAATGCCCCCTCTTTTTCCCTCAATCTTTCTTTTTGTTATTTTAAAAATCATCCTTATTGGGGCCCCTAGGTGGCTCAGTGGGTTAAGCCTCTGCCTTCGGCTCAGGTCATGATCTCCAGGTCCTGGGATCAAGCCCCGCATTGGGCTCTCTGCTTGGCAAGGAGCCTGCTTCCTCCTCTCTCTCTGCCTGCCTCTCTGCCTACTTGTGATCTCTGTCAAATAAATAAAATCTTAAAAAAAAAAATCCTTATTGATGATGTAATTTATAGATAGTAATATGCACCCATTGAAATGAAGTTTGAGGAGTTTGGATATACACACCTGAGTAATCATCATTTAATACAGAAATCATTCCAGAAGGTTTCTACATGACCCTCTCCCACCCAACCCCAGAAGTAATCACTTTCTGCTTTCTGTCAGTATCGTGTAGCTTTGCTTTCCCTAAATTTGCACGTGAATGAAATTATACGGGATGTCCTCTTTTGTGTCTGTCTTCTGTCCATATAACCCCTCTGAAAGTCATTGATGGGGATGCACGTTAACAGTCCCTTGGTCCTTTGTATCGCTGAGGAGGATTCCATTATATGGAAGTATCACAGTTTACTTATGCATTCTCTGCGGATGGACACTTGGGTACCTCCCAGTTTGGGTTTTCAGGGACAGCATCTCCTTTCCATGGTTGTTAAGATCTGAACCACCATCTAATTTGACCAACATTGATTGAAAGGGGTACTGCTCAAGATTGAGTGGGGATGACTCCTGGGAACTCCTATCTGTGAGCGGATCAGTCATGGAGGAAGGGGGATGCACTCACAAAATAAAGGTGAAGGGAAGAGTGGAGTTTTCAGGTGATGGGGTACAGTGGATTGAAAAAGGCCCCCCGCCGAACGTCAAGATGTGATCTTATTTGGAAACGGTCTTTTCAGATATAATCAAGATAAAGATTGAGATGAGATCTTAGTGGATTAGGATGGACCCGAAATCCAAAGAGTGGCCTTATAAGAAATATTAACAAAAAAAAAAAAACAAAAAAAAAAGGATTCAGACCTAAAGAAAAGGCCATGTGGCCATGTGCTATCAAAGGCTGCCACATGCCAAGAAATGCCTGGGGCCACCAGAAGCCGGAAGAGTCAAGGAAGGAGCCTTCCCTAGAGCAATCAGAAGGAGCATGGCCTCGTCAACATCTTGAACTTGGACTTCTAGCCTCCAGAACTATGAGGAATAAATTTCTCTTATTTTGAGCCACCAAATTTGTGGTCACTTGTTACAGCAGCAACAGGAAACTACTACTTGGGGTGACTGTCCAGGAACAGGGGATGAACCTTCACATTCTACTGTGTACTCACCACAACGCACCTGCAAGACAGACAGCATGATCTTCAGGGCATATGTGGGAGTCTCAGAGAGGGTAGGTGACTCACCTAAGATCACAGACCTCTGAATTGGCAAAGCAGGAATTTGAGCTCAGGCAGTCTTTCTACCACCTCTGAGCCTGAACTGAGATACTTATTCACAAGGAATAAGGATGCTTGTCCCTATTCCACGCAGAATGATCTGTCCTTCCCACCCCACCAAAGACAGCAAAATGTACAGGAGGGTCGCTCAGGCATGCAGGGAGTATAAATTAACTTATTTAAGTCAAAATAAGCAAGGGAACTCAAAACGGGGATTTCGCTGGCTGACATAATGAAAATTCAAGGAGCAGTCCAGCTGTAGGTCTGGTGGATCTGAAGTTCAAGTGACATCATCAGGACTGTCTTCTGTCTCCTCGTCCCATGCTTCCCCGGCGTTGGCTTTGGTGTCAGGCAGATTCTGCTAAGCAATGATCCCTAGCAGGAGGGGGTTTGTGCCTTATGAGCTTAGTAGTCCCAACAGCGATTTGAACCTCGGTTTATCTGATTCCACAGTGTCTCTGTCATGTCACTGTAGCATCCTGACTTCAACATTTTTGCCCATTCGTTTATTCTTTAAATATGTATTGAGTGTCTACTCTGTGCCAGGCGCTTTGCAAGTTGCTGGGAATACCACAGGTCAGACCTCTGCCCTCCATGAAGGCATTATTTCCTAGGGGTCTGGGAGGTGGGGAATCAGACAAAAGAAGACAATTAATTGCATTGAATACAATATGCTGTAATGTTAATATAGTAAGTGCTAGAAAGAAAAATAACCCACTTTGTGATATAAGCAGTAACAGAATAGGAGAGTGTTTATTTCCAATATGGTAGATGCTTAACCAATGGGATGGCATGAACGTATGCTCTTATAATCTCCCATGGGCCAGAGCTCATGAATAGGGAAGGGAGATGAACCCAAGGAGTGTGACCTAAGGAACCTGGGAGGACAAGCCGAGCAGAGTCTGGAAGTCGAGGGGCAAAATCGCAGAAGCTAGAACTGCAGGGGGAAAATGGAACCAGAGGCATGAGTCCGCTGGGCAGTGATTTGATACAGGAAAGAAGAACTCAGGGAGAAGGTCTGTGTGAGGCACTACACAACAGGCTTGTTGAAATTTCCTTCAAGGGACAGAGTGTGCCGCCAGCTCAGCACTCTGAGCTATAGTACTGAGTCAGTGATAAACAAATATGCCTATGGCTTTCTGAAGTCATTTCCAACCTCCAAGTGCAACAGCATTATGAAGTGCAGTAAGTTACAGGAGCAATGTTGAGAAAGACACCTTTGCCAGGATGTTTCATGGAGTTAAGACTTGGGTTGGCTTCAGTAAGAAAGGCTGTGGTTCAAGGAGGATAGGTAAGAATTGAGAACTGGATTGACGCCACCCCCAGTATGGAAACCAGCTGAACGCTGTACTCAGTCATCTGGGGTAGAGAAATAAATCCAACTGGCCCTTACCTTCAAGGCTTTCATATGCTCAGAAGATGATGAACAATTCCAGAACAATCGGGGCTGAGAAATCCAGGCTCTCAGAGCAGAGCACTGATGAGGTTTCATTTTTCTCTTGTAGATAAAGATTGTGCTGGTACTAAATTATAGGGTCTCGAAGTATAAAGCGGGCTTTAAGAATAAAATTTTTGAGCACTTTCCTTTTTTTTTTTTTAACAGATTTTATTTATTTATTTGAGAGAAAGAGCATGAGTGAGGGGAAGAACGGAGAGGAGGGAGAGATGGAGAGAATATCTCAAGCAGACTTCCCACTGACTGCAGAGCCCACCGTGGGGCTCAATCCCACGATCCATGAGATCATGACCTAAGCTGAAAGCAAGAGTTGGTTGTTCAACTGACTGAGCCACCCAGGTGCCCCCACTGAGCACTTTCTTTATGCTAGACACCACTAAACATTTTGCAAGGATTAATTCCCAACTACCTTGTTTTGAGTACTTTTATTGTGCCCATTTTACAGATGTGGATGTTGAGGCTCGGCGGAGCCCAGATTTGAAACATACGCTGCCTCACAGTGTGGGATAAAGTATCCCTACTCCCAGAGTGACCCATTTCAGGGCAGCCTATGAGCCCTCCCCCACTGAAGAGGGGAGAAAATGGGCATGGTGAAGTGGCCCACAGGCCACTCTGGGCTTCCTCCTGGTCAAGTCCTAATATCATCCTGGACGTACCATCTGATAGTTAAGATTACATACAAAGCTTGGTTAGAAATTGTTCCCAAATATGTTTCTTTCAAAAAGACGGATCTGATAGAACAATAAACTTTTCCATGTATGGGACCTACAGTGGTTTGTGAAGCACGTGTGTCCATGTCCATGTGAAGCGCCCTCATGCACGCATGTGCACCACACAGCCCCACCCTAGTGTCTGTCCGCATGACCATGCTGGAAGAGATATGGTTGGAAGATCTTACGTGTATTTTCTGCTTTGTTAATAATGCCTACCTCAAGGTGATGTGACAGTTAAACTTTTAGTAATACCGTAAAGCAGTAACACATATTTGATGATCACTGGCTATGAGTGGTTGCTGTGCACTAGGCACTGTTCTGAGCTCTTGGTGTATATTAAATAATTAAGCAATTATAACAATTTTACTATGCTGTATTGTAATAAACTGTAGTTATCATTACTAGATAGCAATAAAACAGGGGTGTCAACTATGGCAGGAATGTAGGCGTTCAAGCATAAGAAACTCCCATATTTTGGATCTTCACCAAAGTTTTATAGATTTCTTTTGAAGAAGGGAAGATTCAGAGAAATTGAGTTGCCCAACTCTGTAAAGGATTTGAATCTAGTATCGTCTGACTCTAAATTCTAAGCCTGTGTGTATGCATGTGTGTGTTATGTGTATGACGTGTGTGTGGCGTGTGGCCATTTGTGTGTGTTGTGGGTATGGTGTGTGTGTTGTGTGGTATGTATGTGAGGTGAATGCGGTGTGTCTGGATATATACGTGTGTGTGCGTGTGGCATGTGGTGTGTGTATATATGTGTGTGATGTCTGAGGTGCCTGTTGCATATATGTGTACGTGACATGTATGTGACATGTGTCTTGTGTGTGAGCATGTGTATTTGATGCGTGTGTGCCGTGTGGCATCTGTGTGACTCGTGGGTATGCGTGTAGGCATGGTGTGTATCACATGACATGGGTACGTGTGAGGTGTATGTGGTATGTGGCATGCGTGTGGCACACGGTAAGTGTGTGTTGTGGCCACGCATGTTGGTGTGGTGTACGGGAATGGCATGTGGATGTATGTGAGACGTGCATGCTGTGTGTGTACATGTGTGCGGCGTGTAGCATGTGCATAAATGCATGATATGTGTGTGTTCTGTGCGCACGGTATATGGCTTGTGTCCTGCCTTTCCCCGAGCTCGTGAGAACCCCTGCTCTCCCCGCGTAGCCTCTGGAGCCTAGAGGACAAGGTCATGGGCCATGGTGGTGGGTGTGCAGAGCCCGCCTTGCTGTCCAGCACGGTCTGTTCAGAGCCCCCCTCAGTCTTCCGCGCCGGGGAAAGCCCAAGCAGCCTAGGTCACCCACAGGACTGCTGTAAGCTGAGGGACCAAGGAAGACAGTTGAGTTCACGTCCATGTAAGTAAGGAAATGAGATGCCCGGAGAGGGGGGTTTGGACTCTGCAGTTCTGGCCAAGCCCCCACTTCTTTCAGGTGGACGACTGACATAAGACTCTCGTTCCCGTTTCTTCCTGCCTGCCTCCATTCCACTCTCCGCAGCCTACAGACAGACGCCTTTTAAACACACAAGTCAGATCCTAAGACTTCCTGACTCCCCAAGGTTGAACACAAACCCCTTCTGACAGCCTAGGAAGCCCTACATCAGAGGTCTGCAAACTGCACCCTGGGGGCCAAGCCCTGCTTAAAGGCAGGTTTACTGGAGCACAGCCATACTAGTCTTCTCACTGCCTGTGGCTGCTTTCCCTGGAAAGGCAGACTGGAGCCGACCTAACAGAAACCACATAGCCTGCAAACCCTGAACGATTTACTGCATGGCCCTTCACTGGAAAAGTGTGCCCAACTCTGCCCAACATCCCCCTGCTCTTGTGTTCTCACAGGCCTCACCCCTGTGACTCTCTAGTTCTCTGTCCTCCCAGAGCCCCAGGGACGCTGGCCTCCACAGAGCTCCTCCTCGAGTGGGAGCCAAATCCCTCCCTCCACCTTTCCAGGGTTGAGACTTCATCACCGAGCTCTCAGGTCAAGTGTCTCAGAGAGACTATTCCACTCTTTTATTTTTGTCATAAAACTTATGACTTTGGGAAATTCTGCAGTTATTCCTTTAATCATTCATTTGACAAATACTTTACGATGTGCCAGGCAATTGATATATGCCAGAGGACAAGACAGAAGTGATTTTTCTCTTTTCGGAGCTCACATTCTAGATGGGGAAAACAAAAAGTAAACATTACACACACAAATGGGATCATTGTGTTTAGTGGGAATGGCCGCAGAGACAAACAGGGTGGTCTGCTGGGAATGACCGTGGGGGTGTGGAGGACTTCAGATGGAGCCTGGTGAAGGTTTCATATGGGAGCTAAGAGCTGAATGACCAGAAATGAGCCATGTCAAGTCTAGACTATTCCAGGAAGTGAGAACAGCAAGTGCAAAGTCCCTGGGGCAGGAGAGAGCTCAGAGAAACAGAAAGTAAGTGCGTCTGCAGCAGAGTTAGCAGGGCTGACGCGCCCACCTCTCCCTTCCAAGGTTTAAGCTCCACAGAGACCTCACCCATCTTCTTTCCAGCCCCTAGAATCTCTCCTGCTGTGGGCCTCAGTTTCCTCACCATGCAGTTAGAACGTTAAACTAGAAGATGGGTAAGCACCTCACCAGCTCAAACCTTCTATATATAATTTGAACTTTCTGAGATCGCAGTTAAAATCCACGGGTTTCCCCTTCCAGCACCCAAATGTCCCCATCATCATTTTTAAAACCAGCTAAGCAGCAACCTTAAACATGGATCAGCAGACACGCAGCTATGCCGGGGATTTCTAGCACATTCCCTCAGATGTGCAGCTCATCAGAACGCAAATGAAGCAGGATTCATGGGTGAGAGTCTGGCCCTTCTGGCTCCAGGCCTTTTTGGGAATGTCAGATACACAATGAAGCTTTTTAAAATAGCCTCCAACTTTCATTTTTAATACACTCTCATTTTTTAAAGTATCAGTAAGGAGTCATTGTGAAAGGGGAAGGGGGAACTAACTGACTTTTTCCCCTCTGAGTTTATAAGGTCTTCTTTGTCTCTGTTCCTTTCTTGAGCAGACTAAGTGGGAAAAACATAATCCATCTGAGTAGTGGTGGACAAAGAAAAAATGCACTGAGGACCTTTGCTTCCCTTGTCTTCTCTCTCACACATACACACAAGCATGTGCATGCACACGTACGCCCCTAAAAGCACACACAAATATATCAGATGCACAACCACTGGTAACAGCCACTAAAACACACAACACAGGCACAAATTCGGACTTGAGGTCACAGCCTTCAGCAGGCACACCAATATTCACGTGCATGTGTGCCTACATGTCCGAAAATTCACACGAACCCTGACACGCTTCTATCAGTCTCACCGCAAACACTTTCATCTACTCGCGTACTTAGAAATGCAGAACCGGTGTGCACTTGCACTTGTGAGCTCACACACTCACACATGCACACACAGCAGGTACACGTACAGACTTCCACACTGATTCTGAGACACTCGCCCACACATATAAAGACACAGGACCACACACACGGATACACAGGCGCACCACGGACATGCACTCGCGTATGTAAGTACTTAGACGCACTCACACGGCGTGCCCATCACCCCGCCCCATCCCCAGAGCGCAGATCCATAATCGCCCTGCACAGAAACACACACCGAGGGACTTCATACTGTTTTCCTGAAGGACCCGGTCAAAGGACATACGACTGGTAAAAGACTGAGGACACCTTTTTGCTTTTGCTTTGTGTTTTTCTCGGCTACAAAATGGCAAATCGATTGCAGCGGAATAAATGAAGCAGTCAGAAAATAAGAAGCGGGCTCCTGGGGAACGCGGGGGTCTGGAATTCATCTCCACAAAATCCAGGATGAGGAAGTTAGGCTCTGCGGGGAGCAGGATTTGTGCTCTTGAAATTCATGAAGTCCTCACCAGAGGGAGTCTTCCGGGATGTTCCGCCACCATCCCGTAAATTAACAGGAACAACAGCCTTACCTTTAGGATTCCTTCTGACTTTGGGAGGAAAACAGCTTTCACATCTGTGCTCTCTTCTAATTCTTCAGCATCGACAAAAATGGGGAAGGGCAGGTGCCATGATGCTATTTAAGTCAACCGCCACAGGGCTGCCAACAGCCAGGGCACGCGTGCAGCGAGGGGTCTGGCATTGTGCTTTTTGCTACCCGAACTCACAGAATCCCTGCCACGACCCCAGAGGGGAAATGAATCATTACGGCCATCAGGCAGTTGAGAAAAGTCCTCGCCACAGAGGACTTTTAGAGGTGATCTTGCTCAAGGTCACAACTTCATGGGACTAGTATGTGAATGCAGATCAGACATGGAAAGACACACAGGAAGTGGTACAGTGTAGGGTTGTCTTAGAATAATGATTTTTTTTTAAGCTTTAGGGGCACCTGGGTGGCTCAGTCATTAAGCCTTTGGCTCAGGTCAAGATCCCAGGGGTCCTGGGATCGAGCCCCACATTGGGCTCTCTGCTCAGTGGGGAGCCTGCTTCTCCCTTTCCCACTTCCCCTGCTTGTGTTCCCTCTCTCACTGTCTCTCTCTCTCTGTCAAATAATAAATAAAATCTTTAAAAAAAATAAAATAAATTAATTTTTAAAAAGCTTTATTTTTAAAGTGTTTTTAAATGCTCACAACCAACATCTACTTCACAAGGGCCAATCCAGTTTCTTGTCCTCTGACGGTTGGCTTCTGTCCTACAGGAAGAATTTTCCACAGGAAGCAGAGGTCACAAAAGGCACAAAAGAAGCCAAAGAGGACCACCTCCAGTCTTTGGCCTATAGCAGACTTTCCCGGCCTCGCGCACTCCTGATGTTTCAAGCCGGGTAAGTCTCTGTCATCGGGGGCTGTCCCAGGCATTGTGGGATACTTAGTGGCATCCCTGGTCTCCACACCCCAGATGCCGGGAGCTCCGTCCATCAGAGGCAAGAGGCCAAACATCTCCAGGTGTGGCCACATGGCTCCTTGGGAACAAACTCATTCATGATTGAGAACCACTGGACTCTGTCTTCCCTGAACACCTACTATGCGCTCGGCACTGAAGGATGTACCTTTTAATTCACTTACTCTTCCTAACAACTGTATAAGACAGGTGCTGTCCATAGCCCCCTTCCAGCGATGGGACAACGGAAGCACCATGAGGGCAGACTGTAACTGACGGGGGTTACAGGTGCTCCCCTAATGGTCAGTCTCCTACCACTACCTTAAATAATAGCAATCTCCAGGAGCACCTGCTTTGCACCAAACAATGAGCTTGGCATTATCTATCTGAGGTTGCACTGCAAATTCTGCTGGACATGCCACTAGCTACCTCCATTTTACAGGTGAGAAAACAGATCTACCCAGTAAGAGGTGCCTTGTGACCAGTCGCCTCGGGGCATGCCTGGTCTAGGATACCAGTGCCTCGGCAGAGAGGAAAGATTCCACAGAGACGCTCAAACCAGAAGGCACCTGCTCTCGTTCGAACCCTTCCTGGCTTGTGAGCTGGCACCGGGATTCCTGACAATCTGAACCACCATTTAAAACGGATAATCATGCAACTAAATTCTGAAGCAAATGTCTTGTGGCATCATTGTTAAGCCTTAACCATCATTTCCCTCTGAATCATCACCAAATTGTAGCACGGTGCTCTACTTAGTACCGATTCACTCCCTTATAATTGAGCATGTTTTCCACTCTCGTGGGGGCTGCATGAGATTTTTCCAGCTGGGAAGACCCGGAGACCACGGTCTGACCCAGATGACGATCCTCATCTCTTTGTGACACATAATAAATGAGTCGGGACTGTGCAAGATTAAAAATAGCATCCTATTGAGAGCTAGCTCTGTGAGGTCCTCCAAAATGGTGCAAGGTCGAGACTTAGAGTGTTCTAGGGGAACTGGAACTGTTTTGGGGAAAAGGAAAAAGAGAAAAAGCAACTGGCATCCACTACCCTCTCTGTAACGAAACCACAGTCTGGGGCTTGGTATCCCAACAGCTCCTCCACGCCCTCGCCTCCAGGGATGGGCTCTGATTGGCATAAAACAGTCCTCATTCCCCAAGAAGCTGCTCTGATGGGCTTAATGCACCTGACACACTCTGAGCCAAAGAGCTAAGAAATCTATTTGCATGAGGGAAAAAAAATCTTCCCCACCTATCTATATAGGAGGAAAGACATTCTTGGTTCCTGCTGCCCTGGGACGAGGAAGCAAAGGACTCCTGCAGGCTTCCAGCAGCCATTCTGAATCACGAGGGGAGTCACTTCCAGAAGCAGAAAGGAGGAATTTGGAGAGGTGAAATGAAAAGTACCCATGTAAGCCGGATCAAATCGTGCTTGAAGCCAGAGCTTCCTTCGGGAGGCTCACTTACCCGGGTCAAGATGTCCCTTCGCTATTCAAAGCAACTTGGGATGGATTTTCTATTAACTTCAGCATCAGAGTTCTGATACCAAATTAGTATTGGCTAAGAATAGGATTTGTCCTTTTGTATCAATGGCTTATGGGAGAAATGTGGGAAGGAAATGAGACCTGACCTTGAAAGGCATCCTATGCCAGAAACTTCGCATGTGCCCTTGCATTAGTCCCTCAGACAATCCTGGATGATTAAATATGTTCATTGCTATATTTTTTTCTTTTTAAAGATTTTATTTATTTATTTGGCAGACAGCAGAGAGGGAAGTGGGGGGTGGGGGCAGAAGCAGGCTCCCCGCTGAGCAGAGAGCCCCGATCCTAGAACCCTGGGATCATGGCCTGAGCCGAAGGCAGAGGCTTTAACCCATTGAGCCACCCAGACACCCCTGTTCATTGCTATCTTACAGATAATAAAACTGAGCCTTGAGAAAGCCAAGAGCCCTGCCTAGGGACTCGTGGCTGCTAAGTAAGTAGTAGAATCGGGATTTGAACCCCAGTGTGATCACCTCTGAAAGAGCTTTTTGATTTTATTAAACCACATGGCCCAATGCAGATTCCATGCACACTGACGTGCTCATTGATGAGAATCCAAAAAACTAAGAAGTGGAGGTGGGACCCAAAGGCTCCCTAACTTCAAAGCATTGTATCCTCCTGCTTCTGGAAACCTGCTTTTGGGGACTTCTTCTGCTCATGGTACGATTCCAAGCAAACTCTTTAAGTGGGATTGCTAACTTGTGAACACAGCTGTTAAAGGAGCTTATGACCCTGACCTTAACATGGCCCCACGACTGTGATCTCTGTGGACACTGCTACATATGAGTGCTTATAGACACTGGCTCCAGATTCCAGGAGAACCTCCTCCCAGCTCTCCCACCTCTGAATCACCAGCACCTACAGATGCATTGGTCTGGATCAGGAAGCATGTATTAGGTAAGTATGTATTCTCCGGTTGCTTCTAGAAAAATTAACACTGTTGCCTTCATTCCATTCCATAGCTGAGCCAATGGGCAAATTAATCAGCTACGTGAGCATGCAAATGACCCACAGCTTGCTTGTTCCTTCAAGTACCCTATGTATCATAAATTCATGAAAAAATAAATAGCAATAAAATCTCTTTGACACTGGAGCTCTCTGATTTGTTTCCTTAATGCCCCAGGTTGAACTCCAGAGGAGACCTAGAGAGTATCAAGGTTAAGCAGACATGGGCAGGGAAGAAGAGTCACTGAAGGTTTTTCTGGTTCCCCCCAAATGTTTCCAATTCTCCAAACCCAAGGTTACTATTCCCAGGATGCTTCCAAAACTCCAGTTCCAAGAAATGAGGTTTTTCCATACTCAATATTAACTTTGATGTTCAATAAAAGGAAATTTAATTTTTTAAGCTGGTTTAAAAAGTCATTCATACTGTACCAATCCTATGCATGGAGTGATTCATCCATCCATCCATCCATCCATCCATCCATCCATCCATCCGTGTTTACTGAGAACTTACTATATGCCAAGTATGCCACTAGGCACAGAGATAAACTCAGCCTTGCAGAGACGTAGTAATTTATAGTATACGCGGTATTTTATATGATATCATGGGAACCACCATGACCCAGGGAAGCTGTGGTCCTTGGCTAAGAAAGTGGGTTCTGAGATCAGATGACATGAGTATAAAATACGGCTTCACCACTTATTACATGTCATTAGACAAGTAACTTGAGTTTCTCTGAGCCTTGCTTCTACACCTACCGAACAGGGCTAATAACAATCATAGGGTTGTAATGAGGATTCAATGAACCAACAATCCATATACAGTGTTAGTTCATAATGAGCACTTAATAAATGGTAGCTATTACCATCTCTGGAATATTCTACCTGTACAAAACTTGTATCACAGACCCTAGCCCTAGTCCGGCCTTAGAAACTATTAGTCTTGCCCACCCCCACAGTAGAGGCCTCTTCTATCGTACCTAAGATGGTATGATCACTTTCAAAACCTTCCTAAAAAATTGCTGGGAGGAAGACTTCACCTAAACCCCAAGAAGGTTGGGTAGGTCCTTTAAGTTCTGGGAAAACAAAGGGCACCTGTGGTCTGTATGCAAATAAGCCATTTTTGCATAAACAGGAAGTCACACGGACTTGAAAAGGAGCAAGAGAGAGAACCAGTTAACTTATACAACAGGTATTTCAGGGAAACCAGAGGTCTGAGAATGAGATGGACTGCCTGGGAGGTAGTGAGCTCCCCACCTGCAGAGATCAGCAAGAAAACACATGGCAGCTACTTGTTGTAATGTAGCGTAAAGGGATTATTAGACCAGACAAGCTTTAACGCTGCCCGCTACGCTCATATTCCATTGTTCTCTTAAGATCCTTGTCCCCAGTGTGACTCGGGTAGGAGAAAGAGGAGGAGTACTTTGTATTCAGAGGTAAAATGACTTTCTACCTCTCCGCCCAGATGTTTTTACTATTTCTTACTTTACACTTGGTGAAACTGAGGCACAGGGAGGTTAAGTGACTTGCCCAAGATCACGCAGCTGGGGTTGGGGGTTGAGCACTATCTGACTCCAAAGTCTATGCTCTTAACCAGTGTACAGTCTGCTTCTCATTTAATTGATTAATGTGTGTGCGTTGTTCTATGTGCACTATCCTCGGCACCTAGAACAACGCCTAGCACAAGGTAGGCTATTCAGTAAACACTCAATGAATGAATGGACAGGGTACCTGCTCAACAGACATGAGTTCTTTCTTCCTCTCTCCTGTGGTCCCCAGGGAGCTGTGAAAGTTGACTTCAGATCTCTTGCCTTCCCCTTGACTCTTAGATTTTGTACAAAATTTGTCCAGAACTAGACATCATCCTGGATCAGCCAGGAAGACGAATTCAGTTCATGAGACCAAAATTACAATCTCTGCATCGCGACACAATTGATTTGTCTGGAAAAGGTATTTTTTTTTTAAAGATTTTATTTATTTATTTGACAGAGAGAGAGAGATCACAAGTAGGCAGAGAGACAGGCAGAGAGAGAGGAGGAAGCAGGCTCCCTGCTGAGCAGAGAGCCCGACGTGGGGCTCCATCCCAGGACCCTGAGATCATGACCTGAGCTGAAGGCAGAGGCTTTAACCCACTGAGCCACCCAGGCACCTCTGGAAAAGATACTTGGCTGGAAACTCAACTGAACCCAATGGTCCCGAGGCCACTGAGAAGCACAGCCTGGTGAATAACAGCATGGAATTAAATGACGATTAGAAGACACCCATGGCAGGGGTGCCTCATAACAAGATTAATTTGAGGGCGAGGAGAGGGTGGTTATTAATGTGTCCAGAAGGCAACTCCAGGTCCTATTCTCCTGATGAGAGCAAAATCGCAGGTTATTTATAGCTGTTTCTCAGGAGGAACATGGCACAGGGCGTCCGAGGAGAGAGCCACGACAAGGTGCACTAATGAAACTTTGAGGATAATTTACTGCTCAAGTTCAAGGACTTTTGCAGGAGGAGAGAGCCTCTCAAACTCCCAGCAACCCCTGCTCCATCGGGAGGCTAATGGTGACGGTGCAGGTCTGCTGCTCGAGATCCACCATCGGCTCTCGCCAAGTGACTGCACACAGCCTCCTGGCTGATCCCTTCTTGTGGTCCTGTTTCCGTCTGTTCTCAAAACTGCAGCCAAAGGGACCCCATTAACACTAGCTCAGATCGTACCTCTCCTCAGGCATCAGAGCCAAGCCAAAGTCCACGCAGCAGCCCACGAAGCCCTACATTATTTGGACTCCAGGATTTCCTCAACCTCATCGCCTCCCACTGTCACCAGCTCGCTCCCCTCTGACCACACAAGCTTCCTCCGGCTGCTCCTCTAACACGCAAACCCTCCCGCTGCAGAGTCCTCGCTCGTTCCTGCCATTTCCTCTACAATATAGACTCTCTTCTGCTTCCTTGCTCTATTTTTCTCAGTTATTCCCACCAGTCTGACATAGGAAACAGTTGCTTCTTGTTATTTCCAGTAGTTATGTCCCGTGAAGCTGCCGTATTAGCAAATACTGAGTGGTTTGCTCCTAGGGGAATTACAGGACTAGGTTCCTGCAAGCCTCTGGTCACAACTTCTTTGTCAACCCATCAATACATAACCTCATTTCCCGTGTTTCTCTTTAAAGGACTGCCTGAATGAAACTTATCAGACAACGGTATTTTGCCTGTGAGGCACATCATAACCTTCTTGCTCTTAGGGGCAGGAGACAGCACTTAGGACTCTAGGTGGAGACTGTTTTAAACGGCAAGAGCACTAACAAATAGTTTGAAAATGTGAAAACCTTGGCTGTGCACGGACTGCTAAAAGAACATTTGTTTACAGTGTGAGCGCTGAACAGGAAGGCAGAGCCCCTCCCTGCTGGACCTCAGCTGGGAACCGTATGCGTCAAGTGGCAAATTTTTCATGACTCTGCACGTGTTATAGCCAATGACCATTGCAAGTGCCAAGGGTATCGATTTGGGGGTTACAAATGAATTTTAGCAAGTAGGCAAATTCACAAACACACAATCCATGAAAAATGAGGATCAACTATGTATCTTACTTAGGTACTTGTTTATTGACTGCCTTCCCCACCCGAACGTAACGTCCAAGAGAGCAAGTATTTTCATCTGCTTTGTTCACTGCTGTGTCTCAGCACCTAGAACACAGTGGACTCTTCACAAATACTGGTGGGGTAAGAAAGCCTGAAGCTCTTTCTATTTTGACCAGACACAATACCAAGTATACTTACGTTATTTGTACACTGAAGGTGGCATGTTGTTACTGGAAAGGATTTTATTTTATTTTATTTTTTATTTATTTTTTAAAAAGATTTTATTTATTTATTTGATAGAGAGATCACAAGCAGGCAGAGAGGCAGGCAGAGAGAGAGGAGGAAGCAGGCTCCCTGCTGAGCAGAGAGCCCGATGCGGGGCTCGATCCCAGGACTCGGAGATCATGACCTGAGCCCAAGGCAGCGGCTTAACCCACTGAGCCACCCAGGCGCCCCTGGAAAGGATTTTAGATAATTGTCAACCAATGCCCTCACATCACAGATAAGAAGTGAAAGCCCAAGGTGGGGAAGTGGTCAGCCTAAGGTCACAAAACAAATTGGGGGGCAGAGAGAGCATGTATTTTTTAGCTGTGGTTCAGGACTCCATCTGTTTCACAATACTGCCAGTACCCCGCAGATGAGATGTCTGCTCTTAGAGGGATGTCACAGAGCATCTGGCCCAGTGCTTGGAACAGAGCGGGTGTTCAGTAAATGCTGACCAGGTGGATTACAAGAAAGGCGGGGGGTATTCCCAGAAGATCAAAATGCAGCATGCACCTTCAGCTAAAGTCAGTCACCCCAACTGCAATGACTGACTTGATTTTGAGCATAGCTCTTGCTACCAAAACTTCGTAGGGAAGAAAGGGGAGCTCTGAGTATAAGTCAAGACTGTGTGTTGCAAGTAACAGAAAATGAACCCCAAACTGGCTTTAAAATGAGCATAACAAAATTTATGGGCTTGTAGAACAGAAGAGACCAGGATTAGGGAATTAAGGTGGGTTTTCAATATGGGTTGCTGCAAAGATTAGAAACTATCTTCAGTTTTGCAGTTACCATTAGTTTCCTAGCTTCATTTCTCTGCCGTTCTCTTAGTTGTGTCCTCAGGACAGCTTCCCTCACACTAACAAAAAGTCTGTAAGAGTCTCAGAGTTCCTTAGGATCTTCCCAACACAGCGTCCAGAAGAAAAGAGCTTCTGTGGTCCAGCGTCTCCAGCCGAAGACCAGCTCTTTACTCTGACTGGATCGCCATAGTTCACATGCCCATCCCTGAACCAATCACCATAGCCAGGATGATGGACACTGCTGATTGGCTGGGCTGGGTCACTTGCTCTAGACTTAGCACCAAAGTTTGGTGTCCATTTTGCCAATACCTAAAGAATCTACCCAAATTCTAGGCTGGTGGAAAGACGGAAGGGAGAATATTTACAAGGAAAAGCTACAGCTTCCCACTAGACTGTGACACATGTATGAGGCCACACTTCCCCAGGGGACTCCCAATAATAATTGGACACGCCAATAATTACAATGCAGCGTGATAAGCTCAGTGATGAAGGTAAACGCAGGATATTGCAGAATCAGAGGAGAGGCCTCATGTGCAGGCTAAAGAGAGCTCAAAGGAGATGGTAATGACTGAGCCAGACATCCAGAAAGGACCAGGAGTCACCCAGGTCGATTTCACTGTAAGAAAGGGGATGGGAAAGCTCTTCCAGTATGGGGGAATGGTGTGTGCGGATACAGGGTGGAGAGATCATGTGCAAAGAATCACTAATAATTCACAAAAGCTGGATCATACGCTGGAAGGAAGAAGGGGAGAGGGACCTAGAGAGATGACAGGGTCATCTCAGTCCTTGAACAAAAGCATTGTTTCCATTATTTATGTCTCTTAACATCTTTTTGGATATCATAGATATAGGAGGGTCAGAAATTTGCAATGTCAAGTGAACTTTTTGGCAGTTAGTGGTCCCAAAATATCAGAAGAGCTTGGCTCATCCAAATGAATGTCTTTGAGAGAATCAGTGGCCTCCCCTCCAACCAGTCACTACGTTCCTTACCTAACTCACAAGGGCTCCAAGGAGGAGGACTTTGCTCCACATCCTTACAACACACCAGAGGTCCCCATGACTTCGCTCTCAACACTGATGCAGAACAGCTCCTCCACAGTGAAGCATTCCAAGTAACAAAGCAAACCGTGGACAGGAACCACTCCTTGTTCCATTGAGAGCTATAAGGAGGGAGAAGGTCTGCAGCAGAATCCCATCTGATAGTTTTGTGTGAGTTCTGTGCTAAAGAAGACGGATCCTTCAGGACGCCATTCAAACACTAGCAACCCAGCAGTGGTCAAAGGTGGGAAGCAGGGGGCTGGCATGAAGTTTCCTAGAAGAAGTGCTGCCTCCCTGAGTCTGACTGTGCCACGAAGGTCAAGGCAGGGACCCGAGTAGGCTTAAATGCCAAGTGATAAGCAAAGGAAATCACTTAGCACAAGCTCTGAAATACAGTAGATGATAAGTATGTTATGTTATACATGGGACCATGATGGCGGAAAAGAAGGTCTGCTCCTCTATTGATTACAATTTGTATTAGCTTAAGGAAAGAAAAAGGAAAAGAAATAAAGGGAAGGTGTATTGGCCATGTGACTAGCAAGTGGGAGGTGGACCTCGTTTCAGAAAGGAGTAAATATCAAGGGACATCACTGAGGTTGTGAGAGTTCTAGCTCTCCATCTTTTGGCTTGCTTCTCCTTAGATGGTGGTCTCATCTTCACCTCCTCAGTCACTGACTACCATTCTTTCAGCTTTGCAACAAGAAGGGTGAAGTCCTTTTCCTCCAGCAGGGGAAGGTCCTTCATTAACCTGGCTTAGGGAGGACACCAACCCCTGGGACAGATGTTATAAATAGAGGGAAGGAGTTCCACGTCTGGCCAGGCTTAGGGTACACATGCACCCTAATGGTACAGTTACCAGCTTTAGCAAAACAAAAAAGGTAGTGTAAGTATGGGCTAAAAAATTATTCATCATTTATCTGAAATTCAAATTCAACCAGATGTCTTCTCTTTTAGCGGGCAACCCTGTTATAGAAGCAGAACGAGCACCCTGCGATTAGAAACTCCCCAGCATCACCTGCTTGAGAGGAGGACCAATAAATCTGCAGAATGTTGGATGGACAAAAAATGAAATTGCCTTGCGGCTCAGTTTTTCATTGACGGAGGAAGATACTCATCAAGATACATGAGAATGCAAAAGATGACGACAGAGAAACCAAAGAAAAAACCTGTAAACTAGGGTTTCTTAAAATGCACTCCATGGGGGCGCCTGGGTGGCTCAGTGGGTGAAACCTCTACCTTCAGTTCAGGTCCTGATCTCAGGGTCCTGGGATCGAGCCCCACATCAGGCTCTCTGCACAGCAGGGAGCCTGCTTCCCCCTCTCTCTCTGCCTGCTTCTCTGCCTACTTGTGATCTCTCTCTTTCTCTGTTGAATAAATAAATTTTAAAAATCTTAAAAAAAAAAATACGCTCCATGGAACACTAGCTGAGTGGGATGTTAATAGTTCTTACCTATAAAAGGACTTCTGTGGCCAAATAGGTTTAGGAAGAACCAGCTAAACCCAGTTAATTGGGTTTCTCTGCCGTAGGACTCTCATTGCGGTACTATGTCGGTTTCTGTTGCGAATTTCCCAGGAGGGAAAGGGTGAATGTGGTTTTCCTCAAACACAGGGCCATGGAAGCCTTTTAGAGCAGAACAGCTCCCCGGGCTTGCATTTGTGGAAATCACAAAGTCCAGGGGGGCATTCTGCCAGCAATATTGTCCACTGGATGGACACCATAAACTCCATCATCTGGATTAACACAGGGAATACCCAAAGAATGAAATCAGAGGAAATACTGATCCCACTCCAGTATTTCCAGCTAAAACCAGGAGGCAAGAACAACACATGCCCCCCAGATAAATGTGTCCCTCCCTCAAACATGTCAACACAGTGTTCTGAGCCAGCCAGGCCAAGGTCCGACACCTCCCCACTGCTTTCCTGTCGACTCCTTGCTTTATGCACTAGCTTATGAATTATAATTCCTGGCACACAATGCAACAGGAAGTATGGGGACAGGAACACACAGTTCTAATTTCCACAAGACTTAGATATCTTGTTATTCCCAGTCCACCTTTATCATCCCAAGGTCACAGAAACTGGGAATTAATGAGAACTTTAAAGGAGAAATAGAAGAATGGAATCACATCTCCACCCCCAGGCACACGCCAGCCACGATGCTACTATCCCTTTATCCATTCTCAGTTACCTCCCCATAGCACCCCCCTGGCTTACCTATAAAAGGAGTTCTGTGGCCAAACGCACTTAGGTTTCCTCTTGGCCACTTAACAGAGGCAGAAACTGAGCTCAGAGACCGTAGCGTGATTGAGCTATTCTCCTTGAAAAGGCTTTTGGAAGAAGAGACTCCATCCCCCCTACACTGTTGCTATTTTATACTTCATAGGTATGCAAGGCTCCACGTCCCTAAGATACTCTTTGCTTCTTATTTGAATGCTTGTCAACCTCTGCCCCTCCGCCAAATTCTTATAAGGAGCAGCACCCAGGAAGCGCTGTTCCCTTCCTGTGCCCCCACGATCCTCTGCGTTATGTTTGATCTCAACACCTCGTTGAAAATTGGATATTGGTAGTTGCCTGCTATGATAATGAAACATTTATGTCTCAATTTGAAAAGGCATTTAAGACACCTGTTTTCATTAGTAATTATAGATAATTGCTATTGTGGAGGGCTTTTTTTTTTAAATATATATAGCACATAAAGGTCTTTGAGAAATGGAACAATTAATTTCCTGACCTTACCACGAGCAAAGTATGATGTTAGCCCTCACTTTGGGAAGCATTTGTGGGAAATTGGGCTTGGTAGCTTGTAAGGGGAAAAAGTACATTATACTCTAGAGTCTTTTCCTGACATATCCAAGCCATGACTTTTTTTTTTTTTAATGTGTTTAATCTTTTGTTCAGAGTCTACTCATTCATTTGTTCTAGGAACACTTGCTGAATGACATCTATGGACCAGGTCCTTGTTAATGCTGGAGATGCAGTGACTCATCTAGAGGTAAGGTACTGAATATTTAAAACTGAATTACAATTCAAAGCCCTAATCAGACAGTATGAATCCATCCTCCTAAAGGAATGTTCCTGCTCTTTGGGCCCATAATTCTACATGTAAGAAGTTTTCCTAAAGGGACTGTATAAAAATACGGAGCCAGCTAAATGTTTATCAAGGGTAGGGGCGCCTGGGTGGCTCAGTCGGTTAAGTGTCTGATTCTTGATTTCGGCTCAGGTCATGATCTCAGTGTAACGAGATCAAGCCCTGTGATGGGCTCCACACTCAGCATGGAGCCTGCTTAAGATGCTCTCTCTCCAAAAAAAAAAAAAAAAAAAAGGTAGGGGAAGAAGAATGGGTAAATGAATCATGGTAAATGGCAGTCATTAAGAAACATAAAACAAGAGGGGCACCTGACTAGTTCGGTCAGTGGAGCCTACAACTCTTGATCTTAGGGTTGGGAGTCTGAGCCCCATGTGGGGTATAGAGATTACTTAAGAATAAAATCTTTAATGGGGCACCTGGGTGGCTCAGTGGGTTAAGCCTCTGCCTTCGGCTCAGGTCATGATCTCAGGGTCCTGGGATCGAGGCCCACATCAGGCTCTCTCCTCAGCAGGGAGCCTGCTTCCCCCCCCCCCCGCCTGCCTCTCTGCCTACTTGTGATTTCTCTCTGTCAAATAAATA